>NC_134476.1:3063659-3130981 GCF_964194025.1 Convolutriloba macropyga
GTATGTTTTCAATTGCAGGCAATACAGGAGATAGGACAGCTGAGAGAGCCACCTGAGATAGTGAGGCATGATCAAATAACAGATGAGCTGAACAATTTAGTCAGGAGCTGTCTCACAATTGACCCGAAAGATAGGCCAGACGCAACCTCAATTTTGCAAGTTAGTTGGTATCAATGAAATTAAACGATTAGTGGTAACAATTCACTTGTTTCTTTTGTAACTTACTCACCTGATTTTTTCTTTGTTTTTCGTTGGTTTTTTTGCAGCTTTTTAAAGTTTCTCGTGTATATTTGTGTTCATGTTTATGAAGGTTCCATATTATTAGATAAATAGATTTTTTCATATATTTCTTAATTTTATTTGAAATCTTGAAGTCCATGTTTCTTTTGTCTGTATGAATTAATCTTTCAGTTTGAAATTCAATTATCATTTCAAGGCGGGACCATCGCATATTAATATCTCAATAAACGTTTCTAAAACATTTTAACGAGACCTTTTTTCTATGCTAGTTTTACTCTCAATCTGTGCAAAAGGTTTCTTAAGAATTTTTTGAGCGCTACAAAACTAAGGAATTCAAGGTGAAAACCAAAAACATTAAAGGTTCCAGAAAAATTAGAAATCAGCTGATTCTATCTTAATTGCGCAATTGAAATCCTTAATAGCTGTCTTCTCTCAATAGACGGTTAATTTTTGGGAATAAAAAGCAACGATGTTTGAATAATGACAAGTTTTTTCCTAAGAAATATCTGCTAAGAAGTTTGGATGTGAGGCTGAAAAAACAAAAAAACTTTGCCCCAAAAAAAATTAGTTTTATTTAAACATTTTTATCCAATCTGCTCTTTTATCCACTTTTGATAATTTTTATTTATTGTAGTTTTTTTCTCATTCTGAAAAGAATTGGGCTACGAGTTGGGCTCGTTTCATTTATTTATATTCACGAGATTCATTTTCTACTATTGCAAGTATACACCCTAGCTACAACCGCATTGAAAGTTAGCAAAAACTTTTTGCAATCTTTGATTAAATGTAAAACTGTCTTAAGAAAATAAAAAAGCGTGCTTAGAGTAAACTAAAGCAAATAGGAATTATTTAATAACTAACACTGACAGGAAACAACTGAAATTGAGTCATATAAGCAAGAAAAGAAGAAAAAATGTTTTTTTTTGCTTTGTACAACTGAGGTCTCCTCATTGAAGATGAGAATATAAATGGTCAACATTATAAAATCTTTATTTTATTTGAGCTACCAATAAAACTTGGAAAAAAATTCATTTGCAGTCATTTGTCAAAAACAAATAGGGCACAGGAAATCAAGTTTTTATGAGAACCTCGACCACAGTTCTAGATAAGAGGCATTAGAAAACACAGTGCATGCAAACAAGCATAGAGTTACCACACCACATCTTAGAAGAATCACGAAGGACTTTGAAAGCGTTTGCGTAGAAATTGTAGGTTTTTGAAACGATGTTGTTTCGAAAATTCAAAAATTGGTGTAGCTTGCTTTAGAAATTGAAAATCTGTGGGAGAGAAATCCCCTATTCAAATTTCAGCAATTTTTAAATGGTTAAAAATATGTAAAAACAGAGAACTACAGCAAATGTAACTTTGCACGCCTAACATTCTAAATAACAGAGAAGGTTATACTAGACCCTTCTGTTAGTCGCAAGATCCAGATTGGAGCCAGTAGTCTTTTATGAAAAGATCATCTTGAAAGTCGGTTCAGAGTTGTCTAGCCTCAACTAAAACCTAATTGATCGGAAAAGAAAACAATTATGAAATAGGCGGCACTATGATTCAGTAGTGTACTAAGTTCCCAATACAACTAATTTATTCTAAGAGATCAATCTATGACACTAAAACCACCTTATGTGAAGATAAAAAGAAGCTAGTCGTAGTTCACTCCTCAATCCAACCAGACGAGTATTTACCAGCTTGAATAAAACGCCATGCCACAGGCTATCAGGTATAAGAACTTACTGCAGACCGTTACATTTGTCTACTTGTTTCACCATTCTATAATATTGGTTAACCCAATTTGCCAAGTCTTCAATGAACGAGCACACCTGCCCTCAACGTTCTCCCGAAAGGACAGTGGCCGATTAATACTTTCAGGAATAATCGTGTTGAAGGCGTCTGCAGTCACTCTCTTTTTTGTCAAGCCCCTGGAGATCTTAACTGATCCTAATAGTGAATGATCTCTGTAAAGCCACCTAGGAATCCTAATATAGTAATGCTGATTTCTGAAATAAATCCGCACTGTGACAAAGAGATTACTAGACTATGAAAATTAAGATTCTAAAGTTACCACAATTTTTTCTGCTAACTGAAACAGAGTTAGAATTATCCAGTGTATTCTCGAAAAAGTCTCCTAACTTTTTTTTCTCCATTGCACCTCTGAGCCTACAAAGACTCTATCCAATATTAACAAGAATTCTGAAAAATGGAAACAAAGGAAAGACTACTACCGCTGAGCACAATGAGCATTGAATAGCAAGCAAGTGAATTTATAATCAGAAAATTGGGTTAGGAATAATGGACAATGTGTCAACAAATCAGCCGTTAGTAAGTAAGGTCCGAAAAAGACGTTTCAGGTCATTCTGGTCATGCCTAATCCCTATAAAATCTTCAAATTTTAATTTTAGCACACTTTCAAGGTACTTTGTTTACTAAGATTATCAGATCCGTAAAGTAGCTTTGGTTTAAATTTGGTACCAACATAGTTTAAAAAAATCAAATCCCAACTCTTATGATGATCTGTACAAATAACTTTATTCCTCTTTAGCTTAATTTCGAATTCGGTTTATCTGGTTCTGCAAGAAAATTGAAAGGTTTGTTCAAATTTCTCTTACTTTTTCTATCTATATATTTATTCTAACTCGAATGCTATGTCACCATGTTTAAGCTCCTAATCTTCACATGTTTTAGCGTCCCTTAAACATGCAACCTAGCGTTTTGCATGCATTTTTAGCGCTGCGAGGTGGATTCGAACCGGGTTCTGTCGAGTTCGATCAGGGTATAAAAAAGTTCGCAAACCGCTAGGCTAAATCCCTTGCTGTTAAGCATCTATTAATTCAACACAGAGCCACTGAACGCCAAGCGCCATATCGTTTTGCATGTTTGCCTGCCATTGCCAAATTAGTCTTTGACCGAAAGGCTACCTATGCCGTAAAGGTCAATGACTGATTAGCCGTGCATGCAAAATTAGGCCATTGACCGAAAAGCTGCCAATGTCCTAAAAGCTGCCTGTGCCAAAAAGGTCAACGACCGAAAAACTGCGGATGCAAAAATACGTCAATGACTGAAAAGCTACATATGCCGCAAATGTCAATGAATTATTAGCCGTGGATGCAAAAATAGGTCGTTGACCGAAAAGCTGCCAATGTCCTAAAAGCTGCCTGTGCCAAAGACCGAAAAACTGCAGATGCAAAAATAGGTCAATGACTGAAAAGCTACATATGCCGTAAATGTCAATGAATTATTAGCCGCGGATGCAAAAATAGGTCGTTGACCGAAAAGCTGCCAATGTCCTAAAAGCTGCCTGTGCCAAAGACCGAAAAACTGCGGATGCAAAAATAGGTCAATGACTGAAAAGCTACATATGCCGTAAATGTCAATGAATTATTAGCCTTGGATGCAAAAATAGGTCGTTGACCGAAAAGCTGCCAATGTCCGAAAACTTGCATGTGTCAAAAAGGTCAACGACTAAAAAACTGCGGATGCAAAAATAGGTCAATGACTGAAAACCTGCTTATAAAAAATTATTCCATCGCCGAAAAATTTGTCACACGAAAACAGTCTTTAAATGGCATGCGCATCACAGATATTGACAGAATAAAGATTCTTTAATGAAGATGAAAAATTGTCCATTTAAATGATAAAAAATGATAAAGAAAACTGAATCACCTAGATTGAAATGCTACACGGTCAAGATTTTTTGTAGCGTTTTTAAATTCTCAACAGGTTGTTGCAATATCTTTTTTCTCTCTTCTGTCTTTTCTGTATTTTCTCTTTCGTTTTTCTTTTTTTCTGTATTTCTTTTTCGCTTTTTTCTCCCCTCTCTTTCGTTTTCCTCGCTTTCTTTTCTGTATTCCTTTTCTGTCTTTGTTTTTTTCTTTTCTATCTTTCTTTTCTCTATTTTTCTCTCTTTGTTTTCTGTTCTTTTTTTAATCTGTCTTTCTTCTCATTCTTTTTCTCTTTGTTCCTCCTCCGCTTGTCTCTAGTTTCTCGTTTTTTTTCCTTTCTGTTCTTCTCTTTTTTTCTCTTTCTTTTCAGTCGTTCTTCTCTCTGTTGCTTATTTTCTGTGTTTCTTTTCTCCTGCTTTTCATTCTCTCTCCTGTGTTTCCTGTCTGTCTTTTATCTTTTTTTTCTCTTTTTGTTTTTTTCTCCTCCGTCTCTCTTTTCTCGCTTTCTTTTCTGTCTTTTGATTCTGTCTCTTTTCTCCCTTCTGTTTCTTTCTTTTCTTTCTATTCGCTTTTTTCTGTTTTCTGTCTGTCTGTTCTTTTCTTTCTTTTCTCTTTAGTTTATCTCTTTTTTCTCTTGTTTTTCTCTTTTCTGCATTTCCTGTCTGTCTTTTGATTTGTCTTTGTCTTTGCTCTCTTTCTTTTCTCGGTCTTTTCCCTCTTTTTCATTCTTTTTTCTATTTTTTTGTCTGTTTCTTTTCTGTTTTTCTTTTTCTTTCTTTTTTCTCTTTGTTTCTCTTCCGCTTCTCTTTAGTTGCTCGCATCTTTTTTCCTTCCTGTTTTGCTTTTATTTTCTGTAGTGCCTTTTTCTGTTGCTTTTTTCTGTCTTTCTTCTTTTACTTTTCTCTTTCGCTCTATTTTCCCCCTCTTGGCTTTCCTTTCTTTCTTTTCTCTATTGCTTTTGTGTCTTTTTTCTTTCGTGTTTTTCTCTATCTTTCGCTCTCTCTCTCTCTCTCTCTCTCTCTCTCTCTCTCTCTCTCGTTTTCTTTTCTGTTCTTTTTATCTGTCTTTCATTTTCTTGATTCTTTTTTCCTGATTGCTTTTCCGCTTCTCTTTAGTTTCTCGTATCTTTTTTCTTTTGTATTCCTTCTCTTTTGCTTTTCTCCTTCTTTTCTCTCGTTCCTTTCTCTGTTTTTTTTCCTGTCTTTCCTCTTTTGCTTTTCTTTCTTTTCTGTTTTTTTTTCTCCCTCCTATTTCTTTGTTCTCATTCTATCCATTTTTGTCTGTCTGTCTACTCTCTTCTTTCGATTATGGCTTGCTTTTCTCTCTTGCTTTTCTTTCTCTTTTCTGTTTTTCCTGTCTGTCTTTTTTGTCTTTCTTTTGCCTTTTTTTTGTTTTTTCTCTTCCGTCTTTCTTTTCTCGCTTTCTTTTCTGACTTTTGTTTCTGTCTTTCTTTTCTCTCTTCTGTTTCTTATCTTTCTGTTCGCTCTTTCTCTTTTCTTCTGTCTCTGTTCTCTTCTCTCTTTTCTCTCTTTCGTTTATCTCTTGGTTTTCTCTCTTGCTTTTCTTTCTCTTTTCTGTGTTTCCTGTCTGTCTCTTCTGTCTTTTGTTTGTCTTTTTTTCTTCGTCCTCTTTTTTTCTGTTCTTTTTTTCTGCCTTTTTTTCTCTTTCGTTTTCGTTTCTTTCTTTTTTCTCTTTCTTTTCTTTTTCTTTTCTGTCTTTTCATTTGTCTTTGTCTTTTCTTTCTTTCCTTTCTGTCTTTTCTCTCTTTCTTTCGTCTGTTTCTTTTTGTCTTTCTTTTTCTCATTCGTTTTTCTCTTTGTTCCTCTTCCCCTTCTCTTTAGTTTCTCGCTTTTCAGAGTTTCTCGCTCATCATTTTTCCTTTATTTATTTTTTTATGTTCTTTTTCTTTTTTGTCGTGCTTTTCTCTGTTGCTTTTTTCCGTCTTTCTTTTTTCTCTTGCTTTTCTCTTTCGTTTTTATTTTTCTGTTTTTCCTCTTTCGATCTTTTTTTCTCCCCCCTCTCTTTGGCTTTTCTTTCCTTCTTTTCTTTATTCGTTTTCTGTCTTTTCTTTTGTCTTTTTCTTTTCTCTCTTTCTCTCTCTTTCTTTTCTGATCTTTTATCTGTCCTTCTTTTTCTCATTGTTTCTCTTTGTTCCTCTTCGGCTCCTTTAGTTTCTCGTATCTTTTTTCCTCTGTTTTCTCTTTTGCATTTTCTTCTTTTCTGTCATTCCATTCTCTGTTTTCTTCCATCTGTCTATTCTCTTGTTTCTTTTCTCTCCGACGTTTATCTCTTGCTTTTCTCTCTCTTCTGTATTTTTACTGTCTGCCTTTCCTGTCTTCCTTTGTTCTCCTTCCTCTTTTTTCTGTCCTTCTTTTCTGCCTTTCATTCTTTCGTTTCTTTTTTCTCTTTATTTTCTGTCTTTCGTCTCTTTTTTCTGTTCTTCTTTTCTGTTTTTTTCTCTACCGTTTTTTCTTTTATCTTTTTATTTTCTCTTTCTTTTCTGTCTTTTCTTTCATTTGTCTGGCTTTTCTTTCTTTCCTTTCTGTCTTTTCTCTTTTATCTTTTTTTTTCTTTTTTTCTATTGTCTTTCTCTTCTCTTTCTATTTTCTCTCTTTTTTTCAGCTTTTTTTCACTTTCTTTTCTCTTTCGCTTTTCTCTTTCTTTTGTATTTCTCTGTATATCTTTTCTCTTCTTCCGTTTTTCTTTTTTCTGTATCTCTTTTCTCTCTTTACCTCTTTTCTCTCCCCCTTTCTCTTTAGTTTTCATTTCTTTTCTGTATTTCTTTTGTGTCTTCTATTTTTTGTCTTTTTCTTTATATTTATTTTTCGCTTTCTTGTTTGTTCTTTTTATGTCTTTCTTTTTCTCTTTCTTTTTTCTCTTTCGTTCCTCTGTAGCTACTATTTAATTTCGCGTTTCTGTTCTCTCCTCTTTCTATCTTTCCTCCTTCTAATCTTTTTTTCCAATTTTCCTCTGTCGGTCTTTCCTCTTCTATCTTTTCTCTCTTTCGTTAACCTCTTGGTTTTTTGTCGTTCTTTTCTCTGTTTATTCTTTTTCCCGTTTTCTTCTGTCTGCCTTTTCTCATGTTTCTTTTCTCTTTTGTTTATCTCTTGCTTTTCTGTCTTGCTTTTCTCTCTTTTCTGTATTTCCTGTCTGTCTTTCTTTGTCTTTGTTTTTCTTTTTCTCTTCCATCTTTCTTTTTTCGCTTTCTTTTCTCTTCTTTTTTCTGCCTTTCTGATTCCTTTCGACCTCTTTTGTTCTTCTCTCTTGTTTCTCTCTGCAGTTTTTCCTTTTTTCTCAATTTTGTCCCTTGTCTCTCACTTCGCTCTTTTCTGTATTTCGTTTCTGTCTTTCTTCTCTTTTTTTTTCTATCCTTCTTTTCTGCCTTTCCTTTTTTCATTTCATTGTTTTCTCTCTTGCTTTTGTCTTTTTTTGCCGTCTTTCGTCTTTTTTCTGTTCTCTTTTTCTCTTCGTCTGCCTTCCTTTTATCTCTCTTGTTTTTTTTGCTCTCAATTCTGGTTTTCTATTTTTTGTGCCTTTTGCCTTTTCGTTTCTTGCTTTTCTCTTTCTTGTTTATCTTTCATTTCTTTTTCTTTATTTTGTATTGTTTCTTTTTCTCCTCCTTTTTTGGATTTTTCTCTCTTCATTTGTTTCCTGCTTTTGTCTTTTTTTCTTTTTTTTCTGATTTGCTTTTTTCGCTTTCTTTTCTCTCCGTATCTTCTTTTTTTTTAGTTTCTGTCTTTTCTCTCTTTTCTGTCTTTTTCTGTATTTTTTCTCCTATCTCGTTCCTTTCTCTCTTTCTTTTCTGTCTCTTATCTTTCGCTTCTTTCTTTACGCTTTCTTTTCTCTTTCCTTTCTGTCTATGTCTATCTTTTTCTTTTCTCTTGTTTCTTTTCTCTTTTCTGTTTCTTTGCTGCCTTTCTTCTCTCGTTTGTTTCCTTGTGTTCTTTTGTTTCTATTATTTTTGGCTTTTTTCTAATCCTTCTGTCTTTTGTTTTTCTCTTTCGTTTTTGTCTTCAGTTTTTCGTTCTTTGCGCTTTCCTCTCCATTTTTTCTTTCTCTTGCTTTTTTTTCTGTTTTGCATTTTTGCTGCCTTTTTCTCTTCCGTCTGTCTTTCGGTTTCGTTTGTTTTTTGCCTTTCTCTTCTTTTCTTTTTTCTTTCGTTTCTTTGTTGTTTTTCTTTTTCTTCTATTCTTTTCTCTTTTTTGCTTATCTTTCTAATCCTTCTCGTTTTTTCTCTTTCGTTTTTTTTCTCTCTTTCGTCTCTCTGTCTCTGTCTCTTTTCTCTTCTTTCTTTTCTCTCTATCGTTTATCTCTTGGTTTTCTCTCTTGCTTTTCTTTCTCTTTTCTGTATTTCCCGTCTGTCTCCTCTGTCTTTTGTTTGTCTTTTTTTTCTTCCTCTTTTTTTGTTCTTCTTTTCTGCCTTTCTTTTCTCTTTTGTTTTCTTTTCTCTTTTTTCTCTCTTTCTTTTCTTTCTATTTCTTTTCTGTCTTTTCGTTTGCCTTTGTCTTTTCTTTCTTTCCTCTCTCTGTCTTTTCTCTCTTTCTTTCGTCTGTTTCTTTTTGTCTTTCTTTTTCTCATTCTTTTTTCATTTTTGTTCCTCTTTAGTTTCTCGTTTCTTTTCTCTCCTCTTTTCCTTTCCTCTTAATCTTCTTTTCCAGTTTTCCTCTGTCAGCCTTTTCTCTTCTATTTTTTCTCTATTTCGTTCATCTCTTGCTTCTCTGTCTTTCTTTTCTCTTTTTTATCTCTTTTTATTATTTTTTTCCCGTTTTCTTCTGTCTGCCTCTTCTCATCTTTCTTTTCTCTATTGTTTCTCTCTTGCTTTTCTGTCTTGCTTTTCTCTCTTTTATGTATTTCCTGTCTGTCTTTTTTGTCTTTGTTTTTTCTCTTCCATCTTTCTTTGTTCTTCTCTCTTTTTTCTCTCTTCAGTTTCTCCTTCTTTCTCATTTTTCCTCTTCTCTCTCACTTCGCTCTCTTCTGTATTTCGTTTCGGTCTTTCTTCTCTTCTTTTCTATTCTTCTTTTCTGCCTTTCCTTTTTTCGTTTTATTGTTTTCTCTCTTGCTTTTGTCTTTTTTGCCGTCTTTCGTATCTTCTGTTCTCTTTTTCCTCTTTTTCTGCCTTTCTTTTGTCTCTCTTGTTTTTTTTGCTCTCAATTCTGGTTTTCTATTTTTTGTGCCTTCTGCCTTTTCTTTTCTTGCTTTTCTCTTTCTTGTTTATCTTTCATTTCTTTTTCTTTATTTTGTATTGTTTCTTTTTTTCTTCCTTTTTTGGATTTTTCTCTCTTCATTTGTTTCCTGCTTTTGTTTTTTTCTTTTTTTTCTGATTTGCTTTTTTCGCTTTCTTTTCTCTTCGTTTTTCTACCTTTCTGATTCCTTTCGCCCTCTTTTGTTCTTCTCTCTTTTTTCTCTCTTCAGTTTCTCCTTCTTTCTCATTTTTCCTCTTCTCTCTCACTTCGCTCTCTTCTGTATTTCGTTTCTGTCTTTCTTCTCTTCTTTTCTATTCTTCTTTTCTGCCTTTCCTTTTTCCGTTTTATTGTTTTCTCTCTTGCTTTTGTCTTTTTTGCCGTCTTTCGTCTCTTCTGTTCTTTTTTTCCTCTTTTTCTGCCTTTCTTTTATCTCTCTTGTTTTTTTTTGCTCTCATTTCTGGTTTTCTGTTTTTTGTGCCTTCTGCTTTTTCTTTTCTTGATTTTCTCTTTTTTGTTTATCTTTCGTTTGTTTTTCTTTATTTTGTATTGTTTCTTCTCTTTTTTTTATAAAATTTTCTCTCTGCATTTGTTTCCTGATTTTGTTTTCTTTTTCTTTTTTTCTTCTTTTCTGATTTGCTTTTCTTGCTTTCTTTTTTTCCTTATCTTCTTTTTTTTTAGTTTTTGTCCTTTCTCTCTTTTCTGTCTGGTTCTGTTTTTTTTCTCCTATCTCGTTCCTTTCTCTTTCTTTTCTGTCTCTCTTATCTTTCGCTTCTTTCTTTCCGCTTTCTTTTCTCTTTCCTTTCTGTCTATCTCTTTATCTTTTTTTTTCTCTTGCTTCTTTTCTCTTTTCTGTTTCTTTTTCTGCCTTTCTTCTCTCCTTTGTTTCCTTGTGTTCTTTTTTTTCTATTATTTTTGGCTTTTTTCTAATCCTTCTCTCTTTTGTTTTTCTCTTTCGTTTTTGTCTTCAGTTTTTCGTTCTTTGCGCTTTCCTCTCTATTTTTTCTTTCTCTATCTTTCGTTTCTGTCTCTTTTCTCTATATCGTTTCTTTTTCTCTTGATTTTCTGTCTTTCTTTTCTATTTTGTCCCGTTTTCTTCTGTCTGTCTTTTGTTATATCTGATTTCTCTCTTTTGTTTATATCTTGCTTTTCTGTCTTGCTTTTATCTCTTTTCTGTATTTCCTGTCTGTCTTTCTCTTGTCTTTGTTTTGTATTTTTCTCTTCCGTCTTTCTTTCGGTTTCTTTTCTGTTGTTTTGCCTTTCTCAATCTTTTTGCCCTCTTTTCCTCTCTCGTTTCTCGCTTCAGTTTCTCATTCTTTCCCATTTTTTTCTTTTCTCGTTTCTCTCTTTCTTTCTTTGCTGTCTTTCTGTGTCTTTCTCTTTTTTTTTCTGTCCTTCTTTTCTGTCTTTCCGTTCTTTCTTTTCAGTTTTGTCTTTTTTTCCGTTCTCCTTTTTTTATTCCTCTGCCTTTCTTTTATATTTCTTTTTTTCTCGTTCTCGTTTCTGTTTTTCTCCTTTCTTCTGCCTTCTGCTTTTCGTTTTCTTGCTTTCTCTTCTTGTTCTTTCGTTTCTCTCTCTTTTCTCTGTATTGTTTCTTTTTCTTTCTTTTCTGTTTTTTTCTCTCCATTTGTATCCTGCTTTTCTCTTCGTTTTCTTTTTTCCTTTTCTGATATGCTTTTCTCAATTTGTTTTCTCTACCTTCTTTGATTTTATAAGTTTGTCTTCTCTCTTTTCTGTTTTTTGTGTCTCTTTTCTTTCCTCTCTCTCTCTCTCTCTTTTCATTTTCCTTTCTGTCTACTCTCTTTCGCTTCTTTCTTTCTTTTCGCTTTCTTTTCTCTTTCCTATCTGTCTTACGCTCGATCTTTTTTTCTCTTCTTTTCTTTTCTTTTGTTTCTTTTCTCTTTTCTGTTCTTCTTTCTGCCTTTCTTCTCTCTTTTGTTTCTTTGATGTTATTCTTTTTCTTCTATTCTTTTCTGTGCTTTGCCTTTCTGTCTAATCCTTCTCTTTTTTCTCTTTCGTTTTTTTTCATCAGTTTTTTGTTCTTTTTGCTTTCCTTTCCGTTTTTCTTTCTCTTGCTTTTTTCTCTCTGTTCTGAGTTTCTTCTGCCTTTTCTTTTCTCGTTCTTCTTTATCTTTCGTTTTTATCTCTTTTCTCTGTATCGTTTCTTTTTCTCTTTCTTTTGACTTTCTCTCCAATTGTATCTTGCTTCTCTCTTCTTTTTTTCTCCGTTTCTGATTTGTTTTTCTCGCGTTGTTTTCTCTCCTTATCTTCTTTGTACTTTTCAGTTTCTGTCTTCTCTCTTTTCTGTTCTTCTTGTCTTTTTTCTCTCCTCTCTCGTTACTTTCGCTTTCTTTTCGGTCTCTCCTTTGTATTGCATCTTTCTTTCTTTTGGCTTTCTTTTCTCTTTTTCTCTTTCCTTTCTGTCTTTTTCTCTATCTCTTTCTTTTCTCTTCTTTTCTTTGTTCTTCTGTTTCATTTCTCTTTTGTTCTTTTTTCTGCCTTTCTTTTTGTTTCTTTGTTTTTTCTTCTTTTTCATGTTCTTTTTTGCCTTTCTTTCTAATCCTTCTCTCTTTTGTTCTTTCGTTTTTTTCTTGGTTTTTGTTGTTTTCGCTTTCCTTTTCGTTTTTCTTTCTCCTGCTTTTCTCTTTTTTGTTCTGAGTTTTTTCTGCCTTTTCTTTCTTTTCTTTCTTCTTTCTTTATCTTTCTTTTCTTTCTCTTTTCTCTGTATCGTTTCTTTTTCTCTGTCTTCTCTGTCTTTTTTTCTGTGCCTTTCTCTCTCGGTTTTATCTTTCTGGCTCTATTTTCTTTCTTTTCTGATTTGCTTTTCTCGCTTTCTTTACTCTTTATCTTTTTCTTTCATAGCGCTGCCTTTCTATACGTTTGTCTTTTTCTCTCATTTTCTCTTCTTTTCGCTTTCTTTTCTCTTTTGTTTTCGTCTATCTTTTTATCTTCTTTGCTCTTTCTTTGCTATCTTTCTTTTCTCTTTTCTTTCTCTTGGTTATCTCTTGTCTTTCGTCTCTGTATTTCTTTGCTCTTCCCTTTTTTGTGTTCTTTCCGTTTTTGCCTTTCTGTGTTTCTTTTGCTGCCTTTCTTCTCTTTTGTTTGTTTTTCTTCTTTTTTCAAATTCTACTCTGTGTTTCTGTTTTTTATCGTTTTTGCCTTTCTCTTTCCGATTCTTATCTTTCGTTCCTCTTTCGGTTTTTCTTTAGTTTTTTTGTTATTTTCTCTTTTCTTTCTGTTTTTTCTATTTCTTGCTTGTCTCCTTCTTGTCAGCGCTTTTTCGTTTTCTCTATTTGTTTTGTCTTGCTTTTCACTTTCGTTTTTGTCCTTCGTTTCAGTCCTTCTTTCTTTTCTCTCTTTTTTCTTTTAGGCTTTTTGTCCATTGTTTCCTTCTTTTCTCTATCTCCTTCTTTTTCGCCTCTTTCTTTTGTTTTTTTTTATTTCTCTCCTGCCTTCCTCTTTTCTTTTCTTTTTGTATTTTCTTTTTATTTGTCTGCCTTTTCTTGTCTGTCTTTTTTCGTTTTATCTCTTGTTTTTTTTTGCTTTCGGTCTTTCTTTTCAGTCTCTTTTCTAATTCATTTTTCTCTTTTCTCTTTCTTTTCTTTTTTCTTTTCTTTTTATCTCTTGCTTTTCTCTTTCTTTTATGTCTTTCTTCTCTCACTTGTTTTTCTCTTTTGTGTCTTTTGTTTCTTTCATTTCTCTCCTGCCTTCCTCCTTTCTTTTCTTTTTGTATTTTCTTTTTATTTGTCTGCCTTTTCTTGTCTGTCTTTTTTTCTTTTTCTTTCTTGTTTTTTTTTGCGTTCGGTCTTTCTTTTCAGTCTCTTTTCTAATTCATTTTTCTCCGTTCGCTTTCTTTTCTTTTTTCTTTCTTTTTTGTCTCTTGCTTTTCTCTTTCTTTTCGTCTTTCTTCTCTCACTTTCTTTTTTCCTGCTTTTCTCTTTTTTGTTTCTCTCATTTTTTTCATACTTCTCTCTTTTGTTCCTCTCTTTGGTTCCTCTCTTTCGTTTTTTCTTCAGGTTTTTGTTCTTTTCTTTTTCCTTTCTGTTTTTCCTTTCTCTTGCGTTTTTTCTTTTCTGCCTTTCTTTTCTTTCATCTCTCCCTCTGTTTTCTGTCTTGCTTTTATCTTTGCTCTCTTTCGTTTTCGTCTCTCTTGTCTTCCTCTTTCTTTCCTCTTTGCTTCTGTTCTTTTTTCTGTTGTCTCTTAATTTATCTTTTTCTTTTCTCTTCATTTTCTTCTGCCTTCCTTTTTTCTCCTTTCTTTCGTTTCTTTCTTTTTTCTGTATGGTTTCTTCTCTGTTTTCTGTCTTCTTCTCCTTTTTTCTCTATTTTCTCTTTCTTCTCTCTTCTTTTCTTTGCTTTTCTCTTTTTTCTCTCCTTTTCTGTGTCTTTTCGTTCTTTTGTTTTCCTATTTCTTTTCTCTCTTCTCTCCTTTTTCCAGTTCTTTTTTTCTGCTTTTCTTTTTGTCTGTCTTCTCTCCTTTTCTCTCGCTTTTCTCTATTTTCTCTGTTGCTTTTCTCCTCTTTTTTGCTTTTCTTTTTCTCATTGCTGTCTTTTTTTTCTCGATTTTTTCTCTCGTCTTTTACTCTCTTTCTTGTCTCTTTTTCTTTTCTTTCTTGATTTTCTTTTTTTTTCGTTTCTCTCTTTTCCCACTTTCATTTGCCTTTTTTGTGTTTCGTTTCTCTGTCTTTTCTCTTCTGTTCTGTTTTTTTTTCTATTTTTTCTCCTTCTCTCGTTTTTGTTGGTAAAGCAGAAAACGTGGTTGGACAAAAATTATTGGCACATAGGGTAATATACTCAAACCAAACACATCGGTGACGAAACGTAATACCTTTTGCTTTTGAACGAGGGGCAAAGGTTCCAGCCCCAGTTGGTGCAAAAAAATCTGATTTTTCAACCTTCTATGTTTTCTTTTAAATGATTTTCTCGTGATGTTTTTGCGGGCCTGCTAGTAGTTTTTAATCTTCATCTTTACAATTGCCAATATTTTTTAGAGAACATTCTCTGGAATATGAACATTCTCTGGAATTGCTCCAGATTATTTTAGGAATAACAGAAAATTAAAATAGATGAGAAAAAATTCAAAAATGTTACGTAACGAAACGGAGAATCAGAGAATGGATGTGGTTCCTGTAGGTAATGTTGCAAAAATATCAAAATTTTATAGTCGTGACGGAGTTTTCTGTACCAGCAGGCATTTTAAATTCTCAACAAGCACGTTTGACAGCTGAAACAGTTTAAAAATGACAATTCCAATAAATTAATAAGCAAACTTTTAACACAATTTTAAAATGGTTAAATTTCAGCAATTTAGGATACCGACAAGCAATTGTTTTCAGAAGCGACAAGCAAAAATAAAAAGGTTATTTACTTTTAAGCTTAAACTTGGTTTACAGACTCATTGTCCTGTTACAGAATCAGATAATCGCAGTTTTGCCTCGTCGAATAATGTACCAAAGCAAAAATTTTTCGGCTTGCTTTCGGCTGTGGAAAATGTAATCACCAGTTTTGTTCGTTTTAGCATCCTTTTTTGGATATGAGATGTACCCAGGGAGAATACGCAATGTACTTGAGCCAATTGGACTGGTCATCAGATAACCGGAGTTAAATTGACCGGTATTTTCGATTGATATCGAAATTGGTGACACGAGGAGATCTAATTCATAAACATTACCAAGATTGTTGCAGAAAATGGATTGTGAAATTGAGCTCAATAAACACTTTAAAACTTTTTATTGACGCAGCAGATCTATTTTGTTTTGTCTACCCCCCCCCCCCCCCGATTTCCTTATTCCAGTTACAAGATTTTGAATAGTTCAACCGAAAAATTTTCTCCCCTGCGCCAGTTTCTTTATCCCGACTTCCAAATTTGTGTTTGTTTTTATGCTGTTACTATAGATACGAAAACAGTACGCGCATCTATCGGGGCCAGGGGCTCAAAGTTGAATGCCGACTGCACTAAATTATTTTTTTTGGGGGGGGGCAGAATAGATCAGAAGCATTTTTTTACATGTGTATTTCATTGCTTTTTATACTTTAGGAAATTATATCTGCTCACTTTTTTTGCGAAAATTTCTAGCTAAAAGGGCACCTGACAAAATTGAATTATCCTGATCAGAATTTATTAGGGCTTATTATCAGAATCTATCGGGCTCAGACTGTTGATAGACTTCCCTCTCCTTTATTACACATTAAGCTATATGATTCAGACGTATTAAGTTTTGACGAAATTTGTCCTCGAAAACAACAAGTTTGAACATGACAAAAGCAAGTAAAAGATTCTTCAATAGAGTTTTGGTCGAAAAAATAAGGAGCAATGAAAACATTCTCAAACGATAAAATCAGAAAGAATAGAAATTTTGAACTGATTAGTGGTTAATTCGTCCAGCAAAGATCAGTGCGTTTTGACAGGGAAGACAATCTTCGGGCAAAAAAAACAATCGCAACTAGAAAGCAACTTCTACCCAGCAAAAAAAGTCAGGTTAATTCTTTTTTTTTTCTTTTGAAAAGTAAGCATCGTTTGCAGTAAAACTAAGTTTGAAACAAAACTTGCGAGGAAGCCGAAAATTAATAAAACATATTTTTTAAGTTTCAAAGAATCTGCCAGGAAAACAAACGAGCAGTGTCAAGCAGAACAACTGCAAAGCGTGGAACAACATCTTGTACCATTGGTTGCAGAGGGCTAGAAAAAAGCAGGAAAAACGATTCAAAAGAACAAAAACAGTTTAAAGTTTAACTTCCGAGCGCTTCAAGACTCCCTCAAAAATTAAATTGGTGAAAGGAAACAAAAGAAGGAGAATATCGGGAAACCAGAGGAACACAGTTTTGCTATTATATCATCAGAGTGCATCACGAATACCTCAGCAAGAGGTGTGGTTTTAAGAAGCAAAACAGAAAACTTGTTGAAACTAGGTTATAAAAAACTTCTTTTTACATTGTGTAGCTCATCCATCCTTTCTATATTTCACCTATATAACTCATCCACTATTCAGACTTTGATATAAAGTAGTCGGAACATCAAAGTAGTTAAAATGTAGCATCCCTTAATCGTCTGCAAGCAGTTTTTCACTATGTTTTTGGAAGAGAGAAGCTGAGTGAAAGCAGCATTAATCCAACACATATTTATCATCTGTTAAGATTGCATCACATATAAAATATGTGATCCAATGAAGGTGAGATGTACATCAATGTGTTCCTATTAATGTAAAAATAATTGACAAAAATTTCTTGTTAAACGTTGCTTCATTAGTGAAAACTAACACAAAACTACTTTAAAAACATCAATATGGCTCACAAAACACAAATATGTGTCTTCAAAGGTCAATTGTACATCATTTTTTTGCTCCTGATGTACAAATTCTAGCGAAAATTTTTTGGGGAAAAATGGCTCATTAATGGAATCTAACACAAAACTACTTAAAACAACATCATTATGGTTCACATAAGTTATATATGAGTCACAAAAGGTCAAGCGTACATGTTTTTTACCTCTTTGTGTAGAAGTTCCAGAAAAAAATTTCTCAGCAAAAAGTTTCTCCATTAGTCAAAAAGGACCCCAATATACTCTGAATACCTAAATTTTGCTCACATAACGGAAAAATATGCGTCATTAGAGGTCAATTGTAAAAAATCATTTTTTCCTTTTAATGAAAAAGTCCTAGAGAAAAATTTCATAAGGAAAAGTTGTTACATTGGTAAAAACTTTCACAAAACTACTTTAAAAACATCAATTTTGCACACAAAACACACACACACACACACACATATATATATATATATATATAATTATATATATATATATATATATATATATATATATATATATATATATATGTATATATATATATAAGTAATCACAGGCCAATTGTACATCAATTTTTTGCTCTTGAGGTACGAATCCAAAGAAAAAAATTTTGGGGAATAATAGCCCACTAGTGGAAACTAACACAAACTACTTTGAAAAACATCAATATAGTTCAGATAAAATGCATATGAGTCATAAAATGTCAATTGTACATCATTTTTCCCTTTTAATGTACAAGTTCCAGAAAAAATTTCTCGGAGAAAAGTTAATCCGTTATTGAAAAAGAACCCAAAACATCTCTAAAAAATCTAAATTTTGCTCGCATAGAAAAAAAATATATGTCATCAAAGTTAAATTTAGTAACATTTATAAGTTGAGAGACCTGAATTGGCCGAGCAATTAGCTTCATTTTTTTGCCAACAACAGTTTTGGAATTTTTTGTCAGAAATAATTAATTCAATGTAAAACAAATTGCTTGTATGATATACGTATCTTAGAAATGATCCGTGTTTGGGTAAATTCCGAAAAAGTTTTAAAGGCCTAATTAATAACAAGAAATTTATTTGCATCTATTCTGTCTAAGATGAAGAGTTTCGACTGCGACAAATGCCCGAGGAAATACAGCAGGAAATAAAAGTTATTGCATATGGAGAAAGAGTATAAAATAACATGAAAAAACAGCAAGCTATGATTGTGGACAACCTACTGAGAAGTTCATTCAAAACAGGAACTTGATTGAGCATTTGAAATCAGTTCATGGATGTCAGACTTACACAAAAGTGCAATCATTGTACACAAATTTATGGCGACACCTCATCATGTGCTGGACATAAGGAGGACGCTCCTGGTACTCACACAGAGGTTCCTGAGAAAATTAAAAAGCAGGATTGCGCAACTCAAAGCTAAACATGAATTTTTTTTGGTCGTTCAGTATATAAGGGGACAAACAAATTGATCTCACGCTGCTGTTGCCGATCGGTGGACTGATCAGCCATTACTGCATGGTAACGAATTTTCATGCTTTCATGACCCACCATTGTGGAACCAGGGATCATAACGGCTACAAGTACTGAGAACGTTGTCTCTATGGATTTTGGAATTCAAAAGCACTGCAAAAACATTTGAGTTTATGTGGAGAATAGAAAGCTGTTCATATTACTGTGCTAATGGCAGACTCAAAACAATCAGTTTACAAAATGGTGTAAAACATTTTCAGTTCCATTAGTTATTTATGCTGACACAGAGACTGTCAGCTTTAAGCATGATACCAGCTACACGTTGAGCAAAAAAACACAAAAACCTTGCGCAATAAGCTTTGGTGGAGGTAAAAAGCGGGAAGCGACTGTTTTAGCTTTTAAGGTGATAACTGCATCTGAGAAATCTTTCGGTGGCTCAGAGAGAACGCCAAACCAATTTCGGAGATAAAAAAGAAGCATAGACGTCTCATAATAAATGATGAAGAGCGGAAGATAACAGTTGATCAGAGTACGAGATGTCTCATTTGTCAGAACAACATGAATACGAAAAAAGTAATCCACCATGATCATTTCACTGATGAAATCTACGGTAAGGCACAAAACAGTTGCAACCTTAAGCTTCGTGCGCAAACATTTACATCAATTTTTTAAATAATCTAAGTAAATATGATGCTCATCATATATCATCATTCATTGAAATTCGTCCAGAGCAAAAACTGATGGTCATTCCATGTAATAGTGAGACATAGTTCTCATCTTCGTACTTTGTTCTCGTTGGTAAAAGCAAAGAGGACCAAAAAAATTCGTTTACTTGATAGCTTTTTTTATCGGGGAATCTTGACACTCTGGTTATATCTCTCAAACGGAAGAACTACATTGAATTATCTAATCATTTACCAAAAAATGTCGATAATCTGCAGAGGAATAGTGTTTTCTCATACTCGTTTTGTGATAGCAGTGAGAAACTCACTGAGAAGTCGTTGCGTCAATGTGGTAACCAGTGGTTAACTCACTTTGCGGCCAACATTATGTTTCTGAGGAGAATGTTCCGGATGCTAACGAAGTCTGGAAATTGCTTGGCTGCAAAAAACTTTAGTGAATATCTCATTTTGTACCTCCAAATTGATGTCCTTCTTCTGGCTGACGCGTTTGAAGATGCAGAAGACAGTTCGATCAGGTGTATGGATTAGACCCCTGTCATAACTAAAGTTCACCACAATTTCATAGAATGCAAGGCTGAAAACCACTGAAGTGAATCTCGACATGCTCTCTGATTTAGATATGCTGTTGTTTTGTGAGAGAGCGTTCCGTGGAAGGTTAAATGGATTTGCCGAAAATCGTTATATGAAAGCTAACAACAAGTAATTGGATGATTTTGATGAAGAAAACCCGAGTAAGTATGGACTTTTTCTGGAGGTCGTTAATTTATACGATGGGAGAGTGATGAAAAAATTGCCAAACGGAGGATTTGAATGGACAGAATTAACTGTCACAAGGATTTTCCTCAGGCTGCTGAAATGTTTAAAATTGATGTTGAGATGCTTTCTCAGTATCAATTGGAATTGGGAAGCAAGACCAGTCAAATCCCAGAAACTCCCAAAACGCTTCAGTCAAAGCAAAATGATGTTTGTTATTATTCAGTTTTAAAGTTTTCATGTCAAGAGGAACTCCAAGTAACAAAACTACATAAAGCTCTGAATTTCAACCGAAGTGACTCCATGAAGTGCTATATTGAAGAGAATACAAAATTGCAACAAAAAACCGTTATGAGCACTATCGAAAAAACTTTTTTCAAATTGTTGAACAATTCATGCTTCTGAATGACGACGGAAATGTTGAGATGTAGTTACGAGATGGTGTTTGTGGAAAACGAGGAGATAGCAAAATTTTATTGCAACACGCACGAATTTGAGAAAATTACCTTTTTTGAGGAACCTAGATGGGATCACATTTAGCCAGAAAAATATTTGGTGGTACAAAACAACTTATCTGGGTACTGCTATTTTGGATCTGTCAAATCTAAACCCGAACAGGTTCCACTATGAAGAAATGAGGAATTTGTTTGACAAAAAAATCCCGACCAATGTATCGTGACACGGTTTTTTTCGTTTTACAAAATAAATTGAAAGTATTGACGCTTACCAAGATCTTGTACAGTTGAAATTTATGCTTGATTTGAGTCCTTACTGGGAAGATCGTCACTTTGATAGGGAATCGGACAAAAAAAACCACCGAAATTATCAGATAAACTGAATAGTGACATTGTGTTGGAAGCCGTTCTTCTGAAACCTGAAGCCCAATGTGTAAAAGCAATGCCAGCAATCAAACAAAAAGCCAAAGGTATGAACAAACTTGTGAAAAACACACTTCATCATGGTAAGTTCGAGAATGTGCTCAAATCCAAATCATCTCTAACAAAATAGCTTTGAGTGCTTGTGATGATAAACGTTACTATCTGAGTGACAGTATTCGCTCATTTACTTATGGTCACTACAAAATTGGTCAAAGCAGAAAAAAACCTTTGGAAAAACTGTTAAGTCCTATATTGAGATGAACAAAGAAAACGAAACCATCGAGATTTGAATGAAGAATTTTATTTTCTACCTGATTCTGGTTGCAGGCAAACTTCCCAAATTCTGTCCAATTCTGAGGAAATAATTGATTTTCATGTAGTTCCCATAGAAAAGCCGTTTTGAAGATATCCATATATCCATAACCAAGCAGAGAAAGAGCCGCATGCAAAAACGGGCAACAGCTCCGCGCAGGAGCATCTTTTGACATTAACAGCTCCAACAAATGATAGCTGCCCCACTTCACCCCGATTGGTAGTATCAAGAAGTAACAACAATGAGAAGCAAAAACCTGCAACTGCTCAACGACAATAACAGCTCTAATGAGGGATAGCTGTCCAATTCCATCCCGGTTGCGAGTCTCAAGGAGTAACAACGAGGAGATACCGCATCCTGCGACTGCTCCGCGCAGGAGTTTCTTGTGACAGTAACAGCTGCAATAGGGGATAGCTATCCAATTCCAATCCGTTTGGGAGCCTAAAGATGACACGACAAAGAGATACATCAACTTTCAAATTATCGGAGCAGGAGTTTCTTGTGACCATAGCTCTAATAGTGAATTACAATGTTTTCTTTCCCTTTGTGATACATCTTACTGTTGAGGTATGCAATTGAGTGACAAAATCCTGTCTACTTCAGTAGAGTTCGATTTGTGATGCGAATCCACCGTATTTTGTGTAGCTTGCGGTTGCAGCCTTTACTTCTACTAAGCAATAGTGTTACGAATGTAACTCTATTCTGTCGACGTGGAATACCGACTCGATTCCACAACAAACTGTTTTCAATCCACAACGGGAGAGATTGGCAGACAACTGAATTTAAGATTATTTGATGAAAGAATTAATCTGATGTTAACCACAAAAGTGGGGAGTGTGAACACATCTGAAATTTTGATTTTATAGTTAGAGGTAAAACTTTACCTAAGTGAATGAGCTGGAGGTTATGCTTAAACTTAATTGATATAAGGATAACTAATACTAATAATTGGGTGCACTTTCAGATCTTATGATATAACCGTGTCACATATCCGTGACTTTGAAAAAAAATTGAATAAAACAGGTTGTCAATTTTTAAATATAATCAACATATTTACTGGTTAGTATAAGTATGAATTTCATTTAACTAGTGATCACAATAACGTTAAGTTTCCAACAACAACATGAGACATGTAAATGCTATGGCTTTCAAAATTAAAGAAAACGTAGATGTAAACAGTCAGAATTCACAGCCTAAATTAATCAAACTGTGCAATTTAAAGAGCAAATGTAGCAGGAATGCAAATTGGTTTGAACAGTGAGCAACTAAACTACGTAAACATAAAAATTCGCCATAATTAATTCTAAGATAACATCAAAGTATTATTGACAAGTGGAAAGTTAATGCATCAACAAATAAATTAAAATTGTAAAATGAAAATTAATTTATAATGATTATAATAACTTATATATTAATTTATAATTGCACAATTTATAATGAGTAGTTTGAAATTGTTTTTAAATTGGATTTTTGGCATCAAATGCGCTCATGCTGACCTTTCGCTCTTAGTCAGCATGGTCGCATTCTTGATCAGAAGGCGTGTTCGCAGATGGTCGGATTCGTGATTCCGATGGACTAACAACATGAAGCTGAAATGAAGTATCAACTAGTGATGGTTTTGTCGCTTCCTCCTAAATTACCGTTGCAATGACCGGATTAGTAGTTCGCGGTCGCTCGGAAGCTGGAATCAATTCTGGATCGCTTGTTGGGCTTGACGTTGACAACGCAGGTGACGTATTCGGTTCTGCAGATGATTTTCGGCTGCGACTTGTAGAGTGTTGAGGTTTTAAAGGTTTTTGTGAGGACATAGCTTTAGATATGTTGCTGTTCGCCGACGAAACCCCCAAGGTTTCTCTGACGATGTCGGATCTTGATATCGCCTCTTTACGTTTTCTTCCACTCTTTCGAGTGTAATGCAATTTTTTTCTCTGTGGTTCCGTTATAGAGATGAAGACGCCTTTGTGCATACTGCAAAAGGTCAGTATTTTGTTCGGCTTGCGGGCCGAATTGAGCTATGTCGGCGTTGCGGAACTTTACCTCCGAAACATTGGTTTCCTTTATATCCGTTATAAATAATGAAGTACGTACAACCGTACTTCCAGGCGCCAATGTCTTCCAAAGACCTCTCAAATCTCGTTTTGACCTCTTCGACACCTTCCTAGCCATTTTCAGCTCTAACGAGCTTTCCATTGGAGATATCGGGTTAGAGAGCTTTGGGTGAAGAATTAAACGGGATACTGCTTTATTCTTCTCACCGTTGTATTGCCCTCGCGCATCCACTTGTTTGCCATGCCGCTGTTTTGCCATGGCCTCCTCAATTATGATGTCGCTGCGTTCCCCTGTCATCTAGCTGTTATCATCAAGATGTGTCTTCTACTGGGACTTTTTCTTCGTCTAAATAGTGGTTTGGAATATTTTCATAAGAAATGTTTGATGATTTTGGGTTTGTAATGATATTACTAAGTGGTGTATTTGTTTTCCTTCCGAAGCGGGCATGGAAAACTATTACAATTGTTGTCTTTTGCTTGCATATACGTAATTGATACACTATTGACTTTATTGCGTCTTAAATGGTGAATATATTATTTCTATTAGCTACTTTCATGCAGCTTAGTTGTCTTTTAATTGTTTTTATCAAACGCTCCACTAATCCAATCGCTCTGTGATCGTTAGCAGGCGCTGTAAAAATGCTAAGTTTATTTTGTTTGCAGAAGTTTTCAACTTTATTTCCTATAAGACGGCGCACTTGGTTTAGTCTAAGACCACCAAGGAACACCAAGTGTTTGAATGTAATTGTCTAATATTTTAACTACATTTGGTCCCTTTACTTTATCAAAGACGTCTACTGATGGATATTTTGAAAAACGATCGATACATGCCAAAAAAGGACATCTTGGTCTTTTTCACTTGTATTTGGCCCACCCAAATCTATTTGTATTTCTTCATTGGGTTCGGAGCAATTTACTAAAGGCTGCCATTTTGAGGCCGGTATTCTGGGTTCAATATTCCTACCAATCTCAGTGCAGGGTTTGCACTTTGCAGACTTATTAAGAATTTCTCGCTGCATATAAGGCCAAAATGCATCTTGTCTGAGGTTGATCATGACCCAACTTCCTGAGTTCGTGAGTTGTAGTGATTCAAGTACTGCGTCTAGGATCGAGTTCGGGATGGCCATTCTTTCGTCAACGCAACCATATCCCGAACGAACGTGGAGATTTCTCCAGTATGGGTGGAGGTAGGGATTCACGTCCTTGCATCTTCGTTCGTCTCCTTGGAGAATGGAATCCCTGACCTCTTTGTGAAGTGCTTATTTGCTCGTCAAAACAGTAAGAAATACTTTGGTGAAGAGTTGAGTGAGGTTGTTTTCGATAATTTCCTTTTTCGAAAGTTCTAGATTTGGAGATGCAGGGCCTTCATTTGAGGAGCAAGTGGAGTTTACCCCTGAATTGGGAGTGGATTGGAATGTGAGCGGGCCAGTTGAAGTTGCTGATGGAGTTTGCGGGGTGGTGTTAGAGGCACTTACGCTGAAAATATTCATTTGAAAAAGTGGGTAGTTTACACTAGTGTTGAGAAGCAACTGGTTTGTTTGAGATTTTAAGGCGGAAAACAAATTGGAATTGTATGTTTGCTGGGCAACCGAGGCAAGTGTGGATTGTGTGTGATTTACGCTGTTTAAGTGCTGTGATTGACAGCTTTGTCGTGAAGAAATTGTAAAAATGGCTAGAATTGCGTCACGAATGCGGGTAATTGTTGCAACCACAAATTCTTCATCAATTTTTTTGTAACTTTTGCTTTCTGATTTGGTTGACGAGAAAGGTAATCTACCAGCCACATTTCGGCGCCTGGTGTATGTTCAATATTAAAATCGAAGGACAGTAGGCAATCCACCCAACGGGTCGGACGACTATTGTAAAAATTTGTTCGATCTATGTTCTTTCATGATTGATAGTAATCCTCGATGATCAGTCATAGCAGCGAATGATTTTCCAAATAGATATTTTTTAAAATATTCAACAGAACACACCACACTAATAAATCTTGTTCGTTGACGTTTTAGCGTTCTTCATTCGAATTAAGGAATCAAGACGCAAATGCGACTGCATACCAACCTGTTGGTGAAAGCTGTTCTAACGCAGCCTCTAATCCAGCTCTAGAGGCATCGCTTTTGATTCGGATTTCCAAGTGTGGATTGTAATGTTTGTTTTCTGCGGCGTTTGCTACTTTTTCTATTATGCGTTGAAAATAACATTAGAGTTCATCAGTCCAAATGAATTTACTATTCTTTTTAAGAAGTGGTCAAAGAGGATGACAGAGTTGTGACAAATTAGGCAAGAATTTGCCTAGGTTATGTACGGATCCTAAAAATCGCAACTGCTTTAAATTTTTAGTTGCTGTTAAATTTAATATTGCTGATGTTTTATTTTCGAGTGGTGCAATTCCGGATTGAGTAAATTTGTAACGCAATCATTAAATTTATGTTTGAGCGGAGTGGCATTTAGGTAGGTTTTATTCTCAAATTATCGTCATCTAATTTTTTAAGACATTTGATGACTAACTCTAGGTGGACTTCCATTGTGCCACGACTAACAACAATGATGTCATCCAAAAACAATGGGTGTTATCGAGTCCAACTAATGTGTAATCCATTACTTTTTGAAATGCCGCCGGCATGTCAGTTAACCCGTAAAATCCAGCAATGAACCGATATGTACCTGTACCCTGGCCTCTAACTTTAATAAATTTGCAATGACGGGTCTAATTCTAATTGCCTGTATGCGTATTTACTTTAATAAATTTGCAGTTTCCGGGTCTAATTCTAATTGCCTGTATGCGTATTTAAAATCCAGTTTGAGAAATAAGCTGTTTTTTGTGAGGCATTTGCATTTAAAAATTGTTGTATCGTGTCAATTAAGTTATCAATTTTAGGCATTTGATATTTGTTTTTATGAAATGATTTATTAAGTATTTTGAAGTCTAGTGCTAATTTAACTGTTTCATCTCGTTATTATTATTTAAAATTATTTGTTTTTGAAATTATTATTTGTTTTTTGTCTAATAATTTTTTAAGTTCTGCGTTGTCCTTTTTGATGGGTTGGTTTAAAATCTTCGTGAAATGTAGATTTAACTGTGTTTTAATGATTTACCGATTCTAGAGATTAGGCCAGAAAGAATAAAGATCTATTTGTTTCTTAATTATACATTGCTTTTGATCAACTTTGAATACTTGTTTCGTTTGCATCAGTTAAAGTCCAAGTTGTGGGAACATATCTTGTCCAATTATTGTTCTGTGACCATATTCAACGACCGTGACGTTGACATTCGGAGCTGACAAACTGCTACATTTCACCGATGTATTGATTACAACGATATGCTTGATTAAATCAATTTAGGAGGTTTAGAGGTCTTGATTTTCCGGAGACTGTACCCAGTAGCTTTCTTGACTATTCAATACCAACGCGTTTGCTAGACTTTTGTTTATGATGGTGCAAAGGCTCCCCAAATTCACCAATGTTTTTGTCTCAGAGTTTTTGATTCGAATATGAATGTTTACAGGCTTCACTTCCCTGATGTTGTTGCTATCAGAGATTACAGCTACACAGTTGTCATCAAAGATGTCGTAATCAGGATCATAGTTAGCATCATATGTACTATGTTTTTGCATCAGAATCTCAATATGAATCACTTCTTCCCCTACCGCTGCAGATGTACCAATAGTAGCAGCTTGAGAAGAGATGTCATCGATATTGCTTGCTTGCTGTTTTGGCTTCATTTAAACGTTCGACTTTCGACAGACTTTTGAAAAGTGGTTTGCATTTCAACAATGTTTGCAGTTTCTTCCAGGCACTGGACAGTTCTGACGATGACTGGACGACCATTCGTAACCACAATTAGTGCACATTGTAGGTTTGACCTAATTAGGGCAAATTCGGGTAACCACAATAAAAGAAAATTCGTTATCAATTTAGGTCTATTACAGGAGTTTTAAATACTGTTAATAGAGATATTCGTGAATTGATTCGAGACTGTATATGTAGAGGTTCCGAATATATTCAACTGATTTTGAATACACATCTCAATGTTTATTGCCACTTCAAAGATAGTTCAGGCATCTGTAAAACTTTTTGACTGGCTCTCCTTTGAGTCGTTTTCGTGTTAGAAGTGTATAACGATCGAATGTTATTTTTCTTTGATTAGTGCAGACGTTATCCAAACTATCCCAAAGGTCCTTTGTCGAAAATTGGTCAATCTGTATTTTTGGTTCTCGAGAACTAAAGATCTGACGACCCTCCAGGCCGATACTGAGGTATGTTAGTGAGACGGCTTTGGTATCACAAATCTTCCACGGTCTATCGCCGCACAATATTCCCGCTGCTTCAATTTTCTGGCTATTGTTGAGCCACGCATTTTTAAGTTGTTTATCGTGAATTATGTGGTCTCTCTGACTTTGAGCTGTGCTGTTGTGCACATCTTTTTCGTAGACTGGTTCAGGGGAAAATTGACCCTATCCAGTGGTGCCTCGTGTAGTATTTCGATTGAAATGCCCTCTTTTGCGAGTATCACCAATTTCAGAATTACACTCCAACGTTCCCATCTCAAAGGGGGTTCCAGTGTTGGCCGTTCTCAAAGAAGTTTTTCCCCAGAAGGGCTCGTTTTCTTGGTAAAATGACTGCGCCGTGTGATGCCTCTTGCAATTGACAAAAAAGTATAACATTGAGTGAAGAATGCTTGTCAACTTTAGAAGAGTTGGATTTGTGGCGAGAATCCACAGTATTTTGTGTAGCTTGCGATTGCAGCCTTTACCACTACTAAGCAATAGTTTTACAAATGTAACTCTATTCTGTCGACCTGGAATACCGACTCGATTCCACAACAAACTATTTTCAATTCAAAACAGGAGAGATTGACAGGCAACTGAATTTAAATTTATTTGATGAAAGAATGAAAATGATTATAATAACCAAAATGGGTAGCGTGAACACATCTTAAAACTTGAGTTTTTTGCCGGAGGTAAAACTGTACTTAAGTGAATGATCTTGAGGTTATGCTTTAACTTAAATGACTTCAGGACAACTAATATTTTAGTGCACTTTCAGATCTTATGATATAACTGTATCACGTCTATTCTTAAGTTTCCTAAATATGCAGATGTCCAGACAACACCAAAAGGTGTTCATCCAAAATGCTGACGTAGAAGGAGTTTCAAAACGGGGTCCGTTATGAAACTTAAAGCAGTGTGTTAAGACAGAATGTTGTATCTTTAGTTTATTGTTAGATGTGTGATATTAATAAATTATTGTTTGACTTAAACCTTCTATTTCAATTCATTTTTTAGCCTTCTCACAAGTATTAAGAAAATAATAGTTCCGAGCCGTCCTTCAAATAATATGATAGTTTCATTTGCTCTGATCCATGATATAATTGTCCAGAGACATGATAATCTTCGAGCCGCAGAGTTTGAGTAATTATCTTTAAACGAGGGAATTAAACCATTCCATTTCAAATTGGAGTTAAGGTAAGTCGCGTATACAAATAGTTTTCTCCACGCGCTTGATAAAAAATCCTTCATAAACGAAGGAGTTAAACCTGTGTACTTCAAATTGGAGTTAAGGTAAGTCTATTACATATTCAGGGAACAATCCTAACATACAGGGAATAATCGCCAAGAATTTTCCATTCACGCGCATGACCGGACATGTTTGCGGAAAATCAGCCAAAAAGTGAGTTCAGGTGTTTAGCTTTGTTACTACTCTTGTTTCTATCCAATGGGTACAGAATTTTGTATTCCACCCAAGCAATTCTGCTCATATAATTCAATTACCCTCTTTTACGAATAATTACTTTCAACAGTTTTTGCAACCGGATAAAATTCTAATCTAATTTTTTGACAGCATGCTCCAAAACGTTCTTCTTAATTTTCACATGGAGCTCCATTTTGGTCTTGAAAAGCAGTTGCTTCGAGAAACAATAATGATTACAACGTCAAATAGCATGTGATCACAATTCTATAACCTACGTATAAATGATGCTTATCATCTACTAAAATTCAACCAAATTCGTCCAGAAGAAAATTTGACGGTAATTCCTTGCAAAAGTGTGACATACTCCTCATTTTGGTTCTTTGTTCTTGTTGGTAAAAGAAAAGATGACCAGCTATTGAACAAAATAATTTGTTTCCTTGACAGCTTTCGCTTTTACGTTCTGGCTATATCACTCGAAAGGAAGGACTAAATTCAATTATCTAAATGTTTACCACAAAAAAGTCGATAATCTGCAGGGGATTGGCGTTTTCCCATACTTGTTTCGCGATAGCTTTGAGAAACTCACTGAGAAGTCGTTGCCGCATTATGGTGATCAGTGGTTTAACTCACTTTCCGCACAAATTTATGTTTCTGAGGAGAATGTTTAGGATTCTGGAAATTGCTTGGCTGCAAAAACTTTGGTGAATATCTCATCTTGTACCTCCAAACTGATGTCCTTCTTCTGGTTGACGTGTTTGAGAAACGCAGGAGACTGCTTGATCAGGTGTTTGGATTAGACCCCTATGATAACTATAGTTCACCCAAAATTTCATAGGATGCAATGCTGAAAACAACTGCATTGAAACTTGACTTGCTCTCTGATTTAGATATGCTGTTTTTGTGAGAGAACACTCCGTGGAATATTGAATGGAATTCGTAAAAATCGTTATATGAAATCTAATAGCAAATAAATGGATGATTTGATGAAGAAAACCGAATAAATCTGGACTTTGTTCTGGATGTCGATAATTTATACGATGAAAAAATAATGAAAAATGCCAAACGGAGGATTTGAATGGACAAACATCAGTTTGGACAAAATCATGCAATCATTTGAGGAATATGTTGTTTGATACTTTGTGATGGTCGATTTGAGTTATCTCAGCAACTTACATAACTGTCACAATGATTATCCTCTGGTTGCTGAAATGTTTGAAATCGATGTTGAGAAACTTTCTCAGTATCAATTAGAACTGGGAAACAAGTCAAATCCCATAGGTTCTCGATATTCTTCAGTCAAAGCACAATGGTGTTTGTTTTTATTCAGTTTTAAAGTTTTTATTTCAACATGAGCTCCAAGTAATAAAACTACATAAAGCTCTGAAACTCAACTAGAGTGACTCCATTAAGTAATATATTGAAGAGAATACAAAATTGCAACAAAAGATCGGTATCAGCACTATCGAAACAACTTTTTTAAATTGTTGAACAATTCATGCTTCTGAATGAAGACGGAAAAGTTGAGATGTTGTTACGAGATGGTGTTGGTGGAAACGAGGAGAAAGCAAAACTTTATTGCAACAAGGACAAAATTGAGAGAATCACCCTTTTTGAGAGAACCTAGTCGGGATCACCTTTTAGATCTGTCAAAACTACACCCGAACAGGTTCCTTTAGGCAGAAATACGGCATTTGTTTTACAAAAAAGCTGGAGTAAGGTATCGTGACACAGGTTTTCTGTTTTACAGAATTCAAAATTTTGACGTATACCAAAGATGCTGTACACTTGAAGCATATACTTGAATTGAGTCATTTCTGCGAAGATCAACACGTTGATAGTGAATCGAACAAAAAAGCCACTGAAATTATCAGATGAACTGAATGGTGACATTGTGTTGGAAGCCGTTATTCTGAAACCTAAAGCCCACTCTGTGATAACAATGCAAGCAATCAAACAAAGTGCCAAAGGTATGAAAAAACTTGTGAACAAGACACTTTATCCTGATAAGTTCAAGGGTGTGCTCAAATCTAAATCACCTCTGAGAAAACTAGTAACATCTATAATAGTGACACGCACACTTTCAACAAAACAGAGTCAAACAAAATAGCTTTGAGTGCTTTTGACTATAAACGTTATTATCTGAGTGACGGTATTCGCTCATTTGCTTATGGTCACTACAAAATTTGTCAAAACAGAAAAAAAACTTCTGGAAAAAACTTTAATGTCCTTTATTGAGATGAACGACGAAAGCGAAACCATCAAGTATTTAAATGAACAACTTGATAGCGACGTTGAGAAAATCTATTTTCTACCTGATTGTAGCTGCTGGCAAACTTCTCAAATTCTCTCCGATGATGAGGAAAAATCAGATTTTGATGCAGCTCCTAAAGAAAAGCCGTTCTCAAGATATCAATATATCCATTTTCAAATAGAGAAAGAGTCACCTGCAAAGAAGTAACGCTTGTCCAGCAAGCGCTAAAAAGTGATGATGCTGCCCAACTCAACCCCGGCTGGGAGTCTCAAAAAGTATCGACAAGGAGATACAATAACGGAAAACTGCTCCGCGCAGGAACTTCTTGTGACAAAAACAGCTCTAACAAGTGAGAGCTGCCCAAATCCGGCCTGGTTTGGAGTATCAAGAAGTAACGATGAGGAGATAAAACAATTTGCGACTGCTCCGCGCAGCAGCTTCTTGCGAAAATAACAGCTCTAATGGAAGATAGCTGTCCAACTCCACCCCGGTTGCGAGTCTGGCGAAGTAACAACGAGGAGGTACCAAATCCTGCAACTGCTCCGTGCAGGAGTTTCTTGTGACAAAAACAGCTCCAATAGGGTATAGCTACCCAATTCCAGCCTTTTTGAAAGACTAAAGATGACACGATGAAGAGATACAACCACCTGCAATTTATCGGCGCAGGAGTTTCTTGTGACAATAACAGCTCTAATAGGGGATTATAATGTTTTTTCTCTATTCTTGCGTTTCCTGAAATATTCAGATGTCCAGACAACACAAATAGATGTGCTTGCAAAATGCTGACGGAGAAGCAGTTTTAAAACGGGGTCCGTTTATGAAACTTAAATCAGAGTGTTAATACCGATTGTTGTATCTTAACGAGGATATAATGACAATGATGTCACCGAAATTGCTGATTTTGCTTGCTTAAATTTAAAATAATGGCTGGAATATATTTGACAATTTCCACAAAAACGACTATTATCGACCATCTATAAAAATTTTCAGCATAGTATGCCAATGAAGCCAAAAACTATTTTTTAACAACATGACTTAAATTGTTTAGGTGGTGGTTGCTTTTGGGATTTGAGAGCACTGAATTGAGAGTATCTGAATCCTTACTGAAATAAATTTGACCTCCGGATGGGGAGATGGGGAGGCTTAGATCAAGTAATTCATCAGCATCGCTTAGAAAGAACTTAATTTTTTTCTTCAAAGTTTAAATCGACAATATGCTGCCAAGATTGTTTTATGTGCAGAAATGAAGTTATCATGGTTGCCTCCTGGCTGAATTCTTGATCGAGTACTTCAAAGTTTGCAATTATCAGATAAGGTGAAACGGTTCAAAGTTGAATGCATCAAACCGGTTGAGAAACGATGCCAGAGTTCTCGAAACTAATACGTCCGGTTAAATAGGACAGAAAAAAAGTGAGAAAAAACTAACTGACGCTTCAAACACAAGTCTGAAAGCCATCTATGTATTTTGACATTTTTCTTTGGATTATCTCGAACTGCATTTGATTATCATATTAGACGGTTTCTTGATAGAACAAGTTTAAAAAATCTAGAATTATCCGCTGAGTTATTGAACGAAAATCATAGCATGACATCAACAGACATATTTTTTTTTGCTGAAAATAAAAAAAGGACCAACTTTTGTACGAAATGAAATAATTGAGAAATGGAAGCGACAGTAACGAAATAAGGTGACAATAACATTTCGTTGCTGTTGAATTTTCATTTTTTAAATTAATTATTGACGAAAGCAGAGAGAAGCAGGCAAGCTCTTAACTACCTCTAGAAAGTGAAAACAAATAGATTTGGATTTGTTAATGGCCTCTTGCAATTATGCTAATTTAAGTTAAACAGAAAATGCGCGTAAAAAAAAGTCAATTTCGGGATAAAACGAAAAAAAAAGAAAAGAAATTTGGCTGCTAATGGTTGTGACGATAGTTTTCAAATATGACTGCAATAATTTTCCATTTGATTTTTAGCTGATTGCATCAGCTCAACCAGTGTGCCAGTTGTTAATATTACTCTAGTTGAGAAATTTTTAGTTTTTATTATAAAAATGTTTATATCTTCCTTTTTTTCGGCCAAAAACAAAAAAAATTCTCCTGACTTATTTGGTCGGTATCGTCGTTTTTGTTCAGCATTTAACGTGAAAAAAGATTCGGTATCATCGTTTTTAAAACAAAAGAAAGAATCGGTATTGTCGGTTTTAAACGTGAGAGAGATCCGGTATCGTATAATGTAATACAGATTCGGTATCGTCGTTTTTTAAACGTAAGAGAAGTTCGGTATCGTCGTTTTTCAAACATAAGGCAAATTCGTCATCGTCGTTTCGTTAGGCGTAAAACAGATTCGTTAACGCCGTTCTAAAACGTAAGAGATTTGGTGTTTTTGAGAGCAATACCATGAACTTTTATCTTTCGTGTTGTAACCGCAGATTAGTCCAGCACACCGTACAGAAACGGTTGGCATATTTGGTTTCAAACCCAAACAATCGCCAAAACTTTTCTAGCAAAGTACAAGAAATTCTGTAAAAACTCTTTGAGGGTGAATTATTGAACCGAATTTTCATCAATGTTTAACAAGCATGTTTACTTTTTTTTGTGAACGAACTACAGAAGAATTTTCAACGATTTTGGATTTTGTTTCAGAATTTTTAACTAAGAATTACTTTTGAAAGTCCTGCAAAAAGGTTACCTTAACGTTTTTTTACACAACAAATAAAAAAATCCTATTTGTCGACAAATTTTTACATCTAAAACCGATTACGACGACGATCTCTAACGTTCAAATACTGAACATCCCGAATCTTTCTTACGTCTTATAAAGAACATTCTGAAGATATTCTACAAAATTTGTCGCTTTCTTTTAGTCTTCGCAACCTCAAATTTTTTGTCTGCAAACTGTAATTCCCAAAATTTCATCCTATTGGAATTAAAAATAGTGACATTCTTACAACAGTTTTGAATGCATCCCCCCACAGGAGCGACCGCCAAGTTCATTTCAGAACTGAACTAGAGTAATTGCAGGAGTTTTTTAGGTAACGTACTTTTCTCATATAGTATAGTGAAATCAGAATGAATACTCTGATTTGTAATAAATAAAAAATAAGTGTATTTGAGCATATATTAATGGGAACGGAACGCATTTAACATCAATTTGCTCTCGTCATTATAAGATCTCAACTTTGCATTCATAGCCATCAAGTTAATTTTCTCCATGGAACAAAATTTTCTCCATTACGAACGTTAAATGAAAACCCACTTTGTGCATATTTTTGATGTCAATAGAAGAGCAAACAAGGTCAGATATTTCCAGAAAGCTACGAAACGAGAAACAAATGGAATTAAAGTAATATAGAGTTCGACTTGTTTCCGGACACTTTAACAGAAAAATATTATATATTGCTTCTCGTTAAAAAGAAGATTTCTTCTGATGACCAATTAAAAACTTTGTTTAAAGCAAACTATTGTTTAAAATAATGTAAGAACAAAAAAGGCAAGGTTTCTTTGCCGTATAGTGTCCATTTCAGCTGAAATTTTAGGTCCTTTTCGAAGACGAAGCAGAATTTTTAAGGAGAGCTTTGTAGTCAGAATGGAGAAAAAAAATTTCAAGAACTATTGGCAAAAACAATAAAAATTTCACCAAAACGATGACCAAAATTTTCGTTCTGATGCTGTCAATCCTGTCAGCAGTAAATAGTGGTTTAAATTAAAAAGTTTTCGGAAACTTTTTGTCAACTCTATTAGTATTTAAAATGATGCCATTTTTTTCCGACTAGATGTTTTGTTCATTTTCTCCCTGCTTTCACGTTATTTGTATACATTAAGATGAAAAACTCGTTTTTGGTGTTTCTTGTTTTTTTACCATACTTTTACTTCAATTAGTTTTTAATAGCTCATAAACGTTAAATTCCCTTACGCTGCAATTTTTATCGCAAAGCTTCAGTAGTATAAAAATGAGCTTATAATTTATGATTCTAACTAAATGTTTGTTTTTTCCATGTCACTTTTGTAGCAATGCCTTCGATCAAAATCTTATTGTGCAAGACTGGATTATAAACATAAACTTTGTTTGCATAAATTAGATGATTTGTTACACAGTTTTAATTTTCTGGGCTCAAACTTTAAGCAAAAATTGAACCTAAACTTTGAAGCTCGTTTTGTATCAATGGAAAAACCAAGGTACCCAACTGTTTTTTTTGTCGTGAACCTTTTTTCTTTGCAATAGTTTTACAGAAGGGAGTGCAATAGATTTTGTTCAAATTTATTTGAAACTTCGTTCTTATCGAGCTTTGTTTCAGTTAGCTCGACGCCCCAATCAAGCAGACTTTAATGCGATTGCTTCATTGTGACGAATCATTGGTTTCTACCTTCACTCAAAGACAAATTTTTGTAGCTTCAGTTAGGTTACTCAGTTATGCTCCGCTTCCTTGCTGTATCTCTATTGTTGCGATTCATTTGGATAAGACGAAACTTAAGATTAACATACAAGGAAACAAAAAAATGGTAAGTTTTAAGTTTTAGAAAAGATTTTCAAATTTTTGAACGTTTTAGTGTATTGATTTTTTTGACTTACGATACATCATGATAGGTAAGATTTTACAAGGTCTGATAATAGAATTTGACCAGAATATGCAAATAATTGTTCTGCATTTTCATTGGAGTTCCTGCAATTTTATTGTGAGGCGATGCTGCCGGGCATAATGTTTGTTTTAATGGGTTTCAGTTTATCAGTTGCACTTCCAGGGAAAAGTCACGTTTCCTCATGGAAGTTGAACCAGGAAATATCAAAACTGTTTATAGATATTCAAACACGAGTTGGTTGTTTTAAAATGGAGCTCTGCAAAATTTCAATTGTTGCCTCTATTTGTGAAATAAGTCTTGTGAATAAAATTTGAATTATGCCAACTGTGATGCTATGTGTAGAGCAAATTAGGTGTTCCTCATGCTAAACACTTCAAGCGGGGTTTTGAATGGCGGTGACACCTCTGCCCGGGGGTTCATGATTGGAAACATATATAAACATAAATACCAGAAAAAGAAAAAAAGACTGAATAAAGCTGTGGGGAATAACAAAATGCATAAACAGATACAAGTATATGTTTCCAATTGTTGAGTTGTGGTGTGTGGTTCATCTGTTGTATCAATTCAACTCTTAATCTCTCGCAACTCCACTTAAAATTTTTCTTCTCTTCATCTGAGAATGACTGCAATTCTCTGTCCTCTTTCTCTTTCAGTCTATCAATGATCTCGTACACTTTTTTCTCCTCTTCATATGTTCCTCTTCTCAACGTACTGCCGTAGTGTGACTTGAGTGCCCTCCAAATGTACAGAGTCCAGCGACGGTCTTTTCCAACTAAATCTCTCCATTTAGCCTCTTCCTCCCACCCTCTCTCAATAGCCTCACCCCCTCCATTACTCATTACACTGTACTCATCGTCTCTTATGCCATTTCTGATCCTCTGTAGAATTACAAACACACTCCAGTGACTATCAGGGTATTCTCTCTTCAGCATGCCATAAGTTGGACGGCACTTGTTTGAATGATACCCTTCTGTTTTGATGAATTCGTCATAAGCTTTTTTCCTCCATCCATCTACAACACACAACTAACAACCCTAGTTCGAAACTAATGCCCAATTTGCAATAAGTTGCAAATTATCTCTTCACAAGGTCAAATATGCAAAAAGTTGCAAAATAATATTAAGTTTGCAAAAATTTGCAAACGATCTACCGAGTTCGTTCCGGTCGAGCTCTGCTTAATTTAGCAATGTGGGTTATTTTCCTAACCATTTATCGGAGATTGTTGAATCCTATTGAAAAATGTTTAAAGAACACCTTGTAAACGCTATGTTTGGTAAAATCACCCTACACCGCCAACTAATTACGATAAGGGACACAAATATTCAGACTTCTTTGCAAATATTTGTAAAATTGATGCATTATTTTACAAAGTTTGCAAACTTCTTTATAAATAATTGCAAATTTGACATTAAGTTTAAACTAGGGAATAGACAAAAGAGATAGCTGAATTGAATAACTGACAATCTGAGAAAATAAACTCAGAACAGCTTTGAAAAATACACAAAACGCAGAGAAAATTTCACGACTTAGAGGAGAATTATCCATTTCTCTAAATAATGAAAAGAAAAATTTCGTTGAAAAAAGCAAGGTCTGGTCAACAAACGATGCATATAAATTGATGAGACAAATAACAAAACAACCAGCTCTTCCAGAGAAAATGGGGTACATGGAAAAAGAAGTCTTTGGGTACAAGAGCATTGCAGATTGTTTTAACAATTATTTCGCTTCTGTTTTTGTTCAAGACGATACTGAAGTTGTTATTCCATTTAATCAAAGTCCAGAAAGATTTCTTGATGACATTCAGTTTAGCAAAGCGGCTATGAGCGCGGAAGTCAAAAACATACGTAGTGGTGCTAACTCTTCTGATGGAATCAGCCCAGAATTTCTGAAATCTGCTTTACCGTACAATTCGAATCAACTTTTGTTTATCTTCAGTTGCTGTGTTAGCAAATGTGAGTTTCCCAGTTTGTGGAAAAAGTGCATGTACGACCCCATTTCAAAAGTGGTAGCAAAATAGATATCAAAAACTACCGACCGATTGCCATGCTTAGCTCCTTGTCACTACTATTTGAGCGTTTGGTGTATAAACAGTTCTCAATCTTTCTGCAACAAAAGCTTTGCGTAGAGCAACATGGTTTTAGGGAAAATCGTTCAATCATCACTCAATTGCTTGTCTACTGCAACAGGTTGTATGAGTTACTTGAAGCCAACAAAATGCCAATGACAGTGTATCTAGACATAGCAAAAGCCTTTGACACCATCAATTATAACATCATACTTGTAAAATTATGTCGAATGGGTTTTGATAGTGCTTTCTTGAGGATTTTTGCGTCATATTTAACAGATCAACAACAGAGAGCTGTAATATCTTGCGGAAAATCGGACTTTCGACCGATCACCAGCGGTGGGCCTCAGGGGTCAATTTTCACTGTGTTTCTTTTTTCCGTTTATATAAATGACCTACCCGAAATAATTGTCAATGAGTGCTTTTTATACGCGGACGACACAAAAATCGTCAGCACTGTAGACAATAAAATGCAGCTGGAAAAAGACATTGAAAATGCTATTGTGTGGAGCAAGGAGAATCGGTTAAACTTCAATTTCGATAAATTTAAAAACATGCAATTTTCCTTACGTAAAAATCAAAACAAGCAAATTTTGCGTCTTCACAGCCATAGAAACATCTCACAGGAAATACACTTCAAAGACCTGGGCATATATTTTTCCGAAAATTTGTCATGGGATTATCATTTAAGTTTTGTTCTACGAAAAGACAATCAGAAGCTTGCTTATCTAAAGAGATCAATTCCAAGTGAAACAAAATTGTCAGTTAAATGCAACCTAATCAAATTTTACATAATATCAATCTTGTTTTATGGATCAAATGTTTGGTATGCCAGTAAAACTATCGTCAGGCAAACGGAAAGGCTTCAGAGAAAAAGTTTAAAATGGATACAATCAAACAGTCATTTTACTGATAAAGAATACAATGATTGTCTTCGATCAGTAAATTTACTTCCGATCACATATCAACTTGTCTTTTTAGATCTCGTAGTTTTGAACAGAATTTTGACAAGAAAACTTCCACTTGAGGCAGAGCAATTTTGGCAAATAAGGAATGGACATCCGAAAACACGATCAAACGAGAAAATATTTTTATACTCAAACGAATGTAATCGCCAGCGTTGCCGATCAAATTTTTTCCAACGAGTTACAAACTTCAACAATTCGATGTCACTGGCGCGTGATTTTCCCAACTATAACCCATATTCAAGTCCTCACAAATTCAAAAAAGAAGTCAAAGAATATCTATTTCATTTAGCTAATAAGAAAAATTTTAATTAGAAAATTGTACCCAAATGGATGGACAGTGTTTGAGGGAAACCAAATTCAAGCCCTGTTAGGGACGTACTAAGCTTGGTGCAACCAAGTTTAGTTAAATTCATTATTATTATTATTATTATTATGAAAAGTGTTCTTGTGCACTCCACAGTCCACTAAAACTAACTGCCCAATCAGAGACAAGGAATTCTTATTTCCCAATAAATTGCCCAATTAGAGACTTAGAAGTCTTAACTACCAATTATTTAGCAGAATATAATAATTATGACTTAAGCCATATCAATTCTCCAAACAGTCCATCATGCATCTACATTTTTACATGTCATTTCATATTTTCGCGGAGAACGCGTATATTTACTATGCGTCGAAATTTTCAAAGAAAAAAGACTCTAAGCAGAACAGATGTTTCAGTGTGAAGTTTCGAAAAAGTTTAAAATCAGTCAAAATGTCACCACGTTGCATTTATCTGAAAAAAGGCGACGAGAAGGTCATTTGCCCTCGTTAACCCGACTTACGTACAATAAAACGAACTATGTATGGTAAATTACTTACCATTAAACGGACCATATATGGCCCATAAAAGTCATGAATTGTTTTCGATCTATGATCTTGCTATGATTCACAAGTTGCTCGTTTTATGATAAGCGAGCCTCTGTTAATTTTTTTCCTTTTTATGGAGAACCCTATAATTTATGGGTCACATTTATGGTCCATTTTATGGTTAAGAAGATATCATACCTGATACGTTTTGTGATTAGTTAAAAACCATATATGCTCCGTTTCCGGACCTACAGACATACCTCATATCTCCTACATCTCGAGAAATAGAAGACTTTTAGAGAAGATATTTTTATTGAGAGAGAAGGAGAAGTTTCAATTTTTCAGGTAATTTTACAGTTTTGACCGAATCTAGGCTCAAATAAGACTGAATACAGATGGTGCAAACCAAAGAACTACTAAAAACTCAGAAAAACCAGACTATCTTATATAAACTGCATCTCAAAAAATAGAAATCAAAATGTCAAAACTTCCAGCACAAATTTTTCATCCAAAACTCATTTTCTGACCAATTCTTTTGCAGATTCATATTTGGCTGGACCAGCATGTTTGCGTTTTGCACCAAAAAACCACAAAGAGCAAACATTAAAAAAATAATGCGACTATTAGTTTCAGCGTTATGTGGGGCAAAAATTGAAATTTCAACCACAATTCAAAGTTTTCTTCCAAACAACTTATCCTCACCAAATTAATTGAAGATTCACGACTGGTTGGACCAGCGTGACTTAGGACCAGTAGGATGCCATAAAAAGAAATCTATGTTTTTTCGACGATCAATGAATTCAATCATTGGCCTCGGAAGTGATTTGAAAAATAACTGAAAAAAACAGCTCTAATATAACAACCTTTTTTTTTTTTAAAATGGGGGCATTTAATATTACAGCTTTTTTAATGAAAAATTTGTAACCGCGAAACAGTCCATGCATTTATTGAATGGCCTTTTATAGTAAATACGGCACCATAAAACTAAATTACAGAAAATTGAAATTTCATGCGCAGAAACATTGTATTCGAACTGCAGGTGGCTCTTTAGACTGTTTGTCAGCGAAACTCAAAAATTTCGAATGATCTTCATATGTTTAGTAAAATCCAAAAATCCATATATGGCGTGTAAGGTTGGCAAGTGTTTGGTGGTCAACCCGGGTGGTCATGTTGCTGGAAAGTTCTGACTAATACTCACTGCTTTATGAAAATCTTTTTTTTGCAATTCTAAATTCCCATTCCCACAAAAAAGTGAGCAGTAAATAGTAGCCAAATAATTTAGCATTTCTAAACGTTGTTCAAATACATTAGTTTAAAATTAAATTTGTTTTGAAATAGATAAAAAATGTTGGTCAATGAGGGATTGTAGTAAGGATTTTCAATCTACAAAACAAAACTTTTTACACTTGCCATGTCATGCATTATCTTGACAACTCTTGCAAAATTTTGAATCACCTTCCTGAGATCTTGTTAAGCAAAATTGTTTGAAGCACTTTGGTTAGATCTCAACCTGATCATATCAAGACAAGTTAAGAAAATTTCTTGGAGTAACCTATTAAAATCTTGATAAATCTTGACAAATTTTCTTTGAAGCAAGTTGGATAAGAAAAAGCATTCTTTAAAAATCATGCCAAGATTTTGTTTCTTGACAGCAGTGCAAATAACGTGTAAGTTCGTGCATTTTTTTCATAATAACTTCCCATTTAACATGGCAATATCTTAGCAAGATTATCCGTGAGTTAAGTATCTTTCTTATCAAGGCGTATCAGAACTCGATAAACTGGGTTAGAACACGTTTTTTTCGCAAGTGTCAAACAGCATATTTTTCGGAAATATTTTTTTCAGGCAAATTAGTGAACTAGGAGAAAAATTTCATAGAAGTCAGGTTGTAGCTGCGTTCGTTTTTCTAATATCAAGTTTAGAAAATAAACTTTTAAATTGACGGTAAATTTGAGGCTCTAAAACGGGTTCTTCAAGCTCCTAACGAAACAGGAATAAGCCTATATCTTTTGGACCGAATTCACAATTATTCCGCATGAGAATTACATGAGATTAAAAGTGCAAAGCGTATGAATTTAGTTGGATTGCCATTTTTATGCTCGTTTGTGAGCGGACATCATAGAACTGCTCTATCGGGTCAAAAGAAAATGCGACTGGAACATGTTATCTATAATTATCTCTGAACAATTTCTATGATCTATTGACGTATAGGTAAAAGTTTCAATTCAGATTGACAAAAAAAATTATTAAACCAGAGTGGATGAATTTCTACCACAATTCTAAAGCTGTTTGCTGAGCATTTTTTGATTAATGTTTTTTTATTTATTTTTCAATGGCAAAATGTTTTTGGGTTATAATTTTTTGCAAGCGTTTAGCAGCATTTTTTTGGAAATATTTTTCTCAGGAAAATCTGTGAACTAAGAGAATGAACTCTTAGAAGTCATGTTGTAGCTACAAAAGTTTTTTTGATACCAAACTTTCAACTAAAGTTTTTATTTGACATAAAATTTAGATCTCTAAATTGGGATCTTCAAGCTGTTAACAAAATGAAAAAACTTCTAATATCTTTTGAATCGAAATCACTATTATTCGGGATGAGGATTACATGTGATCAATAAAAAAAGCGTATGAGTTTCGTTGGATTGTGACGTTTAAGCTTGTTTGTATTTAGACATCAAAGGACTGCTTTATTAGGTCAAATAGAAGTGCGACAAAAACGTTTTGTCTATACTTATGTCTAAACAGCTTCTTCGGTCAATTGGTATATAGTTAGAATTTTTTGCCCTTTTTGAATTTCTATTGCCAGATTGAAATTATTCATGAAACAAAAGATCATAAGTGGCAACGAGACATACTTTGCTGAGCATTTTTGGTGTTTTTTCTTTTTCATTATTCAATGGAATATGTTTGTTGCTTTCCATCACTGATAGGACAGCAGAATGTGTTTTTAAATTACATTAAAACATTGAAATTAGTTTTAATTTTATTAGAATGAAGAAATAAGGAGAAGACATAATTACTTTCTTACACAATTGAAAAGAGTTTTCTAGGTTAAACATTGAAGAGTACTACTGTTTGCATTGAAGAAAAAATATGATGACAATGCTTAGGAAGAAAATTATCTATAGTTATTGTAACTATTTTAAACTTTTTTATTGACCACAAATAATCCTAATTTATAACTTCACCTTGGGAACCCTTTTCTTCTTGTGTAATTTTAATAATTAGATCCTCTTGTTTTTTCCCATCTCTGGAAACTACGAGGCAGAATTTTGTCTAAGAAGTTCTATTCAATCAATCAAATTCAATCAACTCAAAGAAGCCTTAAGATTGCTGCCAAATTCAAAACGTTTTGGACAAAAATTTCGGAAGTCAGGCGAAAGTCAGGCTTCCTTGAAAAGGACTTGTTCCCGTTGATCATGCTTCTTATGGTTAGAACAACACGTTCTAGGGAAAAAATTTTAAGTAGCATCTGCTTGGAAAGAGTCATTACAGTCCTGCTGTCTCAATGCTTCCCATTCTTGTTTTTTAGCAGCTTGAAAACAATCATACAAATTCTCATGAGCTGTAGCTAAATAGAGAGAATCTGTATCCATTTTTAACTCCTCGAATTTATCCACATCGCGAAATCTGTCAAAGAAGTTATAGTAGAGTTCCAAGATACGTAGTTTAGCTTACTGAAGTATGAAGAATCCAACTATTATAGGTTCGCTGTATTCAAACTTTGATTTTGCTAGCTCAACTTTATAAAGTTCTTCTGAGACATTGTTGAACCACTTAAACCTTTTCCCAATGATTGCTTTGTGCGTCTTCTCATCGTTCAAATATTTGGTCTCTGGAATTTTGCTTCTGTCCATAATCTGATAACCGTAAGAGCTATTACCCAAATATTTCATAGTCTCAGCAACAACGCTGGAATCAGGATTTTTATCTCCACCTCTTCTAGCGTCTACCACTGACTGTACAAAGGTGTTGATACTTTTTCTCGGCGTGTACTGTACAAATCTATAAATTCTTGTAAATTCCAGACCAAGACTGATGTATAAATTTAGTAGCGGAGTTATAATTATTCCATTTTTCATAATGAAATTTGAAATTAGTATTCGCTGAGGTTGCTTCAGTAAGTTGTTTTCAACAGCGTAATCTCTCATGTAATCCCCAATATCAGCTCGACTAACGTTGAAATTTTTAAAAATAGGAGGGTAACTTCCAGTAGTAATATACAGAGCCATCCTTCCCGGTGGGTGGACGACAGCATGTATTAGGATAGGCTATTGCGGCGTTCCAGGAGTGATGGCCCTCTCTTATGTATTAAGATAGGGTAAAAATTGCATGTATTAGAATAAAGTACAGACTACATGTAAAAAGATTAGAAATAGAATCTCCATGTCTTAAGATTAGTTATAGCCGCCGCAATGTATTGAGATTAGTTATAGAAGCCGACATCTATTAAGATTAGTTATAGCCGCCCATATGTATTTAGATTAATTATAGCCGCCACCATGTATTAAAAAAGGGTATAGGTTTTATGCATGTATTTGTACATGCACATATACTAGTAGCATAGTCGTTGCAAATGTGGGGGTATATTGGGGGACGATTCCGATTGGCTGAAATTTTGTGGAGTTAAAAATAATTTTTGTGTAATTATAAAGTGTTTATTTGAGAGCAACAGAAAATTTAATCGGTGTGGGTTATTAATTAGCCTGATTATCTGAGGAGTGATTATTTGAATAGTTGAATTTTTGCTTGCAAATTTAGGTCATATTAAATTGTGAAATTAATTGGCGGGGGTTTTCATTTACCCTAGTAATCTGAGGGGTAGTTATGTGACATGTTAAATTTTTGTTTGCAAATCTTAAGTCATATTAGATTGTGAAATTAATTGGCGTGGGTTTTCAATTAACCTAATTATCTGAGGGGTTATTATGTGACATGTTGAATTTTGGTTATAAAGTTTTGCGTTCAATTGCAAAGATTGTTCCACTAATTGTTTGAATAAATTGTGTACCAATTGTCTTTTGCGTGCTCATTAATTTGAAAAATGATAGAAAAATTGAATTACAATAGTATAAGACACATTATAAATGCAATGTATAAGATAGTATTACAGACACAGTATAAATGCAAGAGTGAATATTAAAGAACTGTGATATAGTAAAACGAATTTAGTTATATGTTGAGTGCTGCTTTATGAATACTGTCAGACTGAACAATGCGCTTAGGGTAGAAATAGGGCAGTCCCTTCTTTGTCTGTGCATACGTATTAACACAATACACAATGGTTTATTGTTCTGAACCCTCTATTTATTGAAGTAAGATTGATAATTTCGTCCATCACTCGTCGATATTTCTCCATTGGTCGGTGTCCGTTCTCTTCTAGTGTTCTTTTCTTGAGACCTTTACTACTAAACTTGTATTTGTCAGACTGTGAATCATAGCAAAAAAAAGTTTTGCCACAAGGACAAATCTTTTCTGTACATTTGATTTCTTCCTCGAAAAGGCGTGGTTCCCGTTTATCATGCGTCTAATGCTTAGAAGAACACGTTTTAGTGAAGATAATTTGAATAGCATCTTCTTGGAAAAAGTCAATAAGGTCCTGCTGTCTCAATGCTTCACAATCTTGTATTTTAGCAGGTTGACAGAATCTGCATCCATCTTTAACTCCTCGAATTTTTCTACATTGCAGAATCTGTCAAAGAAGTTATAGTAGAGCGCCAACATACGTAGTTTAGCGTACTGAAGTATGAAGAATCCAACTATTATAGGTTCGCGGTGTTCAATTTTTGATTTTGTTAGCTCAATTTCGTATGCTCTTTTGAGACATTGTTGAACCGCTTAAACATTTTCCCATTGATTGCTTTAGGCGTCTTCTCATCGTTCAATTTTTTGGTCTCTGTAATTTTGCTTCTATCCATATTCTGATAACCGTAAGAGCTATTACTCAATAATTTCATAGTCTCAGCAACAACGCTTGAATCCGAATTTTCATCTCCACCTCTTCTAGCGTCTACCACTGACTGTACAAAGGTGGTGAAACTTTTTCTCGGTATGTATTGTACAAATCTAAAAATTCTTGTACATTCAAGACCGAGACTGAGGTACAAATTTAGTAGTGGAATAATAATTGTTCCTTTTTCCAGATTGAAACTTGAAATGTGTATTTCCTGAGGTTGCTTGAGTAGGTTGTTTTCAACAGTGTAATCTCTCTAGTAATCCCCAATATCAGCTCAATTAACGTTGAATTTTCAAAAAAATGAAGGAAATTTGAAAACTTGTACTTCAAGCCTGCGGGACTTCCAAATCACATTGTAACCAAATAACTCTCCGTCTTTTATTTTAGCTAGTAGAGACTCTTGCTTCAAAGGTAGTTTGGAAGGAAAGTTCTTTCCCGCGTGATTTCTGACATTTATTTCCTCTCTAACACATTCCCATCATTTACACTCCCTGAGTTCAACAATATTATATCCTTTACTTTTCAAGTAATCTCTTCTCAATTCTTCATGTTCTCTTTTTCTTATGCCTCTGTGTGTTCCATCTTCCGAGAGACTTGCTTTAGCTTTTTGACAGGGACAGAAAAGAAAATAACAGCCCATGGCTTCGAAAACCGTATTACAATATGCGCGAAATCCTTCTTCGCTAAAACAATCAATTTTCTTCTGTTTTCCGGTTGTGCAGTGGCTCCCAATTTTACATTCGGGACGTTGTGATCGAAGATATGACATACCCATATTCTCAAATGTTTGAGATCGGTGTGTTAGATCGTAGCCCTGATCTACGAGAGACTTGCAAAGATTCTCAGAGTCTCGTTTGAAGGTCTGATCAACTACTCTTTTCTGGTACAAACAATAGATGGACCACCAGTCAAATCCTCACGTATTTTGTCTAGTAAATCCTTGTCAGCTTCAACAAATGGAAAAAAATTGTGGTTTTTAAGACAGATATTAGCCAAGTTTGCAAGTGTACCTCCGAGTTTCAACATGTCGATACCTTTGTTGTAATAAATATCCATCATTTTTTGCATTGCATCCAGTGTTGGAACAAAATCATTGTTGTTGTACCACTTGACAAAATCTCTGAATGTAGCCAATTTTTCTTGCACCCAGACCACTTTCAGGTAATTGTAATTGTCAGTTCGAGATGGAAGAACATTTTTCAACCTCAAATTTTTTAATGACTCTTGTTGAGAAAATCCGTTGTTAAGCAATTCAGTGAAATGGGTAATTTTGTTCTCCAGTGGATTACAATTTCTCAGTTTGCTAAATAAACAGTCGTAAGGAGGGAGAAAAGTTGCATCGAGCTTTTCGGGAGAGTCAGACCACTCATAGGGGAAAAATCCTTTGGTCTCATTTGTCTTGCATACTATAAGGAAAAAATCAAGTGAGGCAGCTCCACCGAGAAAGTTGAGGATATCGAGAAATTGTCAATCATCAAGTTCAAGAGAAACAAAATCATTTGCCTTTTTTAATAACAGTAGGTTGAATGTTGCGCTCATGAATAAGATAGGGTAGGAGATAGGACTTAATGAGATTTTAATCATATTTTCCACTATTGAATCCGAACACAGTTAAAGTTTTCACATAACGCTCAAAGTGTCGCTAAGCTCAAAGTGTAGAGAAGCTCAAAGTCCAAGAACTGGTTTTTCTGCATTTGGAGAAATTGCGTAGATATATCAGCTTCATCATCTTACTCGGTACGTTCACCTACACACTCAAATGTTGAGGCGTTTTGATCCTTTCTTTTTTTAAAATTTTTGCAAATTGCGTTAACTCGGGCTCTGATTATCGTTTCAATAGAGGAAAACTTTGTCCGCATTTCAGTTTTACTTTTGTTTGCTTAAATAGCTTTAACAAAAGATATAATGAGAATTTTTGGATCTTTATCACACAGGAAGACAATTTAATCAATTGAAATGGAGGAAATATTGACAATGATTGGTTCGAGCTTTCCAGTACAAGTGGTTGCGTTTGTATCTTTTAATTGCTCGGAGGCTATACATATCGATTCAATGTCAAAAATAGCCAAATTTTTGTATAATTTTTGATCATCGTTATAAGATTTCCAAATGTTACAAGCTTATCAATTAAGGTCTCACGCAATGTATACACACTCTTTGGGTAAATATGTTGGACTCTATCTTTACACGTTTTAACGCGGCGGTTGAAATCTCCTGCTTTCTGAATGAACGTATCACAACTTGGAAATTGGAATCGCTTAAGGAATGTGTTAATATCATCCACATAGCATATGTGGTTGTTGTAACGTAATAAATTAATGTTTTTCTCATACGTTTCAACACGTCTCCTTGCAAATTCTTCAACAAAATCTCCATCTATAATGTCAATACCGTATATAAAAAAATTGGGCTTTAACACATTTTCAACTAATACAAGATGATCAATCGATACATCTCTGAAGTTGATTGCGTCATGTCCAGATTCGTGGAAGAACGCACTAACAAATTTTTTGCATTGGTCTCAAGCTCCGATGATCCATATAACTGAACAGCTATAACTCAGAAAAAGCAAGGATAATCTTTTTAAGTCTCGCCGTAGCCATTCGATACAAGAAAATTCTCATCTAATCGTCTGAGTAACTGTTCAGGAAGAACAGCATCGATATATCCCATTGAAATGATTTTAGGAGAGCGCAAAATGTTGTTTTATTTGTAGTCAGATCAAATTGCCATTTTTGTATTCTCCCGCTCGTGAGCACACGTGTCCACTAAATCCATCTTTTCAATACTGTTCTAAAGAGAGACTAGGTCTCCTTTGGAACAGAGTAGATGAGATTTATCGAAGAGAGTGTTGTTCTCGTGAGCGGAAGAGTATCAATACTTGTCCTTATCCACATTTATTAATATAATATCTAGAGCCAAGTTGACTTTGGCTGCACAGTTGAGTTGTTTCGAATACTTTTTTTCAATTTTTTATTAATTTCATGAGGATTGAGCTGGGATAGCTTGAAGTAGAACACTTGATGTCTTCAATTTTTAATCTCGGTATCGTCAAAAAGGTGCTGACAAGCACTAAGTTCTGGTTGCCGCTGCTCGTTATCCTTTTCCAGTTCCTCTGATTCTAGAACTTCTTTAAAATTGTCACTCATTGCTCCAATTTTTGTTGAAGTTCCATGCTTTCTTCTGTTGTGTTGTTGAAGAGAAGAGAAAGTCAGAAACTCTTTCAAGCACACAGTACATATAGTACTTGGCTTTGTATCTTTAGGAGCGTGAGGCTTAGCAATATGGTAATTCAAGTCTTCTTCCTTCTTTGTGCATAAATGTGGAGATTTTGGGCAAAATAAAATCCCTTTATCACAAGACTGCTTGTGTCTTGCCATGTTGTTCTTCACCACCTTATTGTTGCAATTTCTGCATTTCACTGGGAGATTTCCATCGGGAGCAGGCATTGTCTTGGTAAAAAATGAAAGAAATTTGGGTATTGTGACGAGCAACTAATTGTAAAAACAACCAAGGGAGAAAGAAAAAAATTATTTTTATGCAATTAGGGAACGCAGCTATAACGCATCATTCCATATAAGGAAATTTGTAATTTCCATTTTAAGAAGCTTGTCATAATCAAACATCCTAGAACCTAACGAATAAACCAATTAGATTCTTCCATTTACAAATACCTGAATTATTTAAGAACATTCACTTTAAATGCGTGAATTCAAAAATCTCAAATCATTCTCATATATCTTCTTTATCATTTCTGTTACATTTTAAATAAATTTTCCTATTTCATCCAGATATAATCCAAGAACAGACTCACAACATATTCATATAAATTGTTCCAATTTTTACAAACGCTGCGATTCAAATTTGTGTCTATCCTTAATTGACAGAATTCGGTGCTTGCAAACAAAACTGGTTGTAATGAAAAGTGAATTAGCCCATGAATGTGCTCTTACAACAATGTTAAAGATTTTTCAAAAACAAATTTTCATCTATTCTTCCGGAACAAAAATTTACTTTACAAAATAACGTTTTTGTCTTAGAAGCTCTCAACCAATCAAAATCCCGCGTTAAAGAAAATATTCTGAAGATTAATGTTTTTACTTTAAATAACTGTTTCTTAATTTGAACGTTCTTTTACATAAATAGAGTTTCACGTGAAACGAAACTTTGCTCATTTGTGAAAATTATTGATCAAAATTTTTCCAGTTGTTGGAAAAAAATGCAAAAGGAAAGAAAGAATGGCCGGTGCTTACAAAGTTGACGAGATTGATGTTGATTCCAACTTTTTGCACAAATTCTCGGAAATTTAAGTTCAGAATAACAGAATAATCGGATTTAGTAAAGGATTTGAATATGCAACATTTTCCATTGAAAAAACTCAAATATGATGATTGTAAAGCGAAACAATCATTTGATTTATCGCCAGAGCTACATGTTAACAAGTACAAATTTTTTTTATTTTGAATTCTCTTCCAAAAATATCAGAACAGTACAAAAATCTAGCACAAGCGAACAGTAGTCCAATTCCCGATCCCATCGCATTCACTGCGTGTGTACAAAGCGCGTTGTTCTTCCATTATTATACAGGTTACAGTTCTCAAGGTGTAAGAATTCGATTTGTGATTCGGCTCCCGAAAATATATATACAAAAATTCTGTTCCAAATATGGAACACCTTCTGAGATTGACTGAAGATTCAACGAAGTTGAACAAATTTATGAGAACTTGACCTTTTTGGTATAATATGTCAATTCGTTCCCACTCAGCTATCAATATTTAGTAAACAAGTAATCATATCATATGTTACATGTAATAGTCAAAAATCATATTTGGCTTCTATTCACGCATTGAAAGTCCTGTTTCGTATACAAGCATCACTTTTATAACAAATTCTTCCGTATTTGGTTACGATACAAACCTTCCATTTCCTGTTTTGGTTACTAACTTCGATTCTTCTGCAAAGTGATTTCTTCTATGGTTACTTTGTCCTGGACGGAATTTACTATAAATAGGAGCGACATAGTTATACATTTTCAATCTCTTTCATTTCCTCAAAATTAATTTCACCTCTGCTTCTCATCATCCTGCTAACTATTCATCAAAACTTAATCCTGCAATTGAGTTCCTACATTCACATTATTCTTATCTACAGAGCTTACTTCAGTTCTAACTTTTATCTGTTTCACTTTTAACTTAGAGATTCTTCTTGCTACTAAAAAGCGAAATTTGTTGTTTTCTACCTTACACGTTCATTTACAAATTGCTTTTGTTTCTGAAGAATCCTCATCTATCATTTCATCTGAAAAAAATGGAGTTAACTCTGCAAAACAACAGTCTTCTTCACTCATTTTCGTTCACTTAGGAGACTGCTCGGATAAGTATTAGAGTATTATCAAACGGTTTATATGAGGCTGTAATCCCTTTACCTATCACCGTGTGGCGTTTTATTGAACACCAGTGACAACAGTTTGACACCTATCATCAGCGTCAGGTTCCAATTACGGAGAATCAGCTTGGAACTCAAGCGTTGGGACACCAAATTGCCGTTATTAGTGGACACAATTTTCCTCACGTTGTTGGAACAGAGTTTCCACCGAACTACGTTGCTGGCAACTTTCAATATACTTCTCCTTGGAAAGAACGCCAAATTCCTAACTCTTGGTTCTCTAGCCCGGATGCAAATCAAGTTTTGAGTTCACAGGAGGTGTCAGGGAATTTGCTTCAAAAGGTGTCAGGTGTCGATGGGAGCGAGCTATTTATTGATACTAGCACATGGTCAGCAAATGATCAACAGAACTTTGATCCGGCACAGCAGTACGGTTCTACTGATATTTCGACTACTTTATCGGTGACAACACCTCCAAAAGAGGATGAAACAGCCCACAATCCAATTTTGCTGACTGATGAAAATTCAGCAACTCCAACCTGCGTTCAACCAGCTGATTTTCCAGCAACATTTGAACGTTTTAGAACTATTAGGAATGTGAATCAAAACTTGCCAGAGTATGTTGTGAGAACTCGGTTTGAAGAGATTTGATGTTTTAAGATTTTTCAGATCCATTTGTACTCGATCTTAACTGAAAAGTTGTAGGTTGATTTATACATTTTCCTGGTGATGTAATTAAACATTCTTTAAAAAATAATCTTTCTTATTTGAGCTCAAAATTTGTTACAAAAGTTGATGTTTAACGGAAAGAGCATCATCAAAATTTGACATATAACAAAAATACTTGATCAGAAATTTGATATTTAGGAAAAAAACTGAGCAGAATTTTGATTTCTAAGAAAAAAAACCTTAATGAAAACTCGATTATTAAGTTGTTTTAGTAAATGAAAACTTGTCAATTTGAAAACTAAAATTTCTTTTTTTTGCGTTAAATTTTTCCGTAAACTGATGAAAATCAGGAAAAAGTTTGCGCTTTCTTGTATCCAATTGGAGTTCATTTTTCGATATTCAAAGAAAAAAATTCAACGAAAACTCGACATTTAACAAAAAATTGTTGAGAAAACTCTACTTTTATTAAAATAAATTGTTCCAAAACCCAACAATTATCAGAAACTTTCGTGAGAAAACTCGAATTTTAGAAGAATAATTTGTTACAAAACCTGACATGTAACAGATTAGAGGTATCAATCTAAATATTTAAGAAAAAGTTTGTAAGAAAAGGAGAAGTTGAATTTTTTGATTTTTTAACCAAAAAATTAAACTGATACTATGTAAATAATTGTGATGCAATTACAAAATTCTTACTTTCTAATTTCAAGATATAGCAGAGGTTTATCAATTAAGCCATGTCCGTCTAACAAACAGTAAACAATATTTATCAATTCACTCTCATTGTGCTTACATTTTTTTGTTCAGCTGGCAGTAGATGTCTCTCGAACTTCTTTATACTCAAATTTTTTGTTTTGGACACATTAGATAGCTTCTCAACAAATTTGTTCTCATAGTTGTGTTGTACTGCTTTGTCTAACTGAGTAAAGACAAGCCCTGATTCTTCCAAAATATTGCCAAAAATTTATGTTTATATAATGTATCTAAACAATCGACCGTCCGATATAAAAAGGAGGGATCTTCCAGTTTTTGAAGCAAGTCTTCGGTGGAAGAAGAAATGAGAACAACGGGATATCGACAAGTTTTCAGGGGACAGAAGCTGTTGTGTGAAGTAACAACATATTCACTTGAAATAATATATGGTCTATAATCTTTGACAAATACAGATATAAACGATTCCTTTTCACAAAGTTATTCGTAGAAAAGTGGTAAAACCTGGCACTGCTGCCATCCTGTAAATTTATTTAGCATGTTCAAATAAGGAAATCAATTTCCTTAGAACACAAGTTGCAAATAAAGAATTTAACTTATTTACTATAAATGAACCCAAATTCTAAATAAGGAAATCAAATTATTTATTATAAACGAATTTAAAATCCAAATATAGAAATCAATGAAATTGTCATGTGTAATTTAGGATCTCATTTGAACTATGAAACAATTCAAGAAACAGCGGATTATGAAACTTCGATGTTTCACGTGTTCAAAATAATTTCGTCACTACTTCTCTCTAATGCAACAGAGTCGTGCTATACACAAAGACTCTTTTTCTATAATGATTCAAAAGTTTTCTTTGTTAAAAATCTCTGATTAGATATCCTTTTAATGAGAAAGTATAAACAGATATTTTTTTGTCTTCATTTTTAGGAAATTGTCTGAAAACAATGATGTCATTAGCCTAAACGGAAATTCTGTGTTGTAGAAGGACTTGAAGTTTCATACAAATCATTCAATCAACTTTTCGCAGCTTACTCAACTTACGTAAATGTCTCTCTCCAAAGTATCTCTTTTTTACTCGAGCGCTCCATCAATGTTACAGATTCACAACCCAAATTGGGTTCTGATTCTGTCCCATTTTTTATATAGACTCTGTTTCTCATCCAAACAGATTTGGGAGATATACTGTGCCCCAAATATTTAGAAATGGAGAAAATTACTCTGAACCAACTTTTCAAGTTCTTAAAAACATAAATGTGGAGCATTTGAAAAGTATCAACAAATGAGAATTGGATATTACGAGTTCAAGAAATTTCGTCTCCTTAAAAAAGATCTGCTAAATGAAGACTGGGAAAAGCGAGAAAATCCAGCTCAATTTGAGAAGAACCCAAAAAAGAGGTTGCTCTGCAAGAGAGATCAGCAATTGAAAAAACAGAATTCTCTACGTTACCTTTATACAGTACGTTCAAGACAAGCCAGGTTCAGTTCATGTCCAGATACAACTTTTTTGTCGCAAAGAGAGCAATAACTTCAAGCAAGTGACTTATATCAGCTATAAAACGGAAGAATTCAAGGAACTGATTCGAACTCTTAAAGATTTCTCCTATATTGAACAATGTAAATTTCGATAACAACTGCTGCGCAATATTATAATGTGTTTTTATAGATTGGATGATGAACATTTAGTTTTTATATGTATTTGTCTTTTCAGTAAACATTTCATCATTTGAAATTTTCTTACTCTTATAAAGAGTTGGGATATTGGATGCACTGAAAACATTTTCTTAAGTCTCACAGACAAACAAAAGTTTTTCAAGTCAGGACGCATCACGAGCTTAAAAGGTATCCATATACAGTTCATGAAGCGCAAAATTTTCCTAATTTTGGTATTTTAGAGGCAGAGTCACAAATTTCTGCATTTAAAAGGGTAATTCATAATGGGATGCGCAGAACAACTTTAACATATCCTTACAAACAATAAATTTCCATTTCTTGACATCTTTGGAACGTATTTGAGTAGAGTTTTTCTACAAAGATTGATTTGAAAAAAGAGGAGTACAAAAATCAAGTAAATCTTCTACCAACTCTTCTTTCCTAAATAGAAAATTACAAAAAAACTTGCTTTATTTTGGACTCAACAAATCAGAGGTAATGACTATAGTTACTATGGTCAACATTTTCAGTTGTCCCTACGAACGAAAAACGTAAAAACTGTTTTCTCAAGCTTGTAAACTTTAGGACCAAAATTTTGAATTGGACGATATAGATCAAAAATTTTCTCACGGAGGAAGAATTGGATATGGGAACTCACTTTTGGATTTTTTCTTAGCTAGATCAAAATTTTTTGTCTACATGCAATTTTACATGATTCTGCTGGAGCTGTTAAAACAACAACAGACGGAGGACCAGGTTATTGTTACATGATGCTGCAATTCCCCAGCTATCATCTCAATGATAGCATTTAAATGACTGAGCATACAGAGAAAGAATTAAATATTGATTATTTTATCTTTGATGACAATAATCAAGAAAGAATCACGGAAATGTTTTGGACAGACTTGTAATAGGTCTCCAATTGTTTTTTTGTCCCATTTTTTTTGTTATACTTGTGATTGTTTTTTGTTCTATACTACGAATGACATTGGCTACAGCGTGTGAAGAAACAACAATTTGGATTGCAATTTTTTTTGGTACAATTGGTTATATTTCAACTTCACCTAAATTATGAACAAGATAATTTCCAAAAAAGCACCAAATTTTATTTTATTGGTTGCTCCAAGTGGATCTGGGAAATCTCATCTTATACATAATTGGTTTAGAATCGGAACTTTTAAAACAGAGTTTGACAAATTTTACTAGTTCTGCCAACATTATCACCCCCTTTGTGGTTTAATTTCCAAAGATGTTAAAAATATTGAGTGTCTAGAAGGAGCTGACTTTGAGTTTGTTCAATACCTCCCGAATAACGGAACAATTTATCTGTTATTATTTGACGACTCCAGCTCTAAAGATTTCGTTAAAATTGCAACAGCTGGAAGACATAAAGGACTCATCACAATATATATTAAACAAAATTTATTTCATCATCATATTGTCTTGTTCAAATCTCCCACAGATGTATTGCAAACAAACACTCTGAATCAACAGTTGGGATTAAGCTCACAAATAAAAAATTGGTATACCAAAGCAAATTCTATTCCATGTAATTTCTTTATTGATTTAACTCCCAAATTAGTCAGCTCTCATTGATTTTGCACAAACAGTGGATCTATTCCCTCATTTTTCCCCTTCCACAGCATGAAAAGCAGACATTTCTGAGTGATGAGCACAAAACATATCTTCACTCAGACAACGTTCCAAAGTTATTCCCGGAACTTAGAAATAACTTACCTAAAAATTGTCCAAAAGAATTTATTCAGTGTCTAAACGAGTGCATCGTTAACCTGCTCAGAGGAGAATTGCAGGGTATTCAGAAACGAGACGTAATAGAGTATCAGGTCGAAATTCAACAGCTTATTCCAAAAAGAGCTGGAATGAATAAAAGGAGAGCGATTTTATTTTCAAGGAAAGGAATGGAACTTATATCAATTTTAATTCGTCCATCATTAGCCGTCTTTCTTGAAATGGAACAGTTTGTTTTGATTCCTCAGCAGCTTTACGAACAAAAATCCAAATTAAAAGTGTACAAATTGGCCAAGAGTGATGAAAAAGTTAACTTCGCCCCACAAAAAGTAGATCCTCTTCACAAAGAGATCAGAAATAAAACAAAATCATACAAAAACGAGTCAGTTGTAGATCAAATACTCAAATGTTCTCGAATCAAGCTGTCCCTCAGTGACTCAATTTTACTGGATGGAAGAGATACAAATGTAGCATTTACCGATTTTTTTACGCATTGAAGCGAAAAATTAGTATTGAATTTTCTGATTTCTATTACAAAATACTTGATGCTACAGGAATAAGTCTGAACAAAATTGTAAACAAGGATGCCATAAGCTAACCCAGATGGAGCTGAATCCCTTTCATCTGAAAAAACGAAATTTCAACGCTTATACAAAGAAAGAAAAACGGCATTTGGATCGGACAGAAATCTTCAGAAAGCGAGCGGTTTATCATGAAGCAAGGTTATTTCCTTTTTTCACGCTAAAAATGCTTATACTAAATACCGGCGAGCAACTCAACATTTTAGACAAATACCTGCATTTGCGAAACGGATGAATGAAATTGGTGTCATCATTTAGTTTTTATGGATGAATTGTCAGAATTTAGTAACGGAGAAAGTTTTTATTAGTCTGCGTTGATGTATATTCTTGTTTTGTCCGTGTTCAACCAAAGAAATCAAAGCATTCTGCAGCTTTCAAAAAAATGCTACGAAAAAACAACATCCCAAAAAAGTATGGGTTGATCAAGGAACAGAGTTTGATGGCGAACATCGGAAGTTTTGTTGACAAAAAAAATAAAATTTATTCACCGAGACGTGAAACAAAAATTGCCGTAGCTGAGAGAGCTACCAGATCTTTGAAAAACAAAATTTATCGCTTCATGGAAGAAAACGGTCATAAGTACCTTGTAAAAATGAGCTCTTTCCTAAATACAATGAATGGTAGAGTAAAAAGATCTAGAGGTAAAGCTCAAAAGGAGGTAAAAAATAAAAAGTTTTATTCATTTTTTTTTACAAAAACCCGATCAGCCAATACAAAGACCCCATTTTAAAGTAGGGGGTAAAGTACGAATTCCGAAATACAATATATTCCTCTTAGAAAATTATCAAGGTCACTGTTCACGAGAGAAATCTCTGAAATTGTTAAAATTTCCACTTACAAGCCTCCAGCATACAACATCAAGAGAGAGCAGGGTGATGAAATACTAGGAAATTTTCATGAACAAGAGCTCTCAGAGCGTATCACTCAGTGATGAACTCTTTTACGATAGAGCTCGTTTCCAACGCATCTTTTGATTTGAATCCAAACACTACTTTGAAGTCTTTTTACCAAATTCCTTACAGAACAGATTAACCTGGAAGGAGACAGGGGGTGACAATAACCGGACTATCATATCAATCTTTTTACCAGAATGTTACAGATGGAAAATTTTCCTATCTAGATGCTGCACCTCCGGATACAAACCCTTATGATTTTTCTACAATTGACGCAGGACAATATCCATCAATATCTGATTTTGTGAACGAAATGAACAAAAAAAATTCAGGAAAGAGAAAAGTATGAGAAAACTCCAATCACAATTAATGTCAACAGAATTACACAGCTAATATTCTCAGTCTTCCTGATGAAAACTCGTTAATAGTTATCTTCACACGTTTGACACGTATTAGGGTGTGAGAAAGCTGTTAACAGAATGGCAGACTTCATGAGTGGTGCTGTATCACATTTTCCTAAATCTCCATACGATATTGGTCAAACACAGCGACATTGTTGAATGCAATATTGTAGGTGATACAAAAGCCGCGTTTTTGATATGTATTCCGTTCATTTCTAAATTTAAAAATGGAGACATAATATCTACTAGAAAATATATGAATTATCAAAACTTCCCAGAATCGCAATTTAAAAAAATTCTGAAAAATTCTTTCCACAGCATTAAGCTTGAGCTCTGCAGCTCATACGGTGAAAAAATTCCCTCAATTTCAGTAGGTGTAACTAGAGCTGTATTGATGTTCAGAAAATCATTTTTTAATTACAGTTTACAAAAATTGGTTGCAGACAGTGATTTACCGTATTTTCGTGGTTATTCAAGACAAAGGGGTAGGGGATTTGGAGCTTTAGCACAAACAATTGGGAGGACTGCAATTTTTTTGAGACGATATGTTGTAACAGCAACTAAAAGAGTTGCTCCTGACTTGATTGAATTAGCCGCTCCAGATATCAGAAATGTATTATCTGGAAGGAAAAAGTTCAAATCTGCAGCCACAAATGTTGGAAAGAAAATTTTACTTAAACAACTGAGTGGTTAAAAACCTAGAAATCAGTCGACGCCAAAAATCAGTCGACGTCATCGAACTAGGAGAGATTTTTTTTCCGAACCAAAAAGAATACCAGATCTACAATTTATAGTAATTTCCGTTATGGACACCTAACAAATTCTTGCTTGAAAATTTTTGAAGAAATTCCGGTTTGAAACCAATTGAATCCTCCCATATACAAGAAGTTTATCCCAGTACTTCATTGGATGAAAGCAGCATTGAATTTGATTTTGAAACCGATAGAAGCATTGATCTTGATACGAGAGATATTCATTTACAAATTAAAGTTGAATTACAAAAGGGAAGGTCATTTGACGATTTCATTAAAAAAGAGGAGCCTGGAAAACTAGATATGGGCATGACATTCACTGATGATGATTTACAATAATTGACTCATGTCAACAATTTGTTACGCTCTCTTTTCTCTAATTGCTAATTGAATTTAATAATCAGCAAGTGTTCAACTCCAACGGACTCTATGGTCAAAAAGCTCTGATATCCAATGACTTCAATTCTTCTACAATGAATAGTGAAGGAATTTTGGCTGGTCATGGATACGAGAAAGATCCTAGTGATTAAGAAAAAAGCCCGTTTATAGATAGCGAAGAAGAGCTTTTGTTGAAAGACGGGGTCACTTTGCAATCGACTTATTTCAATGTGAAGAATTATTATTTCCAAATAAAAAAAATTAGACTTAAAATGATTCAAGCGAGACTGAATTCTTTCATGATTTCCTACAATCCCCATGTTTCCCTTAAGGTTCTTGCCTATTAATTTTTTTACGAGACGTGTTGTCGTTAATGAAGTCTATCAGCAAACAATCAAGTATCAACTAACACATCAACAAGCTCCCTATAATTTTATGGAGAAAATTGCGCTAACATTTATTATTCCTTCTGGACAAAATCAAGTTATTCAGGAAAATGTTTTCAATATTGCTCCAATCAGACGAATTGCAATAGCAAGGAACAGTAATTCAGCATTCATCGGACACATTCAAGAAAATTTTTTTTCATTGTCGAAAGTTTGGACTGCGGGAGCTGAAAATTGTTCGAGGGGTGAGAGCTGTTGTCTCAATTGATAAAACCAACAATTGCAGAGCTTATGTTACCACATTGAAGTCAATGAACTTCAACGAAGAGATTCCTGCGATATCGATTGATTTCTTCACAGACCATTATGTGCTTTTATACCTCACTCCAGGAAGCTGGTGAAAATGTTCATTATCCTGAAATCAGTGAGAAAGTCTTCGTTTAGAAATGTTCTTCGAAAGTCCGCTAACCAGTTTATCCGAGCTAATTGTTCTCGGCGAATATCAACAATCAAAAATGATCAGTTTGCCACAGTTGCTAAAACAGTCTGCCTTAATCAAGATTTTTTGATTTTCTTTTTTCAATTTTTTATGGCTTTTTTTATTTTTGCCTCCTGCTTTGGAACATTTGCAGTATATATACTTTCATCGCCCAGTTGCTATTCTTTTTGTCCAAACTTATAATACTCCAAACTTATATGTATACCTTTTTGTGCAGTATTCCTGGGATCTTTAATCATCATTATTATCTTTCATCCTGATGTCACCAGTAACAGTGAATACAGAGTAGGTAAATCTGCAGAAGATCTGATAAGTACGATTTCCCAATCTAAGTATTGTTGCTTTTTTGAAAAGAAGGAATCATTTCAACCTGATTGTAATCTGAAAAATTCCTGCTCCAAAGGTGCCTGCGAATTGAAACAGAAAATTATTTGTCATGGATAATCAATCTCTTCAACAAATTATTGAACTTATTCGTGAGCCAAAATTCAAAGACATTGGATTGTTTCCGACAGATTTCATTCCAAATTTACTCAAATTCAGCTTTGCAATTATTAACACTGCTTCGAGCGAAAAAGTCGATGGACATTGGATAATGATTTCTCGACTCAACAGAAATTACTATGATGCGGGTTCTCTGGCTCGATCAATAACACATTACAAATTTTTAGGTAAAAAGTACCAAAAAACAATACATCGACCACTTCAGAATATGCAAAATTTGCGTGGATTCTGCGCACTTTTTGCGTCATTTCTATTTAATTTTTATCAAACCAACTTGAACAATGTTCAAGATGTTCACGTATTAAATTTTATAAGTAATAATGTTAAGTAGTGTTCAATTTGACATTGAATAAGCTGAAGTTAACAAAGTCGATAGTATATGTTTCTCGTAACTGTTTAACGTGAGTTTTTTAACCTTTTTATATCGAACTTTTTTAACCACTCGGCTAAGTGTACCTTAATGTTCATTGAATTTTATACAAATTATTGTAAATAAATTGAGTAATTGATTAAAGTTCTGTATTTGGATGCTCATAATGTATGCTGTGTCTGTAATTTTATACTATTGTAAATTATTTTTTTCTGTCATTTAACTTTTTTGAATTAATGAGCTCGCAAAAGACATTTGGTACACAATTTAGTCAAACAATTAGGGGAACAATCTTTGCAATTGACCGAAAACTCAATAACCAAAATTCAACTTGTCACATAATTACCCCTCAGATAATTAGGGTAAATGAAAGCCCACGCCAATTAATTTTAAAATTTAATATGACCTAAAATTTGCAAACAAAAACTTAACATGTCACATAATTACCCCTCAGATAATCAGGCTAATTAATAACCCACGCAATTTGAATATCCTATTGTTCCTCAAGTAAACATTTTATAATTACACAAAATTTATTTTTAACCCCACAAAATTTCAGCCAATCAGAAGCGTCTCCCAAACTACCCCCCAGATTTGCACCGACTATGCTACTAGTATCTGTGCATGCACAAAACATGCACAAAACCTACACTCTATCTTAATACAAAGCCGCGGCTATAACTAGTCTTAGTACGTGTCGGCGGCTATAACTAATCGTAATACATTGCGACGGCTATAACTAATCTTAATACATGGAGATTCTTTCCCTAATTTTTTTTACCTGTAGGCTATACCTAGTCTTAATACATGCAATTTATACCATATCTTATGACATATGAGAGGCCCCTCACTCCTGGAACGCCACTATACCCTATCTTAGTACATGTGGTCCTCAACCCCCCGGGGTGGGGGAAGGTGGCTCACTATATTACTACTCAAACATTTAAAAAACCAGGCAAAAAAATCACATACCTTGTTACGCGTAGGCATGATTCAATAACGATAAAAATCCTGATCAACATTCTGAGGCTCTTTTTATTGTAAACAAAAAATTAATATGAATTGTATTTTTCTGATGGGAGAAAACTGCTTTCAAAATTGTTGGTGGCCTCGCTTTCGTTGCGCACGCAAATTTTATTATTGTGTTACATCAGGATCTGTATCTTCGTGGCATTGAATTGATTGTCAGTTTAAAATAAACATGAGAATTCATGATCGGTATAGCTGAGAATGCACTTATAGGCTTCGTATTGAGATAACAACCGGCTCATTTGTTTGCAGCCCAGTGGAAATAGCCGCTTTAATTTTTTTTACTACTTACGATATGTAAGAGATTTGAGATCTCAAAATTTTTTTCTGCTTCTGAATTCATAATTTGTAATTCACCAATGTTGTTCAAATTATCTCTTCTGTCGTCTATATTAGAAAAACAACTTGGTTTTGTACAAGGAATTTGTTCTATTCAATTTGTTTCCGCCTCAATAAGGATCAACTATGAAAAATTGGTCTCATGTTAAAAAGAAGTCAAATGCTGATTCCACTTCAAATATCTCAAGTGTATCAAAATTTAAAAAATGCAGTTTTTCGTCTTCAACAAATAGAAGGCTAGCTCTCAACAGGAAGAATGGTTTTAATTCTGTAATTGAATGTCTAGATAAATTTGGGAAGATTAATTACAAATTATCTGTATCGCTTTAAAAGTCTCAATTTATTTATTTAAATAATTTCAAAACAAAAATCAAGAAGAAAAACCTTCAGTTTAGAAAAGTTTCTATGAAATTTGTGTCATTTCTTTGTTTTTTTTTTACTGTGAGAAAGATTGGAAAAATAACGTTAGTGAAATAATTCTCGATAGCAGTTGGACGAATTATATTCATGTTAATTTGAAGAGAAGGTACCTTATGGTTGTGTTGCCCCCACTCAAAATTTTTGAACAAAAACTTTGATATAATTGAAGATTTAAAGAAATTTTTAAAATGAAAACAGAATCTATAAATGTGCGTGCACGCAGTGGATTTTTGAATAGCTAGGGATAAAAATATCAGAAGAATTGACATTTTTTTGCATATTTGGCTGCTTTTCTTTATCTTGTCAACTTAAACCTGTTAGTTTATAAAAGCAACTTGACTCCAAGAAGACCAATCAAGTTGATAAATCAGTCTCAAAAACATAAAGAGGGTATCTTTTGACAATATATAAATCCGATTTCCCTTCACAAACTATTACAATGAAAATTTTTCACTTTTAAATCCTAATTAACCGGAGAACCAATAGTTTTCAGTCATAACATTTCGACGTTTTTCAGGGTTATAAAAAACTGTTTTTCGCACTTAATTCGTTTGATTACAGGTACAAAGAGCGCAAGAGGTGTATAAAACAAATATAAATTTTAACCGCTTAAATAAGTTCCCTAACGAAAATATAAATTTTTTGTACTCTCAGAAGCACCAAATAACTTAATCTGTGGACTGCTGTAATAAGAAAATTTCAACAACACCTTTTCCGTTAAAAAAATCTCGGCTTACTTCTTATTGTAGTTGACGATTTCTTGAGCGATATCTCCCTCTGTTTGGCTCGCTCTTCTAATTCGTTCAACTGCTTTGCTGTCATTTGAAATTCAGTCTGAGATTTCAGTTTTTCTATTTCCTCCTGAAGCGTTTTGCTTCGTTGCGCAAAATCATTAGAAATCTTTTTCTTCTCTTTTTCCAATGCATAAATTTTTGCCTTGTAATCTGTTTTAAGTTTCTCTTTCTCTTTGTCGTGAGTATTTGTCAAAGTCTGTTGTTGCCTTTCAAGAGTTTCAATTTGCTGGCGAAGCTTTTGGTCAGTATCTCCTTGCTGTTGAAATTGCTTCGTTAGTGCCTCATGCTGGTCCTGTAGACTCTTCAATTGCTTCTCGAACTTTTCTTGTGTGGCTTCATAGTTTTTCTGCTGATTGTCTCTTAATTTTTCCTGTTCCTGGTCTTTTTCGTTAAGCTCCAACTTAAGTTGAAGTTCTAATACTGACTTTTGAGACTTGAGGAGATCTTGTTGTTCTTGTCGGTGGCGTTCTTTCATTTCTTCCCACTCTTTCAACCATTCTTTTCGTTCTTGCTCCCTTTCTCTCTCATTCTCTTGTTTCATCAAGTTGCGATATTTTTCTCTGAAAAAAGTATCCAAGAAAAGTACAAAAAAAGAAAGTCAAAAATCTTGAGCACATGAAACTAATTAATTACAGCAAAAAAATTGCATACAATGTTGGAAAAAATATTGCCATAAAAAGAAAACTTTTTTTCTGAAGATAGAATTTTTTTTATTTCTGTGTTATCATAAAGTTTCTAGTGCTTTAGTGCTTCACCACTTCACCGTCCAGAAGAGAATTTAAAAAAAAACGAAAGAAGAATATTATTACCTCTCTTCCTTATCTCTCTGCCTCAATTCTTTATCCTCCAGCATTTGTGTGCGTTGATGGGCAATCATTTCTTTCAGTTTGTCATATTCTGTTTCGACTCGTTGGACTGACTCAGTTTCTAATCGTGGTGCTTTTTCCAACAAATCCCATAAAGCTGAAAGGGATTTGTCGAAACACTCTTTCTCGTCTTGGTTATCAACTAGATAACAAGCATCCATAAGCAGATATTTGAGCCCATTTCCGTTGGGAAATCTTTTTTCTACACTTTTGAGGTATTTTTCGGCCATTTCTGCATCTGTCATCTTACTACTTCTTGCCCTACGGGCCACATTACTTTCGTCCATCGTCAAACGAGAAAATATGACGACAACTTGTTTCCAAAATTGGTTTCCAAACATTTCCTCAAAAATGCTGATCATTCCAACCAGAGAGCCATCGAGACGCGGGTTTTGCCCATTGACCACAATCGCGAAAAGGTTCACATAATCACAATTCTCTCTCAATTTGATGACCAAATCTGAAATAACACCAACGTCTTCATGGTTGCCTGGATCACTGAAGCCAAAAGTATCAATTATACTGATAGGCCGTTCTCTGTCTCCGTTAAACAGAATGTTGCCTAACTGGGTTGTTTTAGTGCAAGACTCAGCTGCGCCTGACACTGGGAAGCAATCAGAATTGGGGTATAGACCAGCTATTACGTTACAAAGGGTGCTTTTGCCTGTACCCGTTTTTCCAATCACCAAAAGTTTCTTCCGTCCATTTCCGCGTACATTGTCAACGAGCTCGAAACCTTTCGGCCCTCTTTTTAATGTCTCCCAATCTTCACGAGTTGATGGTTCAGGATCTAAAAAATATAAATTTTTCATTGAATGAATCACAATTGTAATGATGCTCTCTCCGTTTTTAATAATTTTGCGTAAGCATGTTTCAAATGTTAAATGTAGAGATACAATAATAATACTTTTTATCACCCAGGTCTTGTTACCGTCTTATGAAAAGAACATGCTCGCTCAAAATCTACTTCTAAAAGACCATACTCGACTCAGCTTGAGCTATGAAAAGATTTTAGCTAAAGTTTAAGGCACCCTGGACTTAAGATCGACACAGATTTTTCACAAAAGACTAACTCGAAAGAAAATTTCCTCAAAAAACATTAGCTCGACCCAATGTTTGCAAAAAAGAATATAAAAAGAAGAATATTTTCATAGCCAGTTAAAGTCGAGCAAGGTCTTTTCATGGGCCAATCATCAGTCTTTTCATAACCAACAAAGTCGAGTTAAAATGTTTTCATGTGTCCAAGATCAGTTTTTCCATAACCATCAAAGTCGAGTTTATGTGTTTTATTGTGTCCACCATTAGTCTTTTCATAACCAATAAAGTCAAGTTAAGGTCTTCTCAAGGGTCCACCATTATTATTTTTATGAGTCTCCTTTTTTGCCACAAAAATTGGCGACTCTTTTTCTCATTGTTGCTTATAATGTAGTCCACATGTATGCCACTAGATCTTTGATACCACAAATATATACCACAAATCCCTGAAAAACCTTTAATGTTTTTGAAAAATGAGGTTCATAATTTTGGAAGGGAAAATAAACTGAACAACGCTTTATTTTTTGTCATAGCCAAGGTGAAAAGAACTGTTACATTTGACCTACCTGGTTTCATTGGAAAAAAATATGGCAATATGTTTCAGCTACCATAACTGCTTTATCTTAAGAGTTGACAAAAGTCTTTTGGCAGTTTTCTAAATGTTTGTTAAGTTGGACTCCTCTGGTAACAAGCTGCTTAGTCTTGCTCCGGTGTTGAAAATTCCGATTTTTGAAAAGAGTAAACTTATAGTGGACTCATGAGAAGATTGATAGTGGACTCATGAAAAGACCTTAACTCAACTTTGTTGGTTACGAAGTGCCTAATGGTGGATAAATTAAAAGACCTTGCTTGACTCTAATTTGTTTATGAAAAAGCTGTAGCCGGACCCATGAAAAAGCTTCAGCTGGTTTTTAACTAGTTGCTGCACCGTGTAAGTATAGTAAATTTTGCCCCTCTCCACTAATTTTTTAAGGTCTTTTCATGAGTCTGCTCCTAGACCTGGGCAGCGTAGTAAATTCCCCCTTGTTTCTTGATGTGAACCAAACAGAACTGGTAATGCAATTTTCTTCGTAAAATGAAAGGGACAACAACCAAATATTTGAGAACCCTTTATCTTATCCAATCAGCGGGGCGACAGAAAGGACAATTCCGGTTTCCTTTTTGACTACAGCTAGGGCACATTGACATCGTTTATGCGCAGTCAGCGACGTAAAAATTAATCAACATTTAGACTATATAGTTTGCTATAGTTTAACTAGTTGTTTCTAATAACCGAGTTATTAAGACAGAACTTTCAAGTAAATATAAGTTCGGACTGAAAAAAATTTACAACGGAACTTTTTTTTGAAGTAAACTTTTCTAACAGTTAAGTTTTTGAGTCTGTCTCTTGTTTCAGCTTAAGAAAACGGAGTTGGAGAATAAATCATAAACTTTGAAAACTTTCAGTAAAAACTCGTCGATATTTCTCATATTTTTTTCAAATGAGAAGGAGGCTAGATGATATGATAATCTAGCATATGATAATCACTGAGAAAAAGTTATCTTATTTTAGTAAAGCGTTTCCTTAAAAAACAGTATAGAAGTTCTTGACGGGGAAGGCTGGCAGGTCATTCTTATGAAAAACGATAGATGAACTGAAAATATATGCAATTGCGTGCTGTGGAAAAAATGTCACGTTTTTCTCCTATGAGTTTGTATTTCCCTAGAAATTTACCAAAGTTATATTTGAGTCCAGCTCAGCGTAAAATTAATGTTTCAAAGTTTCAACATCTTACTTTAAGGAAATTGTTTTTTTTTCTAAAAACCTAATTCCTTTGTTTTCAAATACAGATCATAAAAAAGCTCAGCTAAAAAAATTGAACTGCAAAAAAATTGAATTGCAAAAAATGAAGAGAGAGAATTAATCACAAAAAATCGATTCTACATTCACAAAACAATTTATACCAAAAACAAAAAAGTGTTCCCGGACTTGAGTTGCAGAGCTTTTCAGCGCTGAACCAGCAAATTTCAAGAATATTTTAAGTTTTTTTATGCAGAATTTCTTCAGTCTGATTACATTGAGATCATGGAGTTCGCGCGGGTCAAACTTATCCTGTATAGTCTGGAAATCACTCATACCCCAAAAACTAAGCCTGAGAAGAGTAATGATATACTTTTGTAGCTTATAGCTAGTAATTACCATAGTAGTAAACACACTATTTATTTTTAAGCTGGTTTGTAGGCAATTACAACAAAACCCATTAGCTCAGTGGTTACGACATGCTACGCAAATAACATGTTACAAGTACCCTCGCGGAAGTTCGAATAGCATGTAAAGCAAGCCTTGTTGGTGGGAATTAAGTTGAACATATTATTTTTCATGAAGTAAATTTTACTCAAAAATTCAGACTGGCCAGTGTAAATAGTGACATGAACAGAGTACTGGCCATCCTAAAAAACAGAATGTCTTGTGACTGATTCAGCGCTGATTTGCTCTGAAACTAACCTCCGAGTTGTTAATTCTGCAAGACCGCTAGATTTTTTTCGGCATCAAAAAAAGTTGCAACCAACTATTATTTAAAAAAATTGTTTGCAACTGCATTGGAAAATTTAGATACATGCTTAAAGAAATTTGATTCGAAACATTGGTTTTTGTTTGATTCTGAACACTTACCTGCCATTTTTCTGTTGTTTCTTCGCAACTTACCCTTTTTTCCAATGATTTGGGAAGAAGGATGTTTGAATTGGTGCAAATATAAATTGAAATTATACAGTGTGCTTAAGGTAAATTACCATTTTGCTCGATAAAAAACAACAATGAAGATTTTGTGTACTTAAAAAACAATAATAACAAATAGGACATAACGGGGAAACAATCAGGCATGAAGTCTGATTTCATATATACGTTTTTGATCAGTACACTCGCACCGAGTTTTGTTAAAACAAAATGGAGAGGCCGCAAAGGACAAAATTCCTTGTTTGTTGTCAAGACTTTAAATAACAAATGTTGATGAACAAAAAACGCTTAAGCTTAAAAGCTCATTCCTAT
>NC_134476.1:3131181-3193681 GCF_964194025.1 Convolutriloba macropyga
GTTATTACAGAGTAAATCAATGGTTTAAAATAATTGCAGGAGTTCGGAGTGTGAAAATAATATGCCCCCACTAAGGTGCGCGTCTCAAATGGAAAAGGTTCAAAACAGTAGAGAAAAATGATCTTTTTCGTTCCTGCTCGCCAGCTTAGAGTGTGCGGACTAATTGCGCCCAAAGAAGAACGCGCAAAGTTTTTACTTAAAATTTTACCCTGTAATGGCTCTTGCTCTGTAATGGGGGGGGTTGCTAAGGTACTTGGGAGAAAAACAAAAAACAAAAAAAATTTTGATTGATTTAAAATTTTTTACCCGTACGATAGCATATAATACTGATGGATTTATCTAAAGAACCCGAGCGTCAAAAATGCTTTTAGATACACCACATATTATACAATAGCCAAAACATAAACAAATGGTAACTATGGTTTCAAACAATTATTTGCACTATAGTAATGTTTTCACGTTGATTAGCACAAGCAGCAGACACAATTTTCCGAAATAACCCCTCTCCGGTTTTCTGTAACCCTCTTTCTGATTAAGCACATTAATTTTTTCTACAAATTTCTTGTTTTCCACGCACGCTAATTATTTATATGTACCAAGTACAATTTGACAAGGTTGAGACTATAATACATGGGATAATTGTAATCGCCACCTTTTACTATATTTCGGCGGCATATATGGATAATTTATTATCACAAGTATCGCTCAAGACAGTTAGTCCTCTGTACATCTATGCACCGGCCATTGAGATTGAATAAACTATTGGAATAAACTATCAAAATATTGGAATTTTTGATAGCAGTAGGGTGAAATAACTGAGCTCTGGGCGATGTTCAAAAAAGTAAATATTTGAACAAAAAGTGTGTTCTTTTTGTATACAAATGGTTTTATTACTTTTCTCAAGCATATGAAATAGGCCCAAATACATTAATATCAGGTGGTGGTATTCAATTAATAGCCAGCACCTTTACGGTTTGAACAGATCTGTCACATTGCATATAAGATGTTTAAACTTCTGTTGTTCCCGAGCCAGGTCTAGGTACAAAGTCATGAAAAAACAATTCTCGACCAAAATGTACTAGGAAAAAACCATAGTCGAGTCATTTGAGAATATAGTCAAGGTCTTTTCATGGAACAGGTAGAGTTTTTTATAACCAATTAGAGTCGAGCGAGGTCTTTTCATAAGTCCACCATTAATCTTTCTATGTTGGACTGCTCTTATGCGAAGCTGTTTAATCTCGTTTCTGTGCTGCTTCTGTATGTACAGAAACAGGAAAAAATTCCGAATTCTCAAAAAAGCAGACTTACAAAAAAGTAAGTGTGAAACGTTGAGAAAACCTTAATTCTACTTTGTTGGTTATGGAAAGACTAATGGTGGACCCATGAAAAGACCATCAGTCGACTTTGATAGTTATAAAAAGACTAATGGAGGACCCACGAAAATACCTTAACTCGACTTTGTTGGTTATGAAAAACTAATGTTGGACCCATGATAAGACGTTAAATCGATTTTGTTGGTTACGGAAAGACTAATGGTGGACCCATGAAAAGAATTTGCGCGACTCTAATTGGTTATGAAAATTGCGCGACTCTAATTGGTTATGAAAACACTCTAGTCGAATCTGGATCCATGAAAAGACATTAGCTGGACTTTAACTAGTTGCTGGACCCTGCAATTATAGTCAATATCTCCCCTTTTGACTGTCTTTTCAAGAGTCTGAACCTAGAGCTGGAGAGAGACTCAAATTGTTTTTTGTACAACATGTCTACTGCAGTGATGGTAGCGGTTTCGTTATCCGCCTAAGAAACTGGAACATCAGCCCACTCATCGCGAGACGAAGATCTTGGCAAATCAATCTCAAAGAGAACTTCGCAGTGTCGCTCGAAATTTGGTCAAAAATTTCAATTGTTTTTCCAAATGGATACATCTCTACTGCTGATTTGATAAATTTAAAAGGTTACATTTAAATACTGTATGATTTAAATGGTCAAGATCAAGAATTGAAAATGGTTTCAAAATTCACATTTGCAATTATATGCATGGCCATTGTCCTTCTGACCTCTATAGAAGCAACAGGGATGACAGGTTGTATGACAGATAGGAGCTGCAATCAAGCGACAGTTCGGATGCATGGAAGACTCCGATTGTGATGAGGGATCATTTTGCAGCGATTTGAAAATTTGCGTAATTGGGGAAAGAAGTTAGAGAAGCACCCCCTTACGAAAACTTTGAACTAAAATTTGAGTAATGAGGTGTATACAGTTAAATTCCTGATTATTCTGAAGGCATGTAAACTTTAACCTTTCGGTTATATCATTAATTTATATGTTTGGAAAGAAAAAAAAACTGTAGGATAGATATTTCGCCATTGCACGCATCAAGAGGTTTTTTCTCTGTTACGATTTGCAGACGGAAGCTGGCAAAAACCATTCTCGTTAGCTTTGTGCGTAACATCCGACTGCGGGGTTTCTTGTGTTGTTCATTCGTCACCTTCCGCATACATTTTGGCCGTGTTCTCTTAAACCTTTCCAGGGCAATCGGAAATTCAAAATTTTTAAAAACCTCAGCTAAGTTAATAAAACTGCTGTCAACCAACAGATGCTGACATAGGTTGAATCAGTCTATTTTATTAAGTCAGCGAATCCTATCAGAACAAAGAATGATGCCACGTAACACCTTTATAGCAAAATTGGACCAATGAAGGCTGATCCAAGCAGGGAAGCCTCAAGTGAAATTATTCTTGGAATTATTCTGGTATATTTTGTGCTTAGGTAAGAAAGGTTCGTACGACGCTTCTTAAGTTTGGAAACCGACGAAAACCGACGGTTCTTGTGTTTAAATGCCGACGAAAACCGATCAAACCGACGAAAAAAAACGTAAGGGCTTTGATCGGTTTTGGCGAAGTAAAAGCGACGAAAACCGACGATTTCTTATGTTTGATTCCGACAAAATTCTCAACTCGGGTTGTGCTTTAGGAGAAATCAAAACGTTATCCCATTTTTTACTAGTACTTTTCATGCCTTTATGGATTAGTTGCTAAAAAATGTTGTGGTTGTTGTTCTGTATACGGTAATCAGTTTTTTTTCATGACTTTAATTAATTTTGTTTTCATGAGTTGTATGCCTTAGGTGATATTTTAGACCAATATAACTGTACAACTGGATAAATATTCAGTGCAGCATGTAGCTCTCTAACGAAATCTGGATTTATCAGCTGACTGACCCGCAGTGGTTTTTAGGAGAGGTCACGTGAGTTCCCTAATCTGTTGTCATTAGGAAATCAGTCAACTGTTCCTTAAGTTGTGTTTCGTGGGAGCCAGAATATAATCTTGCTGGCTTCTCCCAGCGATTTGTGGTGGTGGTGGTGGGGGGATTCTACATCTTCTTCAACAGTTTATCCAAATTCTTGGTGTCAGCCTGTCTTTTTCTACGATCACATTTATCTAAAGAAATTTCGGGGATTGAAAAATTCTTTGCCTAAATCTAACTAAAAGTTATTAGTGTAAACAGAAAAAGTGTAGGCTGGACGTTCTCAACTCGTCAAGTTACTCTAAAGAAATTGTTGGATGTAAATAATCGGTTATTGTAAATACTTCACACCCCTAATCTCCGTATGTTGAGCTTGGTCTAGGCATTCTTAAACCATTATCAATTGAAGGTCCGGTTGATTTACATTCAAGGAAACATCACTGTTCAAAATGATGAACCGAACTACTGCAAAAAATTCCAGCTGCAGCACTGGACTGCTTACCCGGGTTGACTTCATAATTGAAGAAGTTGTAAAATCACAACTTCCTATTATGTCGTCTATGAAAAGTTGTAATCCTGGAATTTTCATATAATGAAAGTTGTATATTATCAAATTTTTAGAGAAATCATGAAGATGGCTAAAACAAAGCGCAAATAATGCGTTTCAAAAAATTAGTAAGAAAAAATTGAAAAAGTTACTTTTCAGTTACACCGTTTCAATTATAATCACTATTTTTTTAAATAAAAGATCTATGCAGCTCTAGATGCATACCACAGGTTGATTACAGGCCACGAACGCCCCATTGCGCAGCTGAAGTTTTTGATTTTCTCATCCTTGATGTTTAATCAATACTTCTCCCTCGAAATTGGATATGTATTGGTAAAAAAATATGTATTGGTGAAATTGGTAATGTATTGGTGAAATTGGTAAAAAAATCATTCGTGTGATTTATGAATTTGAATTTCAGCAAACCCAATTTAATATTCTGGAAATCTTCCATAATTCAATGAGATACTGATGAAGCTGTTTTGAAACCACGAGGGTTCCATGTGACAACCACTTCATGAATTATTACAATATTTAATACAAAATTTCCAATCAGGTGAAGCGCCTTATTGGCAAGATTTTTTGAACTTTTTTTTGCATATTTCAAGTAGCATTGATTTTTGGAACATGCATTATGCTGCACACTTGAAGCAGCGAGACTATGCGATCATTACTAGTTTGATGTTTTCGAAACAAAAAAGTTAATATACGGTTTAATTTGCTCTAATTATTTGTTGCACCAACGTTATTAGTTTATACGCGAACAATGGAACTCTTTCCATATACCTCCTGAAAAAAAATTTGCTTCCGTAAATCTTTATAAACAAAATAATATACGTTTCAGAAGTAACCCTGTCTTGAGTACCAAATTGGTTTGTGTTTGCAACATTGTTTTGTTTAACCATAATAAAATTTAAATTAGTAGATTCTTGAGTCAAATTCTAGCAGGTAAAAGCAATGTGCTTGCCCACATCACTGCGGATCGATTATGTCAAGTTTTGTCATTTTACATATCTGATTTTTTTTTAATTTTCAAAGTTTACTTTTTAATGTTTCAAGACGTCCGATATCATTTGATTTCCATAGTTTTGAGGATTGAACTTTACATTTGGATTTTAGAAAGATATTAAAACTTAATTTTTAATGTAAATATCTAACCGAGTCTTATAAAAGACTGTATGCAGACGTGTCACAACGAACTATATATGGTTCTTAATCTCAATAAGCAAACTCTGGAACGGTCTATATTCCTCCTTAGAACGTTTTTTTTTGCGTTCACGAGTCTTTATGAACAAAATATTGCGCGTTTCAGATGCAGTTCTGAGTCGCTTACCAAATAAGTTTGAATTAACATTGTTTTAGTCCATAAAACTATGAACTCCATAATGAAAATTTCCAGCTATTCACACACTGGCAGGTGATAACGTTATTTATGGTGGTCAACCCGGGGATATGCCCAATCAAGTTACACCACAGATTCATAATGTTAAACTAGCCAATTTATATTTCAAAACTTTTGTTTCAAAAAAGGTGATTTAAGTTTTTAAACCGACCTCAAATGAAATCGGTAGTTTTCGGGCTTGAATTTTGGCTTTGGTAGTTTGTGTTACCTTGCGTGTGACATAGAAAGTAAATTTCTTGCTATTAGCTGGCTTTCTCCTCATTTTCACGAAAAAAGCTGCATGTTGTTTTTCGGGAAAAAAAAACAAATTTGTCTGATCAAACTTGAATTTGAGTGAGGTTGAACAGTTTTTTTTGAGTTAGTAGATCTCAATACCTTGAAATAATTTTTCATTTTTTCCTGCACATGTTTATCACATAATGTTGGTTTCAACATTGAAAAGATATGGTAATGCTGCAAATTATTATTGAATTAGAACTAAACATTGAATGAATTACTGTGTTGACAAACACAAAGTCATCGAAAATAATAATATGTTTCCAGTTGTTGAGTTGAGGTGTGTTGTTCATCTCTTGAATCAATTCATCTCTCAATCTAATGCGTTTCAGCTTATCAGGTGCACTTCCCGGGAAAAGTCACGGCTGCTCATTGTAGTTGAGCCAGGAAATATCAAAACTGTTTATACATACTCAAACACTAGTTGTTTGTTTTAAGATTGAGCTCTCCTAAGTTTCAATTGTTGACTTTGTTTGTAAAAAAACCAAATCTAGTTGAATAAAATTTGAATTGTGCCAACTGTGATACACGTCCCGGGTTGAAGTTTCTTTGATTTCATACACGGATCATATATGATTTCGTACTGTCCACACTTGATTTCTTAGTACGATCCTTGTATGGAACCAAAGAAATCATATATGATCCTTGTATGATTACCAAGAAATCATATATGATCCTAGTACGAATACCAAGAATCATAAATCTATTTTTTGAAAATCTTTAACCATTTATGTTTTGTTTTTATTCGGTAGGGCATCACCTATATGATACCCCGGCATCACATTGTGATTCTCCAAAAGGCCATAACGTACAATATCAATTGCAAGTTGGGCACAAAATAAAAGAGTAAGTTTAAACAAATAACAAAATTTTTGACATACTCTGAAGCCAGTTTATACACATAAATGCTCATTTATAAAAAAAATAATCAAGAAAAAACCTGCATATCACGTCAAATTCGTTTCCTGAATACGTTTAAACCACAGAGTTATTCTTTTAGCGCACACAAAGAATCAAATGTGGATTGCACATGCTATATAATAATTTAAAATGTCCTCTGACTACATTATACGAGAATTTGTGGCATCAGTCAATTTATTATGTTTCATATATGACCTTGTATGAAATCCAAGAAATTTTTTCAACTTCAATGGAAAATCAAAATTATACAGTTCTTAATCTTCGAATTTTCTTGTATGATCCTTGTATGACTTCTAGGAAATCATATATGGTCCTTGTATGACTACCAAGAATTCATACAATTCATATATGACCTAGTATGATTACTAAGAATCATATATGACCTAGTACGAAATCAAAGAAAGTTGTATGATCGTTGACCAGGGGTGTAGAGTAAATTGGGTGTTCCTCAATGTTAACACTTTGCAGTGGGTTTGATGAGAGACTGTTATTTCAGTATCTGGATATCAATCCACTTAACTGGTATCTTCTTGCCCAGGGTCTTTTCACAAAATGCTGAGTTCATGATTGGAAACATACAAAAATTTTGTGCCCAGGAAAAGAATAAAAGACTGAACAAACCACTGTGGAATAGCACAATGAATAAATAGATACAATTATATGTTTCCATTTCATGAGTTGAGGTGTGTCGTTCATCTGTTGTAACAATTCATCTCTCAATCTCTCACAACTCCATCTCTTCTTCTTCTCTTCATCTGAGAATGAATCCAATTCCCTCTTCTCTTTCTCTTTCAGTCTATAAATGATCTGTTCCACTTTCTTCGTCCTTTCATCTGTTGCTGTTCTCAACTTACTGTCATAGTGTGAACTGAGTGCCCTCCAGATGTACAGAGTATACAGAAACTCTTCTCCAAGTAGATCTCTCATTGGAATATTTTTCCATATCTCCTCCTCTTCCCACCCTCTCTCCATCGCATCTCCATTACTCTTTGTACTCAACACATCATCCTCTCTGTTTCCATGACCATTTATCTGTCTAGATGCAAACACACTCCAGTAACTGTCAGGGTACTCTCTCTCCAACATATCATAAGTTGCAGCACGCTTCTTCACATAATCCCATTCTGTGTTGATGAATGTGTCATATGCTTTTTTCCTCCATCTATCTACAACACACAACTAACACTAAACAAATGAAATAACTGAATTGAATTGCACAAACTGCACAAGATGAAAATCTCTTTTGCATTGTACATATTCTACAAAAACTGACTGACCAAGCAGAGACTTAATAATAATTGTTATTATGGTTCCTGCGTAATCGCAGCGGAACAGCATTAGGCAACTGCGGCCTGTTCTCGGCTGCCCTTTTTATTATCATTCCCCACATTTCCCCTCAACTTAACATTCTCAATTCCCAATTGAGTGGTAGAATGCAGTCATTATGATATACGCCATATTTACCAGTCACATTGGAATTAACCTTTAACACAAACTTAGCTAACAAATATCATTCATTCCCCCAACACAACCCCCCCCCCCCCCCGAACACACACACACACACACACACTCCACTCAATCCATCAAGCATCTACACTATTACATGTTATATCAATTTCTCGGTAAAAGCGTATTTTTTCCACGTTTCAAAATTTACAAGGAAAAAAGACCGCAAACTGAATAGATATTTCAGAGTAAAGCATAGTTTAAAGTATATTTGAAATCAGTCAAAAAGTCAGCCAGTCGAAGCAAGGAATTGTCGACCAGTCGTAAAATTTTTCCAAGAAGAGCATTTGGTCAGCGCAGCTTCTATTTTGGTTGAAATTCAAATGGACTCACAAATATGGGCCAATGTGAGGCTAAAGTAATTAATTGCATAATGAAAGTTTTTTTCGCAAACCTCAAACTCTAGAATTCCTAGAAACCTATTTTTACAAAAAAGCAATAAACTAACGGAATGATTTCTCAGAAATAGAAAGTATCGGAAAAAAGGGGGTTCCAGCCACCAGCCCAATATTTCTCTTCCCCCTCATGCTAGCCGCATTTAGGGAAATGAGCCAATTGTACCGGTAACTGGAACCCCCGTTTTTTCCACTACTATATACACTATCGAAAATGAGGCACCCATATACACATTACTCTATTTCCATTTATATTTCACTCTCTATTCCCATTCTCATGCAATTAAAATCCATCATTTCCTGTCTCACTTAGTGCAATCCACTAATATCGAGTTAAGCTGGTAATTATCCATTATCAGACGGATAGTTCGGGTTCTATCCCCACCGACTCCAGTGGACGTATCCCAGATACTAGTTTAACTAGGGAGACCGTGTGAAAAGCGTGTAAAACCAACTTGCAAAAATAATCTGTACAAAAACCAGCTTAATTCTAAACTTCTATTTTAAATTTTTCGACACTCCCTGAAACTATCTTTGGTATGTTTATATCTATATCTATGCAGATAAAAACATAATCTACACTTACAATTTTTAAATCTAAGTCCGCTGATATGTTGATTATTGATGGTAATTCACGTTTGAGTAATAGTCCGACGTCTTGTACTATTAGTTGTTCCTAAACATGAGAGACAGCTAATATTACAGATTTTTTTTTTTAAAATAATTTTTTTCCAGTAACAAAAATATATAAATTTTACTCATTACAAAAATAAGAGCAAAATCCCTCTTCTAATAGTGAAATCCCCCTATAGGAGTGATGCCTGAGTACAAAATCACTCCTTTTTTCACTTAAGAGTGATTTCAATCTTTTTTATTAAAAATTTTAGTTTTTTTATTTTATATTTTAATTTTTATTAAATTTTAATAAATTTACATTTTTTTTACTTTATCTATATATATATATAGATGTATATATATATATATATATATATATATATATATATATATATATATATATATATATATATATATATATATATATATAAAAGATTATTTAGCCTATTATTTTTAATTATCTATACTCTTTGATAAAATTTATATTTACTTATTTAAAATAATTTATATACTCTATAATGAATTTATATTCTCCTTTACTTTATTTATATCTATACCATTATTAAAAAGAAAGGATACAAAATTATAATATTTACATGAACTAATTTCCCCATTTTGGGTATTAACATTTCTCTGATCAGTGCGACTGCTTCGCAGATTTAAATTTTCAATAAATCCTCTGGGTAAACTTTAGCTGAAGTACAAATTCTACAAGTATACTTATTTTCATCAAAATCAGCAAGTGTTTTAAAGAATTACATCTATTACAATTTTTAGTTAGAGCTTTATTATTTCTGGCATCAACATCTGCGAAGCAGGTTCCCTGATAAATTTTTGGATTTGGAATTAGCGATGCTGCTATGCATTTTGGATTAACATCAACTTTTGGACTTGGATTTGGATTACAAGTAGGGCTAAAGCTAAAGCTAGAATCAGAACTAGGAAATTTTGAAGCAACCCCCCTTATCTTTGAATAGGCAATACTTATGCAAACACCGCTCAATAATATATTTCCACGTACACACTTTCTAATTTTATCCGCATGTTCCCTTTTATAATGAACTGGCAAACTCAAAGGTGAACAACATCAATAATTACACTCTAAACATTTTATAGACATTATTTATAATTGGCTAGAATTTCAATTTAAATTCCAGTATATTCTTTAGAGGAGGCAAACTTAGCTAATGTTTTCATACTTAACTTATTAAGCGTAATATATTTATATCTTTTATCTAAAATCTTTTCTTTTCTTAATTCAGCTTTATCTCCAATAAAAATATAATTTATTCTCTAAATTTTGATTATTATTATATAGTTCATTTAATTCAACTCTATCTCTTTTTTTTTAAAGTTTCATCCTCTTCATTAATAGAATCTTCTTGTTTAGCCCAGTACTTAGGTGAAGCCCAATGATTGGCCTCTATCCCATGGTTATGCATGGACTCTGTCCCACAGTTATGCATGGACTCTGTCCCATGGTTATGCTTGGACTCTGTCCCATGGTTATGCATGGACTCTTTCCCATGGTTATTCATGGACTCTCTCCCATGGTTATGCATGGACTCTGTCCCATAAGCAAAGCTTGCTAATGTATTTGTTCTATTTATCAAATGACTTGCTCGTGTTGTCACTTGTGCTGAGGCCCTAACTGTTGGATCAGGTTTAAAACTACTATATAATGACAAGCGTAAATTTATGGCCGTTGCTGCATATCCCGCATACTTTATACCATGAGCTTTAACTGTTTCTTTCTTTAGAACATCATTCTGAATTTTAATACCTTTTGATAAAAGAAGTTTATTAAAATAGAACTGATGATTATCTGTAATAAAAATATTTCTTTCTGTAACAATATTCAATAGTGATTTACTATAGTCTATAAGTTTATTTATCTCATCATTTTTCAATTTATCTTCTTAACTAAGGACTTTAAGGTCTAGGAAACCAATTCTTGAGTCATATATCATAGTTTTATTTCTATCAATAATAAAAAAGTATCCTCATTAACATTATATTTAATCATGCCATAACGAAGTCCAGAAACCATTCCGTCTTTACAATTATAATAACTATAGTTTAACTCTAAATATTTCATGGAATTTATGATTACACATGTAAAGCAGGTTACCTGATATACTTCGTAGCCGACCGGAGGTCTATCTGTTAAGCAGCCTTGCTGATCTGTGGAGCAGGTTCCCTGATACAAGTTCATGTATTGTCTAAGAAAATAAGTCTTTCCTCTACCAGTACCACCAAAAACAATACTATGTAATGGCGACTTTTCAAATTCAAATCTCACCATACTTCTATTCATGAACCCGCCAAAGCTTTGTTCTAGTTTGCTATATTTACTTAGCAAATCATACATTTCATAACAAACCACTGCTGTTATCACAAGCATAAAAATATACACAACCTATCTCCTTTTTGAATATAAAACATAGACTTATAAATGGGCTTTGCCAATGTTTTACTGTTAGAGTTAAAATTAGACTTAGACTTACACTTGAACTTAGACTTAGATTTATGAAATGACAAATATTCATTTTAATATTTATCATATAAAATGCGTATCCTAACTTTTGAGGAAATCATTAATAAATTTAGTGTTGATAATAAAGCTATGAGTAATATCAGAATAGAAGATATAGGTAGAGATATAAGTCTAATACAGATAGAAATAGTAGTGAGAGATCAGACACCTGATAGCATCAAGGAACCTAACTCCAACTTTATAATGATTTTACATCCAACTGATGGTACCCATTGGGTTTTAGTTATAAGAAGAGAAATTGGTCCTGTCCATTACTTTGACAGTTTTGGTGTTGAGACTCCACCATTATTCTTAAAAAAATTGTGTTGATTTGGGCTCTAATGAGAGATACAGGAATATTATGAATCTTATTGCGGTGCTTATTGTTTATACATGATCTATCTTATTGATAATGGATATACAATTAAGAGTGCCCTTAATGTTCAAGTTAATCAAGTTAAATGTCCTGGGGCATATAATAAATGCCAGTGTTTGTGTTGTAAGTTGAAGTTGAAAGTAATCAGGGAACCTGCTTGGCTTGCCACGAGCGGAGCTTGTTCGCAGATGGTAATGTTAATGGCAATGACAATCAGGGAACCTGCTTCGCAGATGTTAATGACAATCAGAGAACCTGCTTCGCAGATAGTAATGGTGACGGTAATGTTAATGACAATTGAAATGTTAATGGCAATATTAATGGTAATGTTAACGATAATGACAATGAAAATGTTAATGGCAAGGTTAATGGTAATGACTATGGAAACGTTAATGAGAATTTTAATGGTAATGGTAATCAAGGAACCTGCTTCTTTGATGGTAATGTTAATCAGGGAACCATCTTATTAGCATCTTATGATATAATATTTAGTATAACAAAACAGAGGTAAAACAAACTCACTATGTAGATGTGGGAGGACCTCCGGTCTTGGTTCCTCAAAAGAAATCAATGTTGGACACAAGTCAAGGGGTATTTCCCTTTCACCAAAGACCTCTGGTCTTGTCTCACCCATCAATGAAGAATCTAATTCACTGATTGATGTTACTGATAGCCAAAAACCACGGCTGAATAATCTGAATTAAAAAGTTGCAGCCATATTTCCAGAAAACTTTAGGTGTATAATATGCGATCCTAGTGAATGTGGAAAGACATTCTTATTGAAGAATCTAATTCTAGATGGTGTAGACTTTGACAAGTTTTATTTCATTGGTCCTACTGGTAATCAATATAATGATTTAGAGTATAAAGACATCGAGTTTATTAAAGATATAAAAGAATTACCCCCTCCCCCATAAAATACCTGACAACTCAAAAAAACTAATGATATTTGATGATGCTGACCCCAGGGAGCAAATTATTAAAGAACACTTCTGTAGAGGTAGACATAATCATTGTAATATGATATTACTTAATCAAAATCTATTCTCATTAGATAGGCAGAACGTTAGAGCGAATTGAACTCTATTTATTTTATTTGAGCAAAGGGGTAATGTACTTCAATCAATACATAGAGACTTCTTTAATGATTTTGAATTTAGTTAAAAAGATTTTAGTAAAATTTGTAATAAAGTCTAAAGAGAGCCTCAGAATTACTTTGTCTTTGATATCTCCGAAAATAAAAATATTAATGCTAAACTAATAATTAATTGGGATAGGAGAATTTTATAGTTTAATAGTATTTATGAGTAAGTATAAGTGAAAGTGTAAGTGTAAGTCTAGGTCTATGTCTATCGGGGAACCTGCTTTGCAGATGCGTAAGTATAAATATAAATCTAAGTATAAGTTTATGACTAAGATTAAGTCTAAGTCTATGAGTAAGTGTACGTATAAGTCTCAGCCTAAGTCTAAATCTAAGTCTATATTTATGACTATAACTAAATCTACACCAGAATCTACAATTTTTATCAAGTAACCCGGTGGTTCTGTGAGAGTAAAAGTATATAGTATGTCTTAATCTTTACCATTATCTTTAATACCGGATATAACATTACAATGGATGTTAATATTACTTAAACCCATATTATCGATAATCTTTTGAGATGTGTATTTACTTTGTTTATAAACTATTTTTCTAAATCCTAGTAACGAGGCTATTGAGTTTTCTATATCAAAGTTAGCTGAACCCTGTTTTATTTCTATTATTCATTTCACTGTATTCTTATCAGGTTCTATTATAACATTGCCATTAGTTTCTTCTTTTTTTAAGTCTGCTATTTAGACGATTTTTTATGCACCTGGTGTAGCAGCTAAAATACGGGAATCTAACTATGCTTCGTCTTGGGTATCATATAAGAATTGATTATTTCTTCTATTCACATTAAAAACAGAAATATAAACAGATAATCTAATTAAACCCAATTTTGTTGTATTAAGTATAGGTTCACTAAAGTTAAACTTCTCTGTTGACTTTATCTTTCTAAAGTTGAGAGTGTGTTCTTCTTTTGTTGTAGTTAGAGCTTCATGTATCTTTTGTAGCTCATATAGAATAATGTCTGTCATTTTTTTTATTCAAACATTAGATTATATTTATAGCTATAAATATAGCTATATTTATAGTCATAATTATAGCTATAGTTATGGTGAAACATCTTCGAAGCAGGTTCACTGATGGGCGAAGCCGCACAGTCATAGTTATATTTAAATTTTTGGTTATAGTTAAAGTCTTAATTATAAGTAATTTGTTTCCTCATAATAATGGACTTTATTTTGGATACAACTTATGGTTATAATAATGATATACACAAAAGCAAGATTATAAAATTTAAAGCAAATAATCCAGCAACAATGAACACGGTTAATACTAATACTAATATCATTCTCAGCAGAGAAGAGAATCATTTAAATATGCACGATTCATATCTAGAGCTAGAGTTTGTTGCATCAGATAATGTTGGTGGTGTATTTGGTGATAAAGCCAATATGAGATTAGTTAATTATGGCATGATGGCACTATTTAGTTCAGTTAAGCTTGAAACTAGTGGTGGTAGGACTATTGAATATATAGATCATTGTCATCCTAATCTATTGATGTATAAGTTATTAACTAGTACTGATGATATGAGAATGGTTTTGCTAGAAATTAAGGTAATAGAGATAGTCAACTTAAAGGTGATCATGATGCTGCTGCACAAGGAGGCCATATGTATATAATGATTAAAGGGATTGATCTATTTGGATTTGTAAATGACTTAAAAAAAATTATATATGGGTTAGGATTTAAACTAATATTAAAAATAAAAAACAATGATAGAGCTCTATTTAGAGTTAACGCTGGTGGTGGTGCAGTACCTAATGGTGATAGTATAGAATTTAGAGGTATATCATGGTGTCTGCCTAGTATTGATCCTTGTAATGATAATAGTGTTATTGTACAGAAAGGATCAAATAAAGAACTATATTGATTTTATTTATTATGAAAGAAAGACATTTTATAAGAAGGTGCCCAATGCTACTAACTTCCTCTTTGATCTAGGTATGAAAAGTGGCATGGAAAGACCACAAAAAACAATATTTGGTTTTGAAAATAGCAACGTTAATGAACAAACTCATGATGCAAGTACTTTTGTTATAATGGATGTTACTGAATGTTATTGTAAGATTGGTAGTGAATCCTGAGGATAGAATGAATATTAATTATGGTGCTAATAATTATAATGAAGCTTTTAAAGAGATTGTTAATTTTACTAAAGGTTATAATGGATTACCTCATAATATTAAACCATAAATAAATAGAACATTCAAAAGTAGTTATAGAGTATATGTATTTGATACTAGATATCAAAATGATCATATAGGTCCACAACCGATACAACTTAATGTTAAAGTTAGTGCTGCAGTTGCTGATGTTATATATCATGCATTAGTATTAACTACAAAGGTTATTTGTGTTAATAGTGACGGTAATAAGATGGTTGATATAATCTCATCCAATTATATAGTCATTGTTATAATTCTAGATCTAGTCATTGTTATAATCAAAGTTATAGATAATGTTGTGGTTCTGGATCTAGTCATTGTTTTAGCCAAAGTTATGGTGAAACATGGGTGAAGCCCCCTAGTCAATGTTGTCTTCGAAGCAGATTCCCTGATAGTCGATTACGTAGTCATTGCTCTAGTCGCTACTCTAGTCAATATCTCAGTCAATGACTTAATCAAACTATAGTCTTAACAAAACCTTTAGCGAAAATAATATCTAGTTTCTTTTTATTCTCTAGAGATAAGCCTCTAGCTTCAAGTTAAGTCTTGGACTTTGGCCTAGTCTTAGCCTTAGGTAATGGCTGAGGCTTAGGCTTTATCTTAGGTTTAGCCTTTGCTAATGGCTTAACAACAAAGTGATTATACTTTTTAACTTCCATTACTTTTTTTATATAAATATGAGTAACTTTAATAAGTTTAAAACTAATTCATATTGTGTTGTAGGTGTACTCTATAGTGGTACTAATAATATTCGTGGGGTTGTTACTTCGAAGGGAACTAAGATTTTAAAGGGCAATTGTGTTAAGAGTAGAAGAAATAAGTCAATGACTGTCAGTGATTCAACAAAAGAAGCAGAGGGATTGAAGGATTTCAATAAAAATGTTAGTAAAGCAACAGTTAACTTTGGAAAGAAAGTTGCTGACAACACAGTAAGATCATTAGAAATAGCAAGTAAAATAGGAAGTGCAGCTGCAAGTAGAAACCTAAGAGCTGCTCTATCAGCCACACCTGATTTAATTAAATTTGCAACAACTGGTGGGTGACGGTATAAAAGTAGTACAGAAAAGTAGAGGGTTATACTTAGGCACAAAGAAAAGACAATTAATTATATTAGAATTTTAATATAATAATCGGCGACCTGCTTCGCAGACAACTATGGCCATGAGTATAACTAAGGGTGTAATATGACTAAGTCTATGGCTATGACTATCAGGGAACTTGCTTCTCAGATAAATATGACTATAACTAGATATAGATCTAATAGTAAATATAGGTACTAATATTATTATTACAAAAACATTATTATAAACAAACATTAATAACTTCAGTTTAAAAAATTACTCAATATATTCTTCCTTTTCTTCTTATATTCTTTATATACCTTATCTAATTCATTATACTCATCATTTTCTATTTCATTAACATTCATTGATTTATGATACAGTGTATTAAATTTCTCACTCAGCTGTTTACTAAAGATACACATTTCTGAATACTTTATAATTTTATTTCTTAATTTAGTATGAATTATTTTTGATAAAGAGCCACAAACAGTTGCTGTAGCAAAAGCTGTTGGTATAGAATAAAGTAATCCTATACCTGTTAATGCAGCTGATATTGATGTTGCAGTGGTTGCTATTGATGATAATGGTGTTTCTGTTATCTCAGCTTCTGTTATCTCAGGAACTAAGATTTTAAGGGCAATTGTGTTAAGAGTAGAAGAAATAAGTCAATGACTGTCAGTGATTCAACAAAAGAAGCAGAGGGATTGAAGGATTTCAATAAAAATGTTAGTAAAGCAACAGTTAACTTTGGAAAGAAAGTTGCTGACAACACAGTAAGATCATTAGAAATAGCAAGTAAAATAGGAAGTGCAGCTGCAAGTAGAAACCTAAGAGCTGCTCTATCAGCCACACCTGATTTAATTAAATTTGCAACAACTGGTGGGTGACGGTATAAAAGTAGTACAGAAAAGTAGAGGGTTATACTTAGGCACAAAGAAAAGACAATTAATTATATTAGAGTTTTAATATAATAATCGGCGACCTGCTTCGCAGACAACTATGGCCATGAGTATAACTAAGGGTGTAATATGACTAAGTCTATGGCTATGACTATCAGGGAACTTGCTTCTCAGATAAATATGACTATAACTAGATATAGATCTAATAGTAAATATAGGTACTAATATTATTATTACAAAAACATTATTATAAACAAACATTAATAACTTCAGTTTAAAAAATTACTCAATATATTCTTCCTTTTCTTCTTATATTCTTTATATACCTTATCTAAATCATTATACTCATCATTTTCTATTTCATTAACATTCATTGATTTATGATACAGTGTATTAAATTTCTCACTCAGCTGTTTACTAGAGATACACATTTCTGAATACTTTATAATTTTATTTCTTAATTTAGTATGAATTATTTTTGATAAAGAGCCACAAACAGTTGCTGTAGCAAAAGCTGTTGGTATAGAATAAAGTAATCCTATACCTGTTGATGCAGCTGATATTGATGTTGCAGTGGTTGCTATTGATGATAATGGTGTTTCTGTTATCTCAGCTACGTTAATATAATTTTTATATCTACTTAACTTGTTCTTATGGTTCTTAGTTCCAGTTTCATAATAATTTCTAATATCTTTTATTATGTTAAAAATATTATTAAATTTATTATTGGCTAGGATTTTATCATTGATGTATTTCTCATTAATGCTTGTCAAATTTGGGTAAAATTATATCTCACTGGGTGCTAATGGTTGACTCATTTTCATTAGTAAATACTTTGCTTGACCTATACGTAGTCATCTGCTAAGCAGGTTCCCTGATAGTCATAACTATATAGTAAAACAACTTTAAATCTCTTTCATTATATCCTCATGATCGAAATCATAATTCATCTCTAGTCTTGCTTGTTTTTTGTTGTCAACAAGTTTATTTTCAAATAAAATAGCAATTATATATTGTAATATTTGTCTTTTTATTCTTTATAAGGGCTTCATCTATAAAAGAATCTATTCGTCTTTTCATTAATTTCTTCAAAATCCTTCAGACCAGTAGTGCATATATCATCTATCTGTATGTTAGTAATGTTATGATTAAACTTTTTATTATCAATCTCAAGTTTTAATTGATTATACTTAGAGATGGTATCAGTAGCGACTTTATTACAAAAGTTAACAATATTTTTAACTTCATTTGCTGATTTAATAAACTCATTAATTAGTTCTTCATTAACTTGTATTTTAGTTGAAAACTTATCAAAATCACCTCTTCTTAGTTCAGTTATGTTTTTACTTAAAATATCTATTTTACTATTAGATGATAATAAGTTTCTTTCACAATACTCTTTATTAACAACATTTTTTTCATCTAAGGGAGGGTGTGCATTGGTAATTTTATAGGTATCTTTCATGTCAATATTATCATTATCTTCTAGGAATTAACCGCGAGCCTTACTTAGTGTTGAGTTGTTTGTTGATGTTGATGTTGATGCTGATCCGAGAAGCAGTTCCCCTGATTGTTGTTTAGCCTGATTGAACCTATTTCTTGTCATCTTCGTGTTTGTTTACAGGAAGATTTATATCCAGCTTGCTGGCTTATGACCAGAGGTCTATATTTAATGATTCCAAAACCTTATTGTTAGATTGCAACTCAAACTCGGATTTCAATAACTACGGTTCATAATATTTACCTTCTATTATCTCTCCATTAATATCTTCTATTCTATATGTTGGTGGTTGTGTTCCTAAAACTTTATTAACTTAAATAATTATTTATTCCAACTAGAAGTGTAACCTTTAGAGAAAACGTTACGTTTATCAGCATTCCTGACATGATCATCGACTTTACAATTTGGTTCAATATTCTTAAAATTGAATGAGTATCTAACTTTATCAGGATTATTTGAAGCATCAACGGGTGTCATTTTAATAGTAGAGTCAATTTTATTGTTATAGGTTATTACTGCATCATTTAATATGTTTACCCAATTACCGTCATCATTGAAGAATATTGGTTTGTTAATTATATGTAATTTTGTTCTTTTGAATCTCTCTATAAATATAAGTAGAAAATTATTCAGTTTCATATTCTTTAAGTAAAGATTTAAATGTTTTATTATAAAACTCACTACCTCTATCTACCCATAACTTTTTTGGTTTTCTATTTTCAAAGTCACCTTGTGGACTTTCACCTAATGCTATTTTAAAACCATTAGTTAAAGATAAACCAGTTTTATTCTTCAATGGAATAGCCCATGCATATTTTGTGATTATATCTATAACAGTTGAAATAAACTGATAATTATTATTGTAATTACTTAGAGATGACTTATCGATTAAATTGGCTGACCATGTTTCATCTTTATATAATGGTATTATTCTCTCTCTTCTAAGCTTTGTTATTTGAGGACTAAATGCTTCTTTAGCTAATAGTTGTTGCTTAGTTTTAATTGTGCCTTGTTGTTGTTTTTCCACCATTGTTTTTTTTACCATAATTTAAAACGAAATTGTCTAGTTGTTCTTTATTAATAATTTTCATTGATGATAGTTGTTTAGATATATTTAACATTTCATCATATAATCCATCATGCCCAACTTTTCTTTCTAGTATAAGTAATTCTAATCTTTCTATCAAGGAACCTATTTTGCAGATTAAGTTATTTGGTTTCAGATTGGGACACCAAGGCGGGAGGCCCTTGCTAAGACCACTAGCTTCTATTTGTTTATCAGTCCCGTAATCAGTTTCTTCCTCTCATTCTTCTTCTTCTACTGTCCCTTGTTCATAATCACTAATATCAGGTGGATATAGTTCATCTTCACTAGAGGGAAACACTATTGGTTGTGCAATCTGTGAAGTGCGTTCACCGATACTAGCCCACATTTTTCTTATAAGTTTTGATCTATTACTTTTTAATATCTCCTCTTTGTTTATGACCAATATCCTTTAGAAATTCTTTTATTTTGTTTTCATGACCTTTTATATCTCCGTTGGTTGCATCATTACTAGTGATAAACATAAGGAAGCACTTAGAAAAGTCATAGACTTTACCTTTCAATTTTATACCATCAGGTACTATAGATACATCTACATCATTTATTTCAAATTTGTTTGAATTTGGATCTACTGATATTATTTCAAATTGTTTACTTGTTTGTTTACCCATAAGAAGCAAAATATCAATCATATCATTGTCTACAGTAAATATTTTACCTCTATCATATTTTAATGTTACTGCTCGATCATCAAGAAACCTACTTTGTTGTTGGTGGTCTAAAGCTTTTAAAACATTAGTTTTCTCATCGAGTGCTGCTAATGTTTTGGTTTTGAAGAGCTTGCATTGCTTCATTGTTTGTATTTAAAGTTTTAGTTAGAGGATCAAATAACTCCTCTATTTCACCAGAATATTCTTGTTGTCTTAATTTATCTTCTAATCGATTTCTTCTGTTCTGTTTTTCTAGACTGTTCAATTCTATAAGTTTATCTAGCATAGTCATTTTTATTTATAAAGAAAAAATAAATTTTTTTAATATAAAAATAATATGTACTATGGGAGAGAAAATGAAAATATCAATTATTTTTTATTGGTTATTAATGCTAGTTTCTCTGTTCTATCCTTACAACTATTAGTATAATTAATATCACAAAACTACATTGTAACCATGATCACTATCATCTGGAGTATTTAATATATCATCTAGAGATGTGTCAGAGTACTTGAAGTCATTATAAGGTAGCTTTTCCATCATTGCATAGCCATATAGGTTGTTTGCGTCTAGGTACCATATATTTCTATTAATAACTTTATCATTAGTATCTGCGAAGCAGGTTCCCTGATTACTATTAGTATTAGTTTTAATATTAGTACTAGTAGTAGTATTAGTATTAGTATTAGTATTAGTACTATGATTAATATTAGCATTAGTATTAGTATTACTATCTGCGAAGCAGGTTCCCTGATTATTTATATATCTATCACCCATTATTCCGCATATACCACCTCGCTTTGCTCCAACAAAATCATCTAGCATTTGTTTATCTTGTAATGTATCTAATGTTACACCGCTTGACATTAACCAACAATCAAAACTATAACCAAGGAGACTTACATAATGTAGTGGGTTGTGTTCAAATTCTTTCATACTTAACTTAACATTCATTAATGCAGCAGTCTAATATTTCCACATTCTGTAAATACTCTATGATTAGATCTTTACCAGATTTATGACTGTTGTCTTTATTAAAGTTATCGACTTCCTCTTGTGTTGGTAGTTTATTAGATAGTGAGGAGTTGAAGTCTTCTATATTTTGATTATCTATAGTTTCTTGGCATGAGTCTAAATCAAAGTTTTCATATGGATATAATGTTTTAGTTTTACAATAATATATCTTGTCATTTGATCTAGAGGCATAGCTAAGAAGTTATAACTATCTAAGAATTTAGAACAACCATTGCTAAACATCTTAGACTTACCGGCATCTAGTGGTATGTTATCTACTTTTTTATAGCATTATTCTGTTTAAAGAGTTCACTATATAGTAGATTGAAATCATAACCAGTGCCATTGTGGAATTTTATGGGATTGAAGTTTTGTTGTTTGTATCTTAGATTAAACATTTTACATGCTGGCCCTCTATTTTTACCATTTTCATGACAGTGATCTCTTATTTTATTTAAACATGTTTTACCACATATATGATAAATATTTGTACCACTATGATAATATACTTTTTCTGTAAATACCATCTTTTCATTATGCTTGAAATTATTCTACATTTCTAATTCTAATAGATCGCTAGCAAAAATTTTGATACAATCCAGAGCAAAATAGTATTTAAAATAACTTTGCCAGATGTAACCCACACTTATTGCTATGTGCTCAGCTATTACATATTTGTTATTGTTAGTGCTGACATCAACAACACAACACTCTATATCAGCGGTTATAATATTTTTTTATACTTTGACGTTTATGTTCACTTATAAAAGTAAATTTTTTCTTCTTAGGACAAACAATCTCTGGTTTGGAAGAGTGGCTACATTCATGTTTGTCATGATTAATTTGAGAGTGACCAATATGTACATCTATCACAGTAATAGAATTTGTGTTGACTCTTATTCGGTCTTTCTATCAGGTTTTCTATGTTTTTAATTATTAATATAGTACAATTTCTGTTTTCCTAATATATAAGCCAAGTTTTTTTCATGTTGTTGTCTGGGTTCAATTAGATTATTTACAGATTTAATATCATGTGTAGCATGGTCCATAGTGGGATGTAACCAAGCAGAAATCGTTTGTTGTAAGCAGTTGTATTGAGAATTGCTTAAATTGAATATTGATTTAGAGTTTTTGAGATCGGGCGTAAATTTATATAACTACCAATAGATGCTTTATTTGGTTCAATATTTATCTGAATACTTCTTAACCCAATAAACTCAAAGTCATAGGCATAGCCCTCATATTTTTCCTTTTCAAAGTTTAGCCCTTGTGTGAAGTCACCATATTCATATATTGCGTTATTAACAATATAGTCAGTGTTGAAGAATATTTTGGTAGTTTTAACTTCTTCTTTGGTTCTCGTCTTGTACTCACAATCGGCTGCGATCTTATATTTAAAACTCTTAACTTTTCTATTCTGATAACAGTTTTTAATTCTTCCAAAGAGTTATTAATAGCTGCATCTATACCTTCAATGCAATTTCCAGCTTTATCAGTAATATAAATTTCTTTCATATTCTGGCTAGAGTTCGTTACCAAAGTAATCTGTGTTTTCTAGATACTTGCGAGAATGACTATAGGAGTGAATAGTTAGGGTCATTTTATCTTTAAATTCTGCTTGACATTCTGTACATTCATTCTTAATTCCAGAGTAGATACTATGGCGTAGCATGGCCTCCGGCCCATCTTCAGTAATAGTTTTAGGTTCAGGTCTAGGTTTAAACATAGCTGGCAGATTGCCAGAAAATAGCCGAAATAGATTCGTAGATCGGCAGTCTAAAAAAACAGTAAAAAAACAGACCAAAAAAACTCGTTTTTTCATTGAAGGCTGATCTGTTATATTTTGATTAAAAATCTGTATAAGTTATTGCTGCCTCTATTAGCTGGTCTCAAATAACCTTCATTTAGAATGACACACACCCATTTGACACTATCTCTTTGAATTAAAGTAAATAAAAGTCAATTTCAAAGTGAGGGAGTCCTTTTTGAGAGTGAGGTAAGTCAAGTGTGACCAAAAATTTAATCACGCGCATGAACAAAAAAACTCGCTCCACTAAGAGCAAAAAATGACGTCACACATGCAATTCAGCTGAAGTTGCATGAACGAATGAACAAAAAGTGGCTCTGCCGTCATATGGTCGTAACAAAAATCATGACGACGAAATAAAAAAAAACCAAGAGAAGGCCAATAATAGCCCCAGCTATCGCTGTGCGGCTATTAATAATATCTTTGTTGTTCTTTCTAGTAATAGTTTTAGGTTGGGAGATGCAATCATCTTCTTCCGCATCATACACGCATTCATTAGTTTCATCATTCATTTCCTCTGTCGCTCTGTTTAAGTGTTCATCATTAAAATTGTGTTTGATAAATTGTTTCCTTGTTTCAAAGGCCAAATCAGAAATATAAACAAAGTTTACGCTTTTTATTTTAGACATCAATATTTTCTAACGACAAAATTTTATTTTTTGGAAATATAAAAATTAGTAATGTCTAAATCACTATAATGTGATAGTTGTAAAGCTAAATCTTGAAGAAGGTTTTGTGATAGATGTTTAGATATTTTATTTGAGTGTTATATCTGTAAAGGTTTTTTTCAAGAATAGAGGTTATATTAATCATATGAATATACATAATGATTCAAACCTACATATAAATTTTTTAATATTTATTTTAATTCAACTTATCAGCGGATTTAGATTTAGAATTTTTAAGGGTAGATTATGTATTTATGTACATTAGATATCGATGCAAACAAACCAAAGATAGATTCATGGAATATGTCGAAAAATTTAACATAGAAGTTTAGAGTTAAGCTGGATTTTCTGCAGATTATTTTCGCAAGTTGGCTTCACGTGCTTGTTACAGGGTCTCAATAGTTACAATAGTATCTGGGATACGTCCACCGGAGTCGGCGTGGTTAGAACCCGAACTATCCGTCTGATAATGGATAACTACCAGCTTAACTCGATATTAGTGGGTTGCACTAAGTTTGACAGGAAATGATAGATTTTAATTGTATAAGAATGCAAATATAGATTGCAAAATAAAAAGAAATAGAGTTATGTGTTTATTGGTGCCTCATTTTCGATAGTGTATATAGTAGTGGAAAAAACGGGGGTTCCAGTTACCAGTACAATTTGGTTCTTTTCCCCCGAATGCGGCTAGCATGAGGGGGAAGAAACAAATTGGGCTGGTGGCTGGAACCCCTGTTTTTTCCACTACTATGGAATTTGTGGGTTCAACTACGTTCTTAGAAAACAGGATTCAATTTTGCCCAATTTTCAATTTGATTTGGAGGCTCCTAAGTTGATAGAAAAACGATTTAAATCTTTATGATCTAAATCACGCTCAATAAAGGATGACATTTAAAAGTGATGAAAAATGAAAAACGTTTGAGTTCAATTTAAGATCCAATTCGTCAAAAAAAAGCGTTAATTTAACGCTTGTTTGTAAATTGTAAAATTTTATCAAGTCCAAAGAAAACGTGAGAGAAATTTTTTATCCGTACTTATCTTTTAACCAAGTCTCTGATCATTTCATATACAATTGCAAGATTTGTCTCCATTTCTAATTTCTTTTCCAGATTATAAATACTGATGAAAATAAAACTCCACAAACGGAAAAAAAGTTTAGACTATTATGCTGAGCAATTTTTTTAATGAGCGAATTGTTTGGAAAAATTTTATTACAATTCAAACTTTATGCTTTTTTAACGACAATTATCAGAACACAGAATTCGGTGCTTTTGGCAATCCAAAACGATATATTTCGCTGAAATATTGAACTTCGTTATAATGAAAATTTCATTAACAGAAATCTCTAATTTTTCCATAATGATGATAAAAAATTCTATGATAAAAATTATCTTATGTCTTAAATGAAAAAATATTCGCTACAGTGGAACCAAAGGAAAAATATCTGATCTAATTGTTTTGAGTATTTGAAATTTTTTTGATTTTAACCAAAACTTGCATACGTGATAGCAACATCACATCAACAAGGTCTTATCGTTTGGTTTGACTCGAAAAAAAGTTCACTTAATTGTTCCCCATCTCTAGAACTTATGAAGAAAAATTTTGTTTTCTTGGCTCTTATCAAACCAATACAATCAATCCACCAAACGGAGCCTTAGATATCTTTCCTTAGATATCTTTCAAAGTTTATCAAGTTTTTCGTGCTTGTGCAGTAAAATACCTTCTATAGCCTAGCAAAATAATGTTTCTGGAAAACCATTCAAGTATTCTGAAATAGACTCTTTGAACTAAAACAAAAAGAGATAGGATTATAATAAATACATCATAAACAAAAAAATCATTTTCCAAAATTTGAAACTCGTAATAATGATGGTTTTGATGTCAAGATATTGCTCAAAAATTCACTTAGCAAGTTCAATTGATGTGATAACAGAGTAGTGTGAGGAATTTTTTGCCCATTGTTTTTGATTTCATTCCAAGAGTGTTAATTTTTGTGAACGAAAAAGAGAATAATTCTAACTTGTTTTCAACGCTTTTTCCGCTACCGGAACTATTTTGAGTATTAGTATTGTTTTCAACTATATATCTCACCGTGACTACTTACACGACAACAGAATCTATCTTTTCCGCAAATTGAAACGCTGAAAGTAACCTGAAACTTCAATATATAGAAAAAAAAGATTTAATCGACAGACGGCACTATGAACCTAAAATCATGTTTGACAATAAATAGTATTAAAATGCTCCCGTTTTCATTAGAAAACGCGATCATGATGCAACCAAAGAATTTTATTTGAACTATTAATTGTCACTTCTTTTAAAATGAATTTTTTTCAGCTTGATTAAAACATCACATCACCAAATGCTTTTGGTGTTTGACAAAAAATCATTGCAAAATTCAGTTAGTTATTTTTTTATCTCAAGAACTTATGAAGAACAATTGTTTTGTCTATTCGATCTAACAAATGCAATCAAAAAAAGGGAACTTCAAGTTTTTTATATGAATTTTGACCTAAATGTTCAATTTGTGTTCAATTTTATTTTTTAATAATGAATAGCATTGGGACTCAACTTTTTCGAAAACCTGTAACAGTAGAATTTATAGACATTTTGTTAGACACTCCTAACTAGACAGAAACTTGATTGTATTTTTTGGATCAAAGTCACGTTTACTAAATGATATCTTTTGAATGTGACCGATGGTCAAAAACATTTGACTTCCTTTTGAGAGCCAATGCGTTGGAAAGTTTCGTTTTTTTGCTTGGTTGTCAATTGTAAACTAGAACTAGTTTATCATGGCCATTAGAAAAGCAACATCAAATACTTAGCCTTGGTTATTTTTTAGCGGCGCCTATGATCATTTCATATAAATTTTAAATTTTGAAGATTTTCCCTGTTTATTTATAATTTCATTTCCAGATTATAAATACTAACTAAAATTAAGTCCAAAACGGCAAAAGATTAAGTTGTTATACTTAGCTTAATTACTTAGCTCAATAAGAGATTTATTAGGAGGATTATTATTAAAATTTATACACAGTGTTTTTCTATCGACTATCAACAGAACACAGAAATCGGTGCTTCCGGATATATGCCGCTGATATATGCTTCCGGCGGCATAATCCAAAAGGATATATACCGCTGAAAAACTGAATTTTGTTATTATGAAGATTTTATTAACAGATATCTTTTATTTTCCTTAATGAAGCTGAAAAAATTTCTGTGATATAATATATCTTATGTATTAAAGAAAAAACGGTCATGAAGGCGGAATCAAAGAAAATCATATAATCCAATATCTTTAAGTAATTGATTTTTTCGTTACTTGATTTTATCGTTTTGCTTAATTTAAACAAAGTTTACTATTTATTCCCCATCTCTGCCAAACGGAAACTTTAGACATATTTCAAAAATTACTAAAATTTTCAACTTGTGCAGTATAATACCTTCTATAGTTTAGCAAGATAATGGTTCTGAAAAATCAATCAAGTAAGCTGGGATAATCTGATTGAACTAAAACAAGAGGTATAGCAGGGAGCTTCTCTTGATCATTTTCCAACCCTAAAACAAATTGTACGAGAAAAAAATTAAAAGAAGCAATCTGGCTCAATATACACTGACAAAACTTTTTTCGTGCTTTTTTTAAATCTCATTTGCGGCAAACCGAATCTTCTCTAGGAAAAATTTCTGCGGTCAAACAAAATTTTCTTTATATGAAAAAAAGTTTAAAATTATCAAGTTTCATAGCTTGAACGCGGAAAAAATGATGGTTTTGATGTCAAAATGTTGCTCAAAAACTGATTTATCAAGCTAATTTCATCAGATCACAGAGATTTGCGACAAAAATCCAGTCTCTCGAAATTTATGAAAATTGTTTCTAAACAACTTCTACTGTCCATTAAGTTGAAGTTAGATTTTTTCCCTTTCGTTTTCTATTTAATTGCAATGGTGCAAATTTTCATGAACGACAATGAGACGTTCTGGAAATTTTATCAATCTGTTTTGTGAGCTTTTTATTCCACTAACGGAATCATTCTGACTAATATTATTGTTTTGATTATATTTTTCGCTTTGATTACTTGCTTGACATTGAATACCAAAGTTTTCGAAGCTTGACACGCTGAAACTTGCTTAAAACATGAAATTATCAGGAACCAAGAATTAATGCACAGTATAATTTTTTTGAAACTGAAAATGAGTTTTACAATAAATAGTAACAAAAGCTCCCGTTTTCTTTGACAAAAAGTTGATGATGATGCAACCAAAGATTTTTACCTGAACTATGAACGGTAATTCTTTAAATTTTTGTAAGATAAAAACTATCCAACATTAAAACAACTCCACACCGCAAAACCTCTTTATTGTAAAAAAACTATCGCAAGTTTTAATTAGTTATTTTCTATCTCTGGAAAAAAGACTTTGTTTCTTTTGCACTATTCGTTTGATTGAATTCAATCAACTAAAGGGAACCTTAAGATTTCTTTTGATTAACTTTTGCTCTATAATTCATTCAATAAAACATAAACCGACAAATGTCGGAAGAATTGCACTTGAACGACAGGCGAGGCAATTTAATTCATGGTCTTTAGTCTAGATCAATTTTTCTTTATGGGTGCAAAAAATTTTTAACCCCACCTGGATTCGAACCATTGACCTATCGAAGCATGGCCACCACTGCGCTATGAATTACATTATTTCGCTATGCTGCAACCGATTTTATATTAGCAACCTCGGAGCTCTAGAGATCCTTCAAAAATGATGAACGAAAGCGTGAAAAAGTCACTTGAGAAGTCAAAGAATAATCTCGAAGAAAACCGCGAAATTGTCAAGCAAAAAATTTATATAAAAAACATTGCAGGTAGAATGCCAGAAACGACTCGAATCGTCGTGCATTATAATCTCTAACCTAATCTTACCGAAATCAAAACAGGAGAAAAAAAAACAAAAGTAGCCACATTAACGTCTTTTAAAAATGCCGACAATTTTTTAGGTGCGGGGAGGTGGGGGAGCTACGTGGGTGGGTGGGAAGAGAAGTTGGGGAGGTGGGTACTGGTAGGTAATTTGGGGGGTAGGTGGGGGTAATTAGGTGAAGGGAGAGGGTAGTTTGGGGGGGTAGGGGTAGGTGGTGGGGGGAGTTGGGGCGGGGGGGGGGGGGGCTGTGATGGGGGGGGGGGGGGGGGGTAGGTAGGTGTTGGGGGAGTTTTGCGGTGTAGTTTAGATATTTAGGGGTGACTTCTATAGGAACAAAAAATATCAAAATGACCTCTTCACGTTGAACATTACCAGCAGTTCTTAATTACTTTATTTTACAAACGAAGCCACTTTTAAAGTCCAATGTTCGAAAACAGAAGTCAACAATCAAAAATGGAGGTAAGTTCTCAACCAGAAAGATGTCAAAATTCAAGTCATGAACAAACTTGCTTTCTGCTAAAAAACATAGCCGGTAGAATACCGGAAACGACTCGAATCGTCATGCATTATAATCTCTAACCTAACCTTACCAAAATCAGAACATCAAAATAGACAATAGAAAAAAACAAAAGTAGCCCAACAAACCACATTAAAGTGTTTTAAAAATACCGACAATTTTTTAGGCGCGGGGGAGCTAAGTGGGGTGGGTGGGTGGATAGGTTGGGGAGGTCGGGAGTCCTGAGGTAGTTGCGGGGGTAGCTAGGTGAAGGGAGGGGTAGGGGTAGGTGGGGGTAAGTTGGTAAGTTGGGTGGAGGGCTGCGGGGGCGGTTGGGGGTAGGTATGTGTCGGGGGTAGATGGGTGTTGGGGGTAGGTAGGTGGGTAGATAGGTTGGGGACGTGGTTAGTGCTGGGGTAGTTGCGGGGGTAGGTGGGGGGTAGCTAGGTGAAGGGAGGGGTTAGGGGTAGGTGGCGGGTAAGTTTGGGGGTGCGGTGGGGGGGGTGAAGGTGCGAGTGAGATGGGGGTAGGTAGGTGTTGGGAGGGGGTGTGGTAGATAGGTGGTGGGGGGTTGTGCGGTGTAGTTTAGACTTATATAAAAAAAATCTCAAAATGACATCTTCACCTTGAACATTACCAGCAGTTCCTAATTACTATACATTACAAACGAAGCTACTGTTAAAGTCCAATGTTCGAAAATAGAAGTCAACAATCAAAAACGGCGCTAAATGCTCGAAGAGAAAGAGGTCAAAAATCAAGTCATGAACGAACTGGCTTTCTGTTCAAAAAAATCTGTAGAATCTCAATACTCCCCTTCGAGTCGTAAAAAGACACACACGTTGACAATAATTGCTATGTTCAAGAGCAATTAATTATAGATAGATCAGGTTTTAGAAAACACCCTTCATGAATACTTGGAAAAAAGTATTGATCTAAATCACGCAGTATAACATGGATCACTTCTTGGTCTTCTCTTTGCTTGCGTATGTTTAAAGTAGAGTAAAAAAACAACTTGCTAAGCCTCTGATGTAACAACCAGTGAAATTTTCACAGTTCATCCAATTCGTCTTATCAGCTTTTCTTTTGCTTTTCGCTCTAAAACGAATTTGTTTGAAGACAAATGAACAAAAACATAAAAACATGACCAACTCACGTTGGGCGAATTGCTCTCAAATGACCGTCGAGCGGTTGGCTTCTCAGTACCTAGCCGTGGTTTACTTAAGCTTGGCTTTGGTTTGATTCGACCCCGCAACTCTTAGTTTTCTAGCCTTGTTAGCAAATAAATAAAAAAAAACTGATTCTAAAAATTTTGCAAATAATTGCAAAATTTAAAAGAAAAGCTTCCAGATTTCACGGTGAAAAAATTCAAAACTATTTTTTGGAAGTTATGTCAAGTAAGCCATCTGCAGGACTTCAAAAGCTTCGTTGGTCAGTAATGATCATTTAAAAAATTTCAAGATATTAAAATATTCAAAACCATTTCTTTATCTCAAGAGACTATCCAGTATCCCTATTTCAAGCTTTAAATAGTTTCACTGGCTAAAAAAATCCATAAACTTGGAACATGATAATAGTTTTCCAAAAATTTTGAAAATAAAACAATTTTTTCAAAAACTGCTAAAGTTGGAGTTAATAAAATATGGAAAACCATTCCATTAACTCTAGAAACTATGCGATAGCTTATCTTGAAACCTTGGAGGAGGTCCATAGGACCCTGGTGCTGAAAAAAATGATTAAAAAGTCAAAAAGATTCGAAAAACTTGAAAAATTGCGAATATTTCTAAATATTGATGATATTGAAATCTTGCAAAACATTCCATTACGTCTCGAAGCTATGCAGTAACTTATAATCAAACCCTAGAGGAGGTTATGTGGCTCTTGGGGCTGGAGAAGCGTGAAAAAATGACAAAAAATTTTAAAGAACTTGAAAATTGCAAGTTGCATAAAAAAACTGCTAAAACTCTTGATAATAAAAGTTGAAAACTAATCCATCGCCGAAAATTATTTTCCAGTAACTTATTATCAATCACTAACGCAGATCTTCTGTATGGCTGAATAATTACATTATATGTCCAAAAAATGCAACTTTTGTTTAAGAAAATGCTAAAATTTGTGGTGTTGAAATCTTGAAAAACATTCCATTACCTTTAGAAACTATACAGTAACATATTGTCAAACATTAGAGGAGGTTTCTTGGCTAAAAACCGATAAAAAATTTTAAAAATTTGAAAAAAAGCAATGAAAATATTGAAAACTTTTCCATGGCAAATAAAATTTTAATTGACCTATTATCAAACCCCTAAGGACGTTTTCTGGCCCCTACGTCTGGAAAGACGTGAATATTGAAAAATAAATGTCAAAAAAATAAAAAAAATTACATTTTTGTCAAAAGAAATGCTTAAATTTGTGTTGTTAAAATGTTGAAGCCATTCCACTACCACTAGAAACTATGCAGTAACCTACTACAAAAACCTAGAGGAGGTTACTTGGCACCTAGGACTGAAAGAACTCAAAAAGACAAAAATTTTGGTGGGCAACAGTGGAGTGGGGGCAACAGCGCGGCGGTGGGGGTGGGGCAAAAGTGGGGATGGATCAACAGTGGGGGTGTCTTCAACCTCTAAGAACCGCCCTTCAAACCATAATCATAAGTCTCCAAAACAGTTTGAGCTGAAAGAGAACTGAAAGCCTCTAAGAGAACTTAATGCCCGTTGGGAGCTGCCTGTTTATCCCGTTTTTGAGGACGAAAAATCAAAAGCTTCAGACGAAAAATCAGTCAAACAAAAAATTGCATAAAAAAGACCGACATACCAATATAATTGCTACAAACATCGTTTGAGATCAATTAATATGTTTAGGGGAGTAAAATATCATCGTCCTGCTAAATTTCAGGCCGGACCGTATTTATTGTAAAAATGATGTGTAAATTACGCATATGAAAGGTTACTGTTCTCCTTGACTCGAGTATTACAAAAATTTGGTGCACTGAAGGCCGTTAACATAATTTGAATGGCTCGACCTTTTTCTCGTCCAAAAATTTTGGCATACCTTTTTCTGTAGGGGACTTATTTTTTACAGATATCTCGTTCTGTTTGGCTCGCTCTGCTATTTCGTTCAACTGCTTTGATCTCAGTTCAACTTCAGTCTGAGATTTCAATTTCTCCAGCTCTTCTTGAAGCTTTTTGTTTTGTTTTGCGAAGTCGTTAGATATCCGTTTCTTCTCTTCTTCAAATGTCTTGCTTCTAGCTTCGTAGTCGGCTTCCAGTTTCTGCTTTTCTTTATCGTGAGTATTTTTCAAAGCTTGTTGCTGCTTCTCAAGAGTGTCAATTTGTTGGCGAAGTTTGTGATCAGTTTCGCCTTGTTGTTGAAATTTCCTCATCAATGTCTCTTGCTGTTCTTGTAGACTTTTCAGTTGGTTCTCAAAGAAAACTTGTCTGGCATCACTTTCTTTCTTCATCGCGTGTTTCATTTCGTCCTGTTCTTGATCTTTCTGGTTGAGTTTGAGGTCAAGTTTTAATTTTAAATCCGATTCTTTTTGCTGATAATTTGACTCGAATTCTTTCTTTTGAGACATGAGGACAGCTAGTTGCTCTAGATGCCTTTTTTCCATTTCTTGCCGTTCTTTCAGCCTTTCTTTTCTGTCTTCCTCTCTCTGTCGCTCAAACTCCTGCTTCATCAGAATGCGATCTTTTTCTCTAAAAAAGTACCCAAAAAAGTGCAAACATTTCAAACAGCTTGAACATTTAAAACGGAATAAATACAGGATAACTTCATACAATATGGGCAAATAACATAACTTCTATACCATAGAGGCAAAACAACTGCCAAAACACCAAAAATTATGTGAAAATAAAAACATACCCGGCAGATTGCCGGAAAATAGCCGCCGTTGATTCCCATAACCACGAGTGTGATTGAAAGAAAAAAAAGTAATAAAAAAATGATTTTTGTAGAAAAACAATTTTAAGATGCAAACTATTTTGATGTCATTGTGTTGTTGAACATACTCCTGGTACATAAGCTAGTATCAATGCCAATAAGCATTAGAGATGGTAACTAAAACCTATAAGAAAAAAGTTCGAGTAACGGGAATTTAAAACTGGGCTTTATAGGTTTATCCCGTATCTATTTCTGATTTTGTTTTTGATACTGACTCTTCATTTTGAATTGCTTTGCTGCGCAACTGGTACCTATAAGCACTTTTAGCAGAATGAAAGAGAGTGAAATTAGCCTAGAGAATTCAAAAAGATTTCACGCAAAATATTGAACAAGCTGTGAACTAAGGTAAAACGAAATCTATTATTCGACGAAGCAAAAAAGCATAGCAGTTTCAACATAATTCAAGCATAATTCAAGGAATTTTCATTCACTAAACAAACAAAAAAGACATTGAAGGGATTATGAAAGAATTGGGAAGCTCATTTCTAAAAAAAAGTCAGATCAAAAAATTTAAAAAAGCAGAAAATCAATGTCAAAATGCCGCATGTGAACAAACAACAACTAGCGAGAAAAAGACATTTGGTTCAAACAAAAAACTAGGCCTAGAACGAACAATGAGTGAATTGAGAAAACCAATTAGAAAAAACAGCCAATCCAAACAATCGAAAAAAACGCTAAAATCAAAATGAAATTGCCACATGTGAACAAAAAACCACCAGCGAGACAGCGAATTTTTGAAAAAATTTCACGCCGCTCCACTTCCTGTTTTGGCGTTAGCAAAATCACTACTCCAATTTGACTTCAAAAATCATAAAAATGTGTGAACAAATCTTAAAAAAGACAGCGCCCCTATGCAATTCGAATTCTTTGAATTGTAAAAAAATTAGGAGTGTTGTAATATTCGGCTGAGAAGCTGAGGCGGCTATTAATTATTCAATTCTTCGTTACATTCTTGCTTGTTCTTTGTCCTCAAAATGAGAAGTTAAAATTAAAAGGCTGAAAAGTCCACCTTTCTTCCTTATCTTTCTCCCTCTGTTTTTGAGCCTCCAGCAACTGTGTTTGTTGGTCGGCAATCATCTTTTTCAGTTTGGCGTGTTCTGTTTCCACATTTTGAACCGAAACAGTCTCCAACCGGGGTGCCTTTTTCATCATATCCCACAATGTTGAAAGGGAATTATCGAAACACTTTTTCTCTTCCTGGACATCAAGTCGATACCAAGCGTCAGTCAGCAGATATATGAGCCCATTTCCGTTGGGAAATCTTTTTTCTACACTTTTGAGGTATTTTTCGGCCATTTCTGCATCTGTCATCTTACTACTTCTTGCCCTACGGGCCACATTACTTTCGTCCATCGTCAAACGAGAAAATATGACGACAACTTGTTTCCAAAATTGGTTTCCAAACATTTCCTCAAAAATTCTGATCATTCCAACCAAAGAGCCGTCAAGACGCGGATTTTGTCCATTGACCACAATCGCGAAAAGGTTCACATAATCACAATTCTCTCTCAATTTGATGACCAAATCTGAAATGATACCTGCGTCCTCGTCATTGTCTGGGTCACTGAAGCCAATCGAATCAATTATACTGATAGGACGTTCTCTGTCTCCGTTAAAAAGAATGTTGCCAAACTGGGTTGTTTTCGTGCAAGACTCAGCTCCGCCGGACACTGGAAACCAATCAGACTCTGGGTCTAGACCAGCTATTACGTTACAAAGGGTGCTTTTGCCTGTACCCGTTTTTCCAATCACCAACAGTTTCTTACGTCCATTTGCTTTTACATTGTCAACAAGCTCGAAACCTTTCGGCCCTCTTTTCAAAGTCCTGCAATCTCCGCCAGCTGATGATTCAGGCTCTAAAAATACGTTTTTTAGTTAATTGCATCACTATTTTGTGATGATTTTCCATGTCTCTCATCCTTTTTCGTGAGTCTATTTCAAATGTTTCATTGAGAAGTACAACCGTAAAACTTTAAGTACAGTGAAAGCCTCGCTGTTTCTTTTGTGAAACAAAGAAATCTTGTAATACCACTTTTGTCCTAAAACGAAAGGGACAAGCACCAGAAAAAATTGGATGACACAGTGAGGAAAAGTCCTTTTTCTGACAAAAAGGACATAGGCATCCTTTGCGCGCATTCGATGTAAAAATAAATAAAAAATTTAGACGTTTTGGTTTGCTTCAATAACCAAATTTAAAAAACTTAAACTTTTAGTAAGACTAGTAAAACTTCAGATTTCAAGAAATCAGTGTTGATTCCCATATTTTCGAATGAAAGCCGATGCTAATTAAGTTATGATGTGAACTGAGAGGAAATGAGCTTATACTTAGTGAAATATTTCTTTAAAAGAAAAGTTTATAGTTTTTGACAAGGGAAGCCGACAAATAAAAGTCTTTACCGTATTGCAAAGGAATGCTCTTCTTTCTCAATTCAACGCATAAAAAACTGTTCACCTAAAAAATGAACGGCAAAAGATATATGAGAAAGTTCTGACTCAAAAGACAAAATTATTCAAATAAGAAAACAACTTTAACTTCGAAGAAAAAGAATTAAACACAGATCAATAAATTAGTCCGATTAAGTCTCAAAGATCGCTAAATTTTGCTTGGCATCAAAATAATATCCATAATTTTGTTTTTAAAAAATTGCCAGTGAATCTATATACTTAGATACTTGCGTAAAAATAATTTTTAGCATGGCTCTGAAAAACTGTCAGTTGCTGTTTTCCTTTCTGTTATTTGCAACTTAACCTTCTCGTGAATGATTTGAGAACAAATTAAATGGAATCATCTCACATAAATGCACATAAACTTAAACAAGGCGCTTAAAATGAATTGAAAATTTGTTAGATGACAAAAAACGTTTGTTTCTTGTGATTAAAAAACTAACCTTTCAGTTAGACCGGTAAAAAATTTTTAGAACTTTTGCTGTTAGAAGTTTTTATAGCAGTTAGAGCATTGCGAATGTCTATGATTTTGAAAGACATGTATAGAAAATTTTTTTCAGAAGCTTCAGGAAATGGAGTTGAAGAAATTAAGAAACCAGAAACTTTGAAAACTTCAAGATTTCAAGAAATCAGTGTTGATTCTCATATTTTCAAATGAAAGCCGATGCTTACTAAGTTTTGATGTTAACTGAGAAGAATGAGGTAATACTTAGTGAACCGATCGATTAAAAGAACAGTTAATCGGTTTTGTCAGGGAAAGCTGACAAATACAGATTTTTATCGTATTGCAAAGCAATGCTCTTCTTTCTCAAAGCTCTTTTAACGTTTCTCTTCAACGCATATAAAATTATTCATCTAAAAAACGAACGGCAGAAAATTTTAGAGAATATTGTGTATCAGAAGACAAAATTTTTGAACTAAAAATACAACTTTAACTTCAATGAAAAGAATTAATAAAGCACAGAAATTTATTTCGATTAATTCTATTCTGAAAGACCGCTAAATTTTGTTTGCATCAAAAGAATTTCCATCGAAAATTTATTTTTAAAAAAATGTCATTGCATCTATATGTTTAGATACTTGCTTAATGATAATTTTTTTAGCATGGCCCTGTGAAATAGTCAGTTGCCGGTTTCCTCTTTGTTATTTGCAATCAACCCTTTTCATGAACGATTTGAGAAGAAATTTGTTCGAATCAGCTCACATAAATGCACATAAACTTAAACAAGGCGCTTAAAATGGATTGAAAATTTGTTAGATGACAAAAAAACGCTTGTTTCTTGTGATTAATGAATTAAGCTTCAGTTAGACAGGTAAAAAAAAAGAAATGTAAAAATAAAGAACTTTGACTGTTGTAAGTTTTGATAGCAGTTAGAGCATTGCAAATGTCTATAAATTGGATAGACATGTTTAGAAAACTTTTGAGAGAAACTTCAGGAATTGAAGTTGAAGAAATTAAGAAACGAGAAACTTTGAAAAAATTAAGATTTCAAGAAATCAGCGTTGATTCTCATATTTTCAAATGATAGCGGATGCTAACTAAGTTATGATGTTATTTGAGAAGAAATGAGGTAATACTTAGTGCAACGTTCCTTTAAAAGAAGAGTTTATCGGTTATGGTAGTGAAAGCTGACAAATACAGGTTTTTATCGTATTGTAAAGACATGCTCTTTTTTTCTGAAAGCTTTTAAACGTTCCCATTCAGCGCATAAAAATTGTTCATCTAAAAATTGAGTGCAAAAGATTTCTGTATCAAAATAAAAAATTATTCAAATAAGAATGAAACTTTAATTTCATGGAAAAAAAGTTCAACAAAACTCAGAAATTTAGTCCGATTAATTCTCAAAGACATGTAGATTTTTTGGGATTAAAATAATGTCCTGTAAAAAATTATTTTTAAATAAAAATTGCCATTTCATCTATATATTTACAAGCCTGCTTATGAAATTTTTTCAGCATGGCTCTTAGAAACAGTCAGTTGCCGGTTTCCTCTTTGTTATTTGCAACTTACCCTTTTCGTGAATGATTTGAGAAGAAATTTATTCGAATCAGCTCACAAAAATGCACACAAGCTTATACAAAGTGCTTAAAGTGGATTAAAATTTTGTTAGATGACCAAAAACGCCTATTTCTTGTACTTATTGTAAAAAGAGTTCGGGTGAGATAAGAGAAAATATCAGGCCCGAAATTTGATTCTATATGAATATATGTGTTTTTTCAGTGTATTCTGTTCAAAAAATTCAATGAAAAACTAGCCAAACAAAAATTTCTTCAAGATATAATCGGGCGCAAAGACTACTGTCTCATTGACAGCCACTGTATTTTTGAGAACAAAAGTGCCATGATATAACGTTAAAAACACATGCTGATTGTGAGGAGTTTAAATAACAGCAACTGATACATAATTAAAAAGCTTTAGACAAACTATAAACAAACTTACTTTTTCTACGAAAGTAACTAAAGAAGTTTTCGGTTTAATGCCTTTATTTAATCTAACCTAAGTACTCTTTGTTGCATTTTTAATAAACCAAATGAAAAAAACTCAACAAAATTGCTCAACTGAATCTCACATGGGCTTACAAAACGCAGTTTTGCAACAAACTATTTAAAATTAGATCATTTCTAAAGCATCTCACTCAACTGGGTGTTCTTTTCGAAATAACAAATTTTGGAGATCCTACTGAGCCAAAATTGACAGCTTAGACCAATTCTACGTTTTCAACACAAAACAATAAGTATTATTTAGAGGTCTTTTGTTTATATGGTCCTATCTGGTCCCATAAAAAAATTATTTGCCTTTTTTTCAATCAAAATCTTTTGATCAGACCCTTGAGATATACGATACTGCCCGAAAACAATCGGGAAGTTCCCAAATTCCATTTCTCGTTAGTACACTAAAAACTGTGTCGCACTATGTTTTCAAGGCGCTGGATATAATGATTTTAAAACTCTCTGTATGTGCTTCAAAAAAACAAATTGCCGCACGTTATGAAACAAACCTCATAATTGTAAAAATGTTTTTCTTTTTAAAAAAAATTGATTGCCTTTTTCAGGATTCAAAAAAAAACCTGATGCTGATATTAGGGTTGTTGTGACTTTCTAGGATGAATCATCTGTTTTGCCACATCTTTATCTGCCTCAAGGGGCATGTCGTACTTTACCTAATTACCGTCGGCTCAATTAATGATTTAAGATTGTTACCAATTGCTGCTCTGGTTTTACTTTCAGTTGATAAGACGATCAGATCCCTATTCATGTATGGACACCAGCATTGTGTAGCTAGTGCCTGGAAATGGATACACGGGTTTAGCTTTTTTAATTTGGCTTCGTTATTAGTTAGCATGCAGTCATGCACCTCTTTGAGGACTGCATCTTTGCTTGTTAGGGACGATATCAAAGATTTTCTAAACACTTTTCCTATTATATTGTGAAAATTAGGTTTAATGCGGAGTGGGTGTGATTGGTGTGCTGATGTTCGAGGATGCCGCTGGAGAGTTTGGTGTGATGGATGTAGAGGATGGATCCGCTGTGCGGGATGAGTCACAGAATCGAACTCTAGTAATCCGCTTCTGAGTGGGCATATTGATTTTTTTATTGAGCTGAAGTTAGTTTGAGCATTATTTTGAAAAGAATTGAAATATGAATTTGAGATATATTTAGTCGACTGATTTTGAGAGTGGGATTGGGCAAAAGCACTGATTTTACTCTAGGTGGTTGAATTTTGAAAATCTGCTTTTACGGTCTATTAATTAGCGGCAAATTAGGCTCATAAAATTGTGTTTCTCGCCCAGCGGAGTAATCTACATTCTGAACATGGGAGAGAATGCGTGAAAAGAGGTGGATTTTGCTTAGCGAGTGGAGTGTTAATTGGTTTTTGCGACGTGGGGTAGGTTTGCATATTTAGAATTGTTTACCTTATAGTTGGTATTTACTAAAAGATATCGCTCTGCGTTGACAAATGAAATTCATGCGCGTGTAATTGAGTCACAAGTGTGCTAATTGTATATATTGAATTCATGATAGTTTCACTGTTAATTATGATACGCGGCACGGGATTATATGTTTCTAACAAACTGTGTAAATGAGGTGCAGATTGATTGAAGTTAATTTTAGGGAGCTTGCGAAAGCAGAAATTAATTCAAGTTTTGCAACAATAAAATCCTACAACAAGTAGAAACTTTTTTAGCTTTCTGGTTTTGGTACCAAGATATGTAATTGACCAGGCCCATTTTAGCACCTGGCATATGTTCATTTTCAAACTGATAAGGTAAAAATCTATCTACCTAACGAGTGAGGCGGCTATTGTATGACTTGCTTTAACGATTTTCTTTTAAGTTTGAGAGAGGAGCTCTGCCATCTGTGATAAGTTTAATTTGAATTGCTTACCGTACAAATAGTTTTTCAAGTGTTCAATAGACCAAAATACATCTATTAGTTCTAAACAAATGACACTATATCTCTGTTGACAAGATTACAAAAATCTAGAAATGAAAGCAATCGGTTTCCAACCGCCTACGGTTAATTTCTCAAGGACAGCGGCTATGGAGCAGGATGCATCAAAATTGACCTGCGTTTTGAGTTGCGGGTTGCATTGGCAATTTTTAGTTTCACTCGCAATGCGAATTTTTATTTCAAGGAAACAGTTTTCATGTGATTCAGTCTCCATTAATATAGTAGATTATTTCAATAATGGCCGTATCGGAAGACTAAGTTGTGCAAGATTGGGAATGAAATTGCGTATGTAATGTTCTGAACCAAGAAAAGATCGACGTTCTGTTAGTGTTTTTGGTGCTTCAAAAGACAAGATTGTAGAAGTTTTTTTATTCAGTCGAAGATATAATTGATTGAGAAATGTAATAACTCAGCCAATGGCTTTTCGGAAGATTTAGCAAATTGGCATTTCGTAAGATTAATTCAAAGGTTTTTTTCATCCAATCTTTTTAGACAGTTTAATACATATTTTTTATGATCTTCTTCTGATCCTTTGCTAACAATTAGAATATAGTCGAGGATGAAGTATGTATTTTTAATTTTGAAATCTGTACGTGCTTGTCATATCACCGCTTGTTATACTTGAAATTACAATTTTTAGCTGTGTCAGGGTCTAAGTCTAAATGTATCCATATTTCAGGTCTAATATGAAGAAATGTGTGGTGCATTGCGACGCGGGATCGGTAATCTGTTGAGATATGGATTCGATTAGCGTATCGATGTACGGCATTTGGAATTCGTTTTTGTGAATCGCTTGATAGAGAATTTTTAAATCAAGTGCAGATTTTATTGACTGGTATATTTTAACAGTAAACACAATTGGTGCAATGAAATATTTGTTGGAGCAATTTGTAAGTTTCATTATGTGTTTTTCATCAAGCAATTTTTAATTTCAGTATATACATTATTTTGCAAATTAAAGGATATGCGTCTCCCTTTTTGATGTCGCGGTTGAAAGTTTTTGTGAAAACTAGATTTTTCTGCGTTATTTTTTTGATCGTCCAATTCGAGTTTTTAAATGGAGGAGTTGTTAGGCCTTCCCTTTAAATGTGGATTGAGGTAAAATATTGTTTATTTGGTTACCTTCTAGCGAGAAAGATTGTGCAACTGCAAGTCCTAACTGATCACAGACTTAAAGACCGATGAGTGGTTTGCGGCCGTCGGCAACGACTGTGACGGCTGAAGTATGCCGGTCATTGCCAGTTACGGGTGTTTGGATTTCATCCTCAATTTGGATCGGTTCGTTTGAGAATGCTCGCAATTTTGATTTGAGGTTCTATTTTTTGAGCTCGTTATGAATTGTAGCCACGATGTTATCATCGCCCCTACTATAGTTGGATTCGTATAGTTTCGACGATGATTGGAGGAACTTGAGGGAGTCCTCTAGATGAGGTTCCTCATCTAAGGTGTTCACTGGTTTCTGATTCTTTTGTTGACGACATGCTTTAGCGAATTGGTGTAAAAAACCACAAAATTTTTTAAGTTTTACCTTTTGCGATGCATTTTTTCCGGTGATTAGGAAGCCAATTTCGTCCACAAATTGAATAATAGAGAGATGTGTGCAGTTGTCTTGCTTATGGAAACTGTTGGAAAGAGACCAATTCGATGAGCGGTTGCTGGGTGGATACTGAATTGCATTTACGCTGGCCGGAGTCAAGGTCTTGTTGTGTGCTTGAAATTGGAGCTCATTTCGCAACCCAATTTCAAAATTTATTGCTAGCTCTGGCACTTTCCTCGGCTCCACTTTCCGTCTGAGGAGTTCTTTTTCTATTCCGGAGTCAATTGGACTGGTGATGAAAACGTCTCTGATACCGGATTGTTCCTTCATCTCGAAGTCGGAATCGTTGGTCAATTCATTGAGTTTTCAATATAAATGCTAGACAATTCTCCCCGGAGTTGCTTTGTGATGAGGATAACGTATCTGTCAAGTGATGTTTCTTGGTCTGACGAACGCGTCTTCTACGATTTTCAAATAATTCGGAAGTTGTGAGGGTGTCGATCATTATTTGAGGACCCTTGCTGTTGAGAATTCTGCGTTCCTGTACGCAGATGCTCAGATAAAAAGGAAGACTGTCTAACGGTCAGCAAGTGACCAAGGTTTATCTCTGCACATTATGCCGAATTCGATGCGTCTTTGTCATTTGTTTTACCAATTCATCTTTGTTGTTCCTTTCAGGCATTGCGTTCATGTCCTGATTGCGCTGAAGATCCAACGATCGTTTCTTCGTATATCGATTCCGAGGGAAGTTCTACTATATGGGGTTTCGGGCCGCGAAGTGTGTGGAGGATGATGTTTTCCTGGGCTAGTTTATACTTAACCCTCCAATTTTCCCAACGTAGAGGAGAGTCGGGTGTAGGCTTATCCCAGAAGGCGTCGATTCCCAGTGCAGTTCTTTGTTGGCTGGTTGCGCCATGTCGTACTTCACTTAATTACCATCGGCTTTGCCAAGCGAAGACAAACTTTTAATTACAGTTGGATTTCGCTAGGCAGAAGGCGTGCTAGATTCTATACTCGATTTTGCGGAGCGGAATCAAAGAGATTGAAGCAGGTGACCCTGAGTTAATGAATAAAAAGAATAAAAGTGGTTGTCAACCAATGAAATTAGGTGAACAGATATGTCTAATCACGAAGCGGAAAATAACAATCAACTGATTAAAGGCAACTGATTAAAGGAGGTGCAATAAGGATGACGGGTAAAATTGAAATAAAAACTAAATAATAACATCGCACTAAATTTTACTGCACTAAATAAAATGAACAATTAATGATGAATATACAGGTATCATAGGGCTGTTTGATTTACCGAATTCCTGCTAAACTATAGCTTTCTGTCACTTGTTCCCTTCTCTTACCTAATTCTTTTGTTCATTTCTCGTACCTAAATACAGCTGCGTTTCAGTGCCGGGCCAATACAAAAGCATTTTCTCATCATTAATGAATCGTAGACTGATTCATGTCACTTTTATGACTCGTCAAACTTGCGTTCAGACTGATTTTACAATGGTCAGACTTAGGTCAAGTGCAAAAAAAAATTCTGCAAGCTCTCCTTTTCCCTTGGCGTTTGCTCTCCTTTCTGCTTCAACATAATTGTTGAAAGTGTGTCTTTTTGCGGCATTTTTATACGCTTGAAAGAAGCAAATTGCAAGCGAGAAAGCGAGCTTGTAAAAATGTAATACATGGAAGACTTGCATTTCCCATGATTTACACTTGGAGTTCCGCACGGGTTGTCCAAACATACAAAAAAACTAAGCAAACTCTGATCTTAGCCAACTTTGATCATAACAGCTCCCCGCGATAGAACATTTAAGGTTTAACATATAAGACAAAGCTGTGTTTGAACTTGAATAGGTTTTAGGATTCAAGTATGGTCTTTGCATATTTAGTAGGAAACATATATGTTCTCTTTTTGATTGGTGCGAAACGATGAAAAAACAAAAGTTCTACTTTGTAAGACAGAGTTAAAACTCTATTACTGCAGGTTTAATTATTGGTTAGTTTGATTAGATAGTTGTTTACATCTTTTAATTTGTTAACAAAAATCATTTTACCTCGCGAAGTTGATGGTCCATTTTCATTCCTCTCTTCACCAATTGTATCGAGTGGAAAAGCTAGATCGTATTCCGTTTTCTCCCGCATATCTGCCTTTTTGAAGTCTTTTTTATCAAACATATCTGGCAGCTGAAACCCACAATTTGCAACCAAACATTTTCCTTTCTGTAGTACTTCTTCCGCGCACTTTCTGCCTGAGTCGGGTCCACATACCCTATGCCCGCAACCCAGTTTTACTGGTTGTTCGAAGGGTTCGTAGCATCCACTACACCACAACTGTTTCTCAGTGGTGAAGACATGAGTTTGGTATTTAGATTGAGCGCCACCGCCCATTTTGCACGCTGTTATTTAATAAAATAAACTAGCAAAATAAACTTATATGAACAGATACATTCGATAAAATAAAGAGTTTTCGTTCTCAGCACAAAAGTGCTCCGCAAAATGGTTTTTCAAACATGCTTCGCTATGAAAACACAGCACGTTAGCTCAAATAATGTATGAAAAATCTGTATAAATTTTGTCATTGCTTTTTTCGGCGGCTAAAAAATGTTGCATAATAGTCATTAAAACGAAAATAATTTTTGAACGACTAATTTTGTTCACGAGTTTGTAACTATGGTGTATTCACGACTATTAAGAATATAATTAAGCTTTAAAAGTGAGCTTTTCGAATTGAACGTATCGAATCTTATCAAGAATTTGAAAACAGATAATAGCCCAAAATCTGGCAATAAATCTGGCCCAAAATATAACTCTACTCCACGTTGTGCATGCGACAGAGAAGCGAAAGTATAAATTTTGAAGCCTCTAACAGCTAGGTATTTGAGACGTTGATAATCAAATTTGAAAGGTTTCTGGATAATAAATAATCTTATCTCATAAATCGAATCACTGACACAAAAATTAGACCATTAAAAATATTAGTATTCTATATTTTAAAGGCGGTTGATTAAGTAGCACAAATAATAGCATTGCATAGCTTGCACAGCTTCAAAGTGGGAAAAAAGGAAAAAATAATCAGAACAGAATCAGTTATAACAGAATCAATTGTACTGATTCCAACGTATGTTTTGAAACTTTAAAAGACCCGGAGAACCCTTATAAGATCCCAAAATTATTGCTTCGAAAATAATGTTTCAGCAGAAATCACATGAAACCATTAGCCCTAAGTCTCCTTATACTGAATCAAGAACGGAAAACATGGGAGCCATTTTTTTTGAAAATTATGTACCATGATTCGCTTCAGTCCCAAGTTTCGGGGCTAATGCGGACACAAAAATTTTTGGCGCTAGCGCCCCCAGCCCCATATAGCCGAAATTTATGTATGAAATTTATGTATGAAATTTATTTATGAAATTTATGTATGAAATTTATGAAAGCCTATAGGCACCGCCCAAAAATTAATGTTTTGCTCCCTTCTGAAAAAGGTTATTTAATTTTCTTAAGATAGTTTCTTGTATAATACATCAACAACCATATATGCAACAATTTTTGAAAAAAAAAATATAGTATTACACCCCGTTACACAGCTCGTAATTATTAAAAACGCAATAACAAAAGGTTTTTGGCTGATGTTTACATTATATGCAGTGACTTAATGCTATGCACATATTACTTTCAAACTTCCGCTCTAATAGTATTTTCTAAATTCCAATTCATACGTATACATGCACATGCGTAATATACTCAAATGCGTCCCAGGTTGAGGTCCAGACCCAAATTATCTCTGATCAGACTTTCCAGGCCCAAAAGACCTCTGATCAGACTTTCCAGACACACAAAAGGTCTCTGATCAGACTTTTCAGACCGAAGGTGTTCTGATCAGACCATCCTCAGACCATGGCCCAGACTCAAATTCAGACCATTGCCCAGACCTTAATCAGACCTTGATCAGACTCAAGTGCGCTCGAAGAAGTTATGATCAGACCCAGTTGCGCTTTCAACCAGTTATGATCAGACTGAAGTGCGCTCGCAACCAGTTCTGATCAGACTGAAGTGCGCTCGAATTAGTCTGATCAGAAAAAAAATTCACTTATGAAAAAATCTCTTAGTTTTGCTCTTAGTTAATATAATCTTTTCATAAAACTGATGTTTGCAGGATTTAGTTCATCTAAGGAAAATTCGATTATAAAAGTATTGCTAAAGGAAACGAAACCCAACTGTTGAGAACCAATTTTTATGTAGTTACAGTTTAGTGTATATTTCTGACTCAATGGATGAGTTTAGACAGCTTTCCATATGAAACATCGTGGTCTCCAGTTGATCAAAGTTTCTTCTCGAGGGGACCGGCCACTGCCATCAGCTGGATTACTTTTTTCTGATCAGAGCTATCGGAATTATGATGGGTCTCTGATCAGAACGCTGCTTTGTGGCTGCCTCTTGGCAGGGCCAACATCTCTCAGTTACAAAAACAAAAAAATTGAAAAAAATAATGCGCTCGAAATGGTCCCTGATCAGACCCAATTGCGTTCGAACACCTTTCTGATCAGACCCAAGTGCGCCCGAAGAGGTTATGATCAGACCCAATTGCGGTCGAAGTCGCCTCTGATCAGACAAAAGTGCGCTCGAAGAGGTTATGATCAGAACCAATTGCTCTCGCGGTCGGCTCTGATTGGACACAAGTGCGCCGAATCCGCCTATGATCAGACTTTTCAGACCAAATCGACCTATGATCAGACCATCTCCAGAACTTCGTCCAGACTGTAGTGCCCTCGAACTTCCTTCCAAACCCTGTAACTTTGGTCTGAGAACACACGGGTGTGCGCTCGACTGGGTCTGATCATAAAAAATTTTGGGTCTGGACCTCGAACTGGGGTACAATGTTCAAACCTATACAAATGGGGGAAGTCCAATTTACTGGGGGGCGGGAGGGGGCGCTCGCGGAAAATATCCAAAATTTTCTGTAAAGTCAATATTCATAAATTGTAATTTGGGATATTGCTTCTCCAATTAGTGAACCGCAGATGGGCATTCTGAGTAACCAAAAAACGGCCAGAGTACTTCAAACCTTTAATACAGTACAATTTTCTAAGTTTGACATTGCGATGCTTTTTTGATTTCGCATAGAGCCTCCTTGTGATGATTAGTAGCCATAAGTATTTTTATTTACGGTATTTGACAATTTTCGGTTTCATAGATAAAGAGCTGCCAGTGCATCTCCAACAGAGCGCAATGCTGTTGAGAACCAATTTTATATAGTGTATAGTTTAGTGTATATTTCTGACTCAATGGAAGAGTTTAGACAGCTTTCCATATGAAACATTGTGTTCTCCAGTTGATCAAAGTTTCTTCTCGAGGGGACCGGCCACTGCCATCAGCTGGATTACTTTTTTCTGATCAGAGCTATCGGAATTATGATGGGTCTCTGATCAGAACGCTGCTTTGTGGCTGCCTCTTGGCAGAGCCAACATCTCTCAGTTACAAAAACAAAAAAATGAAAACAATAATGCGCTCGAAATGGTCCCTGATCAGACGCAATTGCGTTCGAAAACTTTTCTGATCAGACCCAAGTTCGCTCGAAGAGGTTTTGATCAGACCCAATTGCGCTCGAATTCGGCTCTGATCGGACACAAGTGCGCCGAATCCGCCTATGATCAGACTTTTCGGACCAAATCGACCTATGATCAGACCATCTCCAGAATTTCGTCCAGACTGTAGTGCCCTCGAACTTCCTTCCAAACCCTGTAACTTTGGTCTGGGAACACACGGGTGTGCGCTCGACTGGGTCTGATCATAAACAATTTTGGGTCTTGACCTCGAACTGGGGTACAATGTTCAAACCTATACAAATGGGGGAAGTCCAATTTACTGGGGAGTGGGAGGGGGCGCTAGCGGAAAATATCCAAAATTTTCTGTAAAGTCAATTTTCATAAATTGTAATTTGTGATACGGCTTCTCCAATTAGTAAAACGCAGATGGGCATTCTGAGTAACCAAAAAACGGCCAGAGTACTTCAAACTTTTAATACAGTAATATTTTCTAAGTTTGAAATTGCGATGTTTTTTTAATTTCTCATAGAGCCTCCTTGTGATGATTAGGAGCCATAAGTATTTTTATTTACGGTAGTTGACAATTTTCGGTTTCATAGATAAAGAGCTGCCAGTGCATCTCCAACAGAGCGCAATGCTAGCACTCTCCAAAATGCTATTGTTCTCAAAATGACAAATACAGAGATCAGTCTTTATTTTTCGATATTTGAGGGCATTTCGAAAAAACGTAACTTTTGCATTGGGAGGAAAATTAAACGGAGATAAAAATATGACAAACTCGACATTGACCTATTGTAGAACACAGAAAAAAATTTTTTTCATTTATCAAATTTCAGCAAAATTTTCTTTATTGTAAGAGAAGAAAAGAGTTGTCTGAACTGCCTGAATATCAAATCTAAACCATAAGGCAGTTTTGAACGAAAATCTCCATGTGGGGCTTAGTATGAATATTGAGATATAAAATTTTCATCTTGTACCAGGGGCCCAAAATCATCTCTGCTGGCCATTTTTTGTTGCTTTCCTTGAATTTGAAAATCTAGTTTGCATTTTTTAATATGTGCATGTGCGGCTTTGTATGAATAATGGGGTTTAAAAATTTTCATCTTGCACCAGGGGCCCAAAATCATCTCTGCTGGCCAATTTTTTTGCATTCCTCGAATTTAAAAATCATCTCTGCTGCCCAAAATCATCTCTACTGGCCAATTTTTTCGCTTTCCTCGAATTTAAAAATCTAGTTTGCATTTTTTAATATGTGCATGTGCGGCTTAGTATGAATAATGAGGTTTAAAAATTTTCATCTTGTACCAGGGGCCCAAAATCATCTCTGCTGGCCAATTTTTTTGCTTTCCTCGAATTTAAAAATCATCTCTGCTGCCCAAATGCATCTCTGCTGGCCAATTTTTTTTGCTTTCCTCGAATTTAAAAATCATCTCTGCTGCCCAAAATCATCTCTGCTGGCCAATTTTTTTGCTTTCCTCGAATTTAAAAATCATCTCTGCTGCCCAAATGCATCTCTGCTGGCCAATTTTTTTTGCTTTCCTCGAATTTAAAAATCATCTCTGCTGCCCAAAATCATCTCTGCTGACCATTTTTTTTGCTGTCCTTGAATTCAAAAATCTAGTTTGCATTTTTTTCAAACTTTTTTTCAAATAAATCTTGAAAATGTTTGCTTGCTTTATCCAAATTACTATCGGAACCTGACAGAAAAGCAAGGCAGCAGACAGAACTGCTATATCTTGCAATAGCGATTTATTTATTTCAAATTTGATTTCAAATTTGGCTTTGCAATAGCGATTTATTTATTTCAAACTTGGTTTTGAGAAATATGGACAATGATTCGCTTCAGTTTTAAGTTTTCGGGTCTACTGCGGATAAAGAAAATGTTCCTAAAGCCAATTTACTTAAATTATAATTTGGCTTATGGCTTCTCCAATAAGCAAACCGGATATGGGCATTCTGTGTAACCTTAAAAGGGCCAAAAGTACTTCATTTGAATACAGTAGTAGTATATAGAGGGACCGAGCTGCCCGGGGGGTGACGACCCACATGTATTAAGATTGGTTATAGCAATTGTAACTTATTTAGGTCATCTTTGAATTAGTGAGACAATGTATAAAGATAGGTAATATATTTTACATGTATTAACATTAGAGTTATTGGAACAACGTATAAAGATAGGTTATAGATTATACATGTATTAAGATTTGATTTTTGACAGTAATGTATAAAGATAGGTAATAGATTTTACATGTATTAACATTAGAGTTAAGAGAACAACCTATAAAGATATATAATAGGTTTTACATGTATTAAGATTGGATTTTTGACAATAATGTATAAAGATAGGTAATCGATTTTACATGTATCAGGATTGATTACATATTACCAATTTGCTAATGAATCATCGATACTTGTAATATTGACATTTGTTATCTAACTGTAGGCGAACATAAATAGAGATTATTTCTAACTAAATCATCGCGTTGAGTACATTATCTGATTAATATTCTACATTGTTATATTATACCAATGTACGAAGATAGCTAATAGGTTACAAGTAACTGGAGTAGTACTTGGCACACGTATTGTGACTGATAAAGACAGTGAGTCTTCTAGTCGCTGATGAGTCATCGAATCTTGTTATAACATGTTAAGATTTTCAACTGTGGTTACTATTGTGTATCATATCTGGTTATGGTGGGATAGTAAAATGCTATAAAAACGCCCTAATTATAGATATTATTAGACATTTAAAATTTTGTTTTAACTAGTTCAAGACCTTCAATTTCTAAAAAAAATCCTCGTACTTACAATTAAAGACGTCAATATAAATTTTGTGTCACTAGCAGCACATAAAAAGAGGAAAATATAATATCGATAGGATGATTCCTTTTGCTAACAGAAAATCAAATTAGGCAATCTGAACTCTGGGGCAACGAGAAGCAAAATGAATCAGAGAAGACTTCTAAAGGTTCGGTAAGATCATAGTTTATAATTGATTTCCTTAAAAGGAAATTTCGTGAATCTAGCCAGAAAATAATGCTAAAAAGGAAACGGGAAAGATGGTTGTCCAATCAGATTGCTAGAGCAATATGTTAAGAATTCCGAGAACATTCCAGAATACGGTTACTGTTTATCAGCGGGAAAGTGTTGAATAAGAAGCTTATTCATTATCTAGGGTTTACACTGAACTCACCCAAGAAATTGAGGAATCTGCTTAGAAAGAACTATGCTAGCTCAACTCCGAAAAGAAGACTAAAATTATGCTGAAAATCTGCTGTTATTTCTATCTATTAGTTTCAACGAAAACAACGACTGGGACTAATTATACAATACACTTACTAGGTTGACAAATTAATATCACAATCTTATCAAGTGTTCAAAAGAGATCAAATTAGATAGATTAAAAGTTCTGGAAGCAAATAGATTGTCAGTTTAGATCAGTAAAGGTTTTGTGTGAATTCCATCTCTATCCACAATTCGTTTCGGGTAGAAATATGAAAGTCCCCTTTTAGTCTGTTCATAGGTGAAAACCCGATGATTTACGGTTTTGAACCCTCTGTTAGTTGAGGATACATTTACTGCATCATCCAGGACTCTTCTGTACTTCTGTGACGGTCCATTACTGTTTTCTTCCAGAACATTCTTGTTGAGTCCTTTGCTGCTGAACTTAGTTTTGTTCGTTAATGAATTATAACAGCAATATGTCTTGCTACATAAACATAGCATTTCGGTACACCGAAACTCCTCCTTGAATAAACCAGGTTCACGCTTGTCATGCTTCATATGTTCATGACAGCAAGTTCTTGGAAAAAAATTGCACGTACTGTCAGCGCGAAAAGTTTCTGTACAGTCATCTCTTCTTATCTCGTTCCAAATGCTTCTCATTTCGGGTCGAATGCAGTCATATAGATTTTCATGAGCCAGCGCCAGATACAAGGAATCGGTGTCCATTTCAAGCTCTTCAAATTTCTGAACATCACAGAACTTGTCAAAAAAGTTATAGTAAAGCTCCAACTTTCTCAATTTTGCGTACTGCAAGATGAAAAATCCCACAATTATAGGCTCACGATGTTCAACAGTACTCTTCACTAGCTCAACCTCATATATACCTCTCCCGACATTGTTCAATCTCCTGAAAAGACGGTTATTGATAGCTTTGTGAGTATTTTCATCGCTGAGATAAAGTGTTTGCGTATGTCGGCTTCGATCCATTATCTGATAACCATAAGAGCTATTTCCAAGTAATTTAATAGTTTCAGCAACAACGCTAGAGTCCGGATTTTCATCACCTTCTCGTCTTGCATCAACGACAGATTGTACGAAACCGTTGAAACATTTTTGCGGGGTATACTCAACGAATCTGTGGATTTTGGTACAGCGTAGACCCAGCTTCAAATAAAACTTTAATAATTGCGTTATGACTATTCCATTGTTTAAATTGTAACTCGAAATCAACATTCGTTGTGGTTTTAACAATAACGCGTTTTTTTCAGCATATTCCAGCATGAATTTACCAATATTCTCTCTTCCAACATCACAGTTTTTGAAAATTGGAGGAAAGCTTGCAAATCGTTCACGAAGCTCCTCGGGAACTTCTTAATCGCATTGAACATATCCAAATAATTTATCTTCTTGTATCCGCGTCAACAGCGTCTCACTGCTCAAAGGTAACTTGTAGGGAAAATTTTTTCGAACATGATCTTTCAAAATAGAGCTCTTCTGAGCTTGATCCCACCATTCACATTCTCTCATCTCAACAATTCTATATCCTTTGTTTTCCAGATGAAGTCTTCGTAAGATATCAGACTCACGCTTCCGGATACCATTTTCATATTCGTCTTTATCAAGATTTGGTTGAGTTTCTCTACAGGGACAGAAGTGGTAGTAGCATCCGAGAGCTTCAGAAATTGCTTGACATTGACCACAAAAGCCATCCACACTAAAGGAATCAATTTTTTTCTGTTTTCCAGTTGTATAGATACTTTCAATAGTAAATCCGGATCTGTTTGCTTGATAGAAAGACATTACCATGTTCTCAAACTTCCTGATTTTGTTTTGACGAGCTTTGAACTTTTGAAGATTGGTATCATACTCCCATCTAGTGTAGAGTCCAGTTGGCATCGCTTGACACATGGAGAAAGGATATAATTGGGCTAGCATCTATTCCAACTATTGTTTTACAGACATTGTTTGACCTCCGGATGAATGTTCCGTCTACAACAGCTTTCCTCGTAAACACTATTGATGGACCACCAGTCATTTCACTTCGTATTTTCTCATGCAAGTCCTTGTCAGCTTCGATGAAAGGGTAAAACTTTCTATCCATCGATTTATGAAGACAGATATTTGCTAAATTGGGTAGCGTGCACCCGAGCTTTAACATGTCAACTTTCTGACCATGTTAAAACTCCATCATTTTCACCATTGCCTTCAACGTTGGTACAACATCTTTGTTTTTATACCAACGAAGGAAATCTCGAAAAGTTTTCATTTTCTCCATCTTGCACAAATCTTCTAGGAGAGCATAGTTTTCTATTCCAGTTCTAGGCTTTTCTTTCAGTCCCATTTCCCGGAGAACTACCGACTGCTCTTTTCCAGATTGAATCAATTTTTCGAACTGAGTGAAATCATTTTCCAGTGGATTCAAGTTTTTCAGCTTGCTGAAGAAGGAAGCGTAAGGTGGAAGATGGCTAAAGTCAAGTTTCGATGGCGAATCAAACCATTCATATGGGAAATAACCTTTTGTGTCTTTCGATTGATATGGTTTCAGAAAGGAGTCCAGAGTTGTTGCTCCACCGAGAAAATTTACAATATCCAGAAATTGAATATCCCCAAATTTGAAGGAGATGAACTGATTTGTCTTCTTGATTACCGTAGGTGTAATAGCTTTGTCGTTAAGGAGATGAGGAATGAGATAGCTTTTGATCAAATTCAGATCATACTTTCCACTGTTGAATCCAAAAACTGGTAGAGTGTCAACATAATTATTGAAATGACACTGGAGATCAAGGAGCTGCTTTTGTTGGTATCGTAAAAAATTTTTGGAAGCATTACTATCTTCTGCTTTGATACTATTTTCCAACTGGCTTTCGGAAATAGTCTCCAGTCTAGAGGAAATATCACTCAACCCGGTTTCAATCTCAGCTTCCACCTCCAAGAACTTGGGTCTCAAGTCCGCTTTGTTTTTTGCTGATAAGGTTTCAAGTTGCGCTACAAACGATATGATGAGACGATTGGGATCCTTTTCGCATAAGAAAATTGGTTCTTTCAACAGATTTGAAGAAATTGATACCGATACAGGTACATGAGTAGCAATCCACGATTGGTACAGTCAAGTTTCGATGGCGAATCAAACCATTCATATGGGAAATAACCTTTTGTATCGTTCGATTGATATGCTTTCAGAAAGGAGTCCAGAGTTGTTGCTCCACCGAGAAAATTTACAATATTAGGAAATTGAATATCCCCAAATTTGAAGGAGATGAACTGATTTGTCTTCTTGATTACCGTAGGTGTAATAGCTTTGTCGTTAAGTAGATGAGGAATGAGATAGCTTTTGATCAAATTCAGATCATACTTTCCACTGTTGAATCCAAAAACTGGTAGAGTGTCAACATAATTATTGAAATGACACTGGAGATCAAGGAGCTGCTTTTGTTGGTATCGTAAAAAACTTTTAGAAGCACCACTATCTTCTGCTTTGATACTATTTTCCAACTGACTTTCGGAAATAATCTCCAGTCTAGAGGAAATATCACTCAACCTGGTTTCGATCTCAGCTTCCACCTCCAAGAACTTGGGTCTCAAGTCCGCTTTGTTTTTTGCTGATAAGGTTTCAAGTTGCGCTACAAACGATATGATGAGACGATTGGGATCCTTTTCGCATAAGAAAATTGGTTCTTTAAACAGATTTGAAGAAATTGATACCGATACAGGTACATGAGTACCAATCAACGATGTTGTAGCTGTGTTACTGATATCCACTGATTGAACACAAATTGCTTCGAAGTCGAAGACGGCTAAATTATTGAAGAGGGTATAATCTCCTCGATACGCGATTGAGAAGTTGTCAAGCTTCGCAAATAGTGTTTCCCGCAAAGAATAAACTCCTCGGGGATAGACATTTTTCACACGTTCTTTACAAGTTTTCAAGTGACGGTTGAAATGAACTGAATGGTTGAAAAAGACATCACAGCTGGGACAACGAAACTTCTTGAAGAATTTGTTGATATCATTAACATAAAATATTTGGTTGTTCAATGTTTTCGTCATATCGTTCAACGCTGCGTCGAACAAGTTCACCAATAATTTCACCGTCTTCAATGTCAAAATCATAGATGAAAATGTTTTGTTTGATTAGTTCTTCAATTATTGGAATTTGATCAAAGGAAACACCTGTGAAACTTTCAGGGTCGCAACCACTTGCAGTAACAAAACTGTGAAAAATTTTAGTTGCATTTGGTTCAACATCTACTGATCCAAATAAATGAATAGCAATTGCACGGAATAAACACAAATTATCGTTATATGGTTCAATGTGTCCATTTGAAACGAGACAATTTACTTCAGGATTCCTTAACAATGGCTCTGGAAGAGGAGAATCAGTACAACCCATTGGTATATTCGTAAGAAGCGCTACAAAAACGGTAACATTTGTAATTACTGTGAATCGCCATTTTGAGTTTTGACGTTCTTTTGTACATGTTTCAATCAAATCAATTTTCTCAATTTCGTTCTGCAGGTTCAATAAATTGTTTTTATTGCTTAGCAGAAAAGCTCGATCCAGGAGTAAGTTATTTTCATGCGGATAATAATATCGGTATTTGTTTGTCTCTACATTTTGCAAAATAAACCCCAATGCGAGGTTAACTTTTGCTGCACATTTCAGGTTTGCAAAAACTTGATCGAGTTTTTCATTGATCTTTTTGGTGTCCAAATTCGATAAACTGAAGTTGAAAACTTCCTGTCTGCCATGCTCAGAATGCATATCGTCAAGTAAATGCTGACACGCTGCTAGTTCTTTTTTCAATGACTCGCTATCGTTATCAACTTTTTCTATAATCTCACGAACACGGATTGTGCTTGAGAACCCAATTTTTGTGCTAGCTTGATGTACTTTTCTCCGATGAAGTTGAAGTGAGTAGAAACTTGGGAACTGTTTCTGACAGACAACACACTTGTTCAGTGTATTACGAACTTTTGCTCCGTGAGCCTTCGCAATATGGTATGACAATTCTGCAGAATTTTTTGTAGCAAAATTACAATTCTTTTTCTTACAGTAAAGCGTGCCCATCATACATGTCTTCCGGTGGCGAGCAATATTGTATTCTGCAATAGATTTTCCACATTTTTCACAGTTAACGAGTAGGTTTCGATCTTTTGCAGGCATTTCGTTATAACTGGGTAAGTTAACTATGGAATGAGCAAAAAGATTTTTTATTTTTGTAAGAAATTGTCAACTGAGCCGTAAAATATGAATAAACAAATGTCTCTCAAGTTCTGCAGAAATTCAAGGTGTATTCATGACTACATGCGAACAATGAAGTTGAAATTTCTTTGTTACTAAAAATAGATTTTATTTCGAGTCGTCAACCAATCACAGCAAAGTTTGCAAAACTTCGGGAAATTGCGACAGCCATTATTCTTGTACACAACTTCGACAACCCTGATTTGTTTGCTTAATGTCAAGACAGAATTTGTTCACAAGCAATGAAAACAACCAAAGTTTACCACAGGTTTATGATCGTAGAACTTCGGGAAAATGAGACAGCTTTGATTTGTTTGCGGAGCTTCGGAAAAACCAGACAGCCTTGATTTGTTTACTTAATGTCAAGACAGAATTTGTTTACAAGCAATTAAAATAACGAAAAATTTAATGAATTTTCATCTTAGAACGACCTTGAAAATTTGTTTACACAGTGTTCTCAACTAAAACCCACTAATTCATAGAGGTAAATCATCATTTGTTCACTCAGTTTAGTCTCTTACTATGGTTGAAGCTATGTACGAAAACAGTCCCGAATACTTCAAAAAGTTTCAAAAACGATTCAAATACACTATTTGCGACACAGAACCAAAACTAAAAGATTCTGGAATAGAAAATTATGCGTACGGTTATCATTCATCTTCGACCGTTATTGATGGTTGTTCCTTTGGTTCCAGCCATTTGAATCTTATTTTTGAGGATACAAGTTTAGAAGATAAAAATGTTTTTTCTCCGTATGCTTCTGTGCTGATACCTTGTCTCGTGACCTGTTTCAAATTTCTTATTTTGCCTTCTGAGAAAAATTTTGTTACTCGTGGTGCTATTGTTTCTCGCTTACATGTCGCTGTGGAGTATTTATCAACGTTTATTCATGTTTCAACCAACAAAACTAAAAAACAACTTCTTTTGCCCAATCCTGTGAAAAAACTCTCAACCATTACTACAACTTCTAACAAACATGCTTCTACTATCCCCGATGTAACTATAAAACGATTTTGTCAACTAATGCATGGTGAACATTCATGGATATTCTTTTGAGTGGACAAGGGAGTTTTGTACGAGAGACTTCAGACTATTTAATAAACTTCCAATTCTGTAAAAAATCCAAGTGTTTTGGTAGAAAAATTTAATTGAATTTTACTCCATATGTTTTACAAATTCTAGCAATTGCAATTCATTTAAATCTGGTGCCAAAGGGATATTTACTGCTTTAAAAATAGTGCGCAATATAGATGCAAAAAAAACCACACAGTTGTGAGTCTGCTGATTGCAGGGGTGATTGTATATCTCTCCTGTGCTCCATAATATCCATCCTCATATGCAAATCAGTACATTGCTGTAAATGGGAGAAAATATCTTTGTAGGCAGTCAGAGGTAATGCTAACGGATCTGCAAAGTATAGTACGGGGTATTCGTAGCGTTTGGCAAGCATCACCTAATGCGTTCCAAAAGAATCAGCTCGTGATGCGTTTACAATTATAAAACTGTTAACAGGTAAATTTAATGGATAATTGTCAGCGGCATAAACACCTCGAAATTTGTATTTGAGATGCTTGCACTTTTGAACTTGAATATAAATTTGATCTTCGTCCATTAGTATGCGTTCATAGGCAGAATATTTTTGGATACGTTTCTTGCAGAGTCAATATACACCGTAGATGATTTTTCTTCGAGGAAGAAAACTTCAACGTTGTTTGTTAAAGCTGTATCAAACTTTAGCTCGACCGATATAGACGAATTTGTTAGTTCAGGATGAATGAAATCATGTGTGGCTTCTTGCGTACTAGTCAGGTCGAAAACCATTATAAAATGGTTTGAAAATTCACTCAATGGTATTTTATGACCATTTCTACATAGGCTAATGCGCTCATTGAATTGTAGTACAAACGCTTGTTGTCAATTGTTGGCATTGGTGTACCGGCTGTAGCGAAACCGTTTCGGAACACTGTAATCTCACGCAGCCCAAATTTTTGATAGTTGAAGGGATTTACTGTGTTAGTTCCAATGAAAGCATCACCAGCACACAATGCAATTATAAGTCGTCTTATGGGTTCTTTTGTAAAAATATCTTCGTGCTTCCAACTTTGCTGCCCCGTTGTTGCAAGAAAAATTTTTGTTATCACTTCATTGTATCGATATATTGCAGATGTTCTCAAACTGTTTTCTCAATGGCTCCGACTACGTTGTCTGATACAGTCATCTTTCTAACAAAAAGATTGGCTTCGTCAATTTTTACTTTGTAGTTTTTGCCAGCTGCTTCACTTATAGTGGCAAAATCATCTTGTGACCTTCGGAAAGAAATTCTCAGGGTAACTCCGCTTACTAATTGTTTTTCGCACGAGAAAAAGTCAACAGCTAGTTTTCCATAAAGAGTAATTTGAGCTGATTCTCTCGCAGCCTGCTTTCTTGCATCTTTTAATGCATTAGCAATTGCGCTAGGGTTCGCTTCATACTCATAACCTTAACACTTTAACCAAGTCTTCTTTGCATCCGTCCCGTGCGAGAATTCTGTTTCTATGAAACTTTTGTGAGCATAGTGTCCATTGGCAGAAGAGATTTTTATTCCATTTGCAGAAACAGTGCAGTCAGCAAATAGGGAATGAAGAACATTATTCACAAAAAATGCGGCATCAGTATTAGCGGGATCACCTGCGTCATATCGTAGATCAGTTCCATCGACATTTTGTATTCGGCATTTGATTTCCAAATAAATTTTTTGCAAGTCTATGAAATTGTTGCGATCACCTACCACTTCAAATTCAAGTGACGATCCGGAGGGAGAATAAAGTGGCCCAGTTTTTTGTTCAAATGATTGATCAAAGGTAACAAGCAAAGGCGGTTTTTCAAATAAGTCTAATGAGCTGTGAGTGGCTTCGGAAGGTATTACAATGTTAGTTCGCATTTCTGACTCGAGAGAAAAAATCCAGTCGACTCCTTCTTGGCTTTGGTTATCGAGAAATGATTTTTTTAGTGGAACGTTTTTTGTACTGTCGAGGTTTAACAAAGTGTTGTCTTCGACGTCTAATAGCTTGCCGGCCTCTTGTTATGCGTGAATGGTGAGAACCACCAATTTGTTGGCGGGCTGTTTTTGCAACCGTGCTTTTCAACGCCTGCTTTGCCGACTTTAGTTTCGTTGCTACTTCTACCAACTCAGGTGCTCCCTGCACTAAAAGCTTTCGACCAATTCCTTTGGCAGCGGGCCATATAAACTTTCTTGCAATGGTAGAGCAACTCTTCCAATACCTGCAGCGAGGGCTCCAAAGCCACTACCTCTTTGACGATAATGACCGGAGAAATGTGGCATTGACTGTGATGCTTGTTCGCTGTAGTAAGCTTCCATTTCACTTGATTTTTTGAAACTTTAAGCTTACTATCACTTTTCCTGTTCCAGTAAATGGAATGAGTTTTCCGGCTTCGTTCCTCAACTCCACTTTAATGTTTTGAATATTGTTAGAAAGTATGGGCTTGTAATCCAGAATTGTAAATGTCTTATGATGAATGGGAGTAACAGTGTTTATGATACCGTTTCTCAAACGCCTTTCGGACTCAATAATTCTAATTACAGGAGCTCTCAAGTCAGCTATATTCTGATAATCTATGGTGTCTATGTAGACAAATATTAATTGTGAGCCACAGGTTATATCGACTGGGAAATCACTCTGGTGTCTGTTGAGAGTTGTGTCTGCTTTGTATCCAATATGAATGTATCCATTATGCGAGTTGTCTTTTATACCCTTGAAGCCGAGAATACTTGGAACTTCTTCGTTTTCAAATGATAAACCCTCATTTGCTCCGAATTGCAAAACCAGTTTATGAGTAATTTTGTCAAAAGTAAAATCAAACTGATTCAAATGAGCAATTCGCCTAAGTTCATCCATGAGTTGATCCAAACTAGTTTAAATGCCTTTGCGAATTTTTCTAAGGTGTCCACTTCGATTATTTGGGGCATCGATTTCGGCTCCCGAGTTTACATAAAAGACCAACAGGTTTGAATTGACGTTGTTAATGTTTGATGGGAAGGATATTGAAGATAAAGCTACTTGCCATCCTCCTTCCAACATAAGTGGTTGAGCTAACTGGTTACGAAAATTTGCCATTGTGTTTTCACTGAAAATTTCCATTGATGCGTTGGATATTAAGTCGATTGTGAATTCTTTAGCAGCATTCATTTTATTCGTCTAACACGTTTACTTGGACTAATTCCGGTTCATAAAATTTACCATGAATTATAACGTTGTCTGCATCTATAAGACTGTACGTTGGTGGACTCACAGTAGCAATTTTGAATATCGTAAAAACTTCGTTTGTGTAATTTTGTTTATCATCTTTTCTGAATTTTTCGTCAGGCTTTGCAATCCGAACAAGGTCTCCTTCTTTAAATTTTGGTTTGTACTTTTTTGTGTCGATTGCTAGTGATATTAAAAATTGTTCATGTTTTTTGAACACGTTATTAGGTGCTAATTGGGTAACCCGGTTAACACGACTGTTTATTGTATCTACAAACTGGGGCAAATCTTTAATATACGTCCAAGTCCATTTTTCCTCCAAATATTTGTAAATAATGTTTTTAATCGATCGAATGTTCCTCTCTGCAAATGCCGACTTGGTTTCGTTTTCTGTTGTATATAAATGAATTCCTTTCTTCTCAAAAAGATTTTTGAATTCTCCTTTAAATTCTGATCCCTTGTCTGTCCATACATTCTCCGGCTGTTTCTTCTTGATCATTTTTTTGAAGGCTTCAACAGCATCTTTTGCATATAAGGCCTTCATTGGTTGAACTCGTAAGTAACGCGATAAAACATCCACAGCCACTAATAAATATTTTACGCCATTGTTGTGTTGGGCAAATTCATCCATATACACAACATCAACCGACCAGATTTGGTTTATTCTGTATGCAACAGCTTTCAGTCGGGGGAAACTTTTCCTGAACTGTCTGTATTTCTTGTAGGGGGCTTTCGACTGAAGATAGCGAACAATTTTACCTCTGGTATAGCCACAAGCCTTCTTGAAATTAGCAATACTACCAAATGGAGCACTGTCTTTAGTGTACAACTTGTCTAACTGTTTAACTTGGTAGGAAGTAATTTTCCCAGAGGCTGGTTGGTTTGATTTCTTCTTCTGCTTCTTCAAAGCTTCCCTCGTCCTTGTCAGAAGCTTTTGCTTTTTTTCTGCGGGATTTTGAAGCAACTTCCTTGTCTGACTCATATTCCAAAAATTGCAGCTTCTCTTCAGATGATAAATTTAGAAATTTTTTGGCGTATGTGTTACAAGTCAAATCTGAACCAATATCGAGAAGTGCTAATATACTGAATTGTTCAAAAGATAGTTTACAAGTGGTTTGCTGTAGATTGTAAAGAAATGTAGCAGCAAGAACTTCCGTATTTGAACCTTTGATAAGCAATCTCTTTGATGAGTCCAAGGACACAGAATCGGATTCCTCTATTATCTCCAGTATTTTATTCGCTCTTTCAAATTTTATCCATTTCAAGATTTTAATATCATTCAACACTCCTTGTCTGATAGCTAATGTGTTGTCTGTCATAAATGATTTTTCCATAGACTCGTTTATTGTACTTCTATCATCCACTGAAGCGTCAGTTTGTTGCTCTGTACCCTGTTGCGAGACAGGGGGAGCTGATGGTGACTTGTTTCTTTGGAGAAGCGATAACTGCTTGGCTGGGTTGTGAACATCTTTGTTGCTGAGTAATTGAGATATTTGGGGTTGTTGTCTTGTATACATTTGTTTAGGTATTAACACAAACTCTTCGGTATGCATTTTGTTCCAGATACTCTATGCAGGGTATTGCTATGAGTTGGATGAGACTGATACCTGAGGGAGATTTAATCAGTTTTAATCGCTCCCTTTTCCCAACTTTTCTGTTCGAAAGTTGACGCAGAGTTTTTTCAAAATTTTGCAGTTCTCTTTTGTTGACTGGTACAACTCCAGAGAGTACGTTCAACACACAATCACTCAGAAACCAAATGAAGTCACTGTCACTAAATAATCTGAAATCAATGTTGGACTTTTTTGTACTATTTGCCCATTGCTTGAGCATAAGCAAGTGTCTCGTTTTCGTTCGTAATTGGTGTGATGACTGCTTCTTGTGCAGGAATGTAAAAAATTGAAGGATCAGGTCCAATAATTTGTGATGCAAATCGTAAACCCTGACTTGCTTTTTGATCCAGATCAATGGTTAAATGTCCGTATGGTTCAGCTGTTGCTAATTTGTATGCCTCCTTGAGTAATTGGAGACAATTCAACTGTTTTCCAAGGTATTCAATCTGTTGAATTTCACGCAGTGATTTGAATAAAATTATATGAGTGGTGTTTAGGTCAATTGTTCTCGACCATTTGCTTTGATGAAACAAATTATGCTTCACATATATAACATGAAGTTTACGATGGCGTCCAGATGTAGCTATTTTTACAAACTCTTTGTCATTAAAAATTTCCTCGCATGAGTCGTCAAATATAAGAAGACAGTTCGAAAGATTTTTCGTTATCTCCAATCCTGAATATTTGATGAATTCAATGCGTGCTATACTACCTCGCATTTCCCTGAACAGTGGTTGGAACTCTTTGTAAAAGTAATAAATTTTCTCAAAGCGCGGATGAAAACTGTTCCCCTGCAGCATGTGAAACATCAGCTCAGTTTTACCGGAACCGCTGGGTCCAACAATTGACATGAATATCTTGTCATGTGTCAGAATCACTTTGTTCATAGTTTTGGATTTGGTAAAATATAACCAACTAAGCTTGACGACAATGCAATCCAAATTGATTTTTCTTCACAACTTTCTGACAAAAGAAAGAGCATAGTGAAGCAAAGGATGATCATTAT
>NC_134476.1:3198681-3201134 GCF_964194025.1 Convolutriloba macropyga
ATTTTTTTCGTCAAATAAAACTTGAAAATGTTCCCATGCGTTTCGAAAATACTATCGGAACATGACAGATAAACAAGGCAGCATACCAAACTGCTTTATCTTGCATTAGCAATTTATTTATTTTAAATTTTGATTTGAGGATATGGCTTCTCTAAAAAGTAAACCGGAGATAGGCATTCTAAGTAACCATAAAACGGCCAAAAGAACTTCAATTTAATACAGTAACAATTTCTAAGTTTGATGTTGCGATGCTTTTCTAATTTCACATATAGCCTCCTTGCGATGAATAGGAACCATAAGTAATTGGCCATTAGTAATTTAAATTTACAGTAGCTGAAACTTTTTGGTTTCATAGATAAAGAGCTGCCAGTGCATCTCCAACAGAGCGCAATGCTAGCACTCCCCAAAATGCCGTTGTTCTCAAAATTTACTAATACAGAAATTAGTCTTTATTTTACGATACTTGAGGATACCGAAAATTTGCAATTTTTTTATTCAAACGATATTTAGCGGAGATAAAAGATGGCATACTCGGCGTTGACCTATTGTAGAATACAGAGAATAATTGTTTTCATTTATCAATTTTTAGCAAAATTTCTTTTATTGTCAGAGAAAAAAAAGAGTTTTCTCAATTGCCTGACTGAGATCTAAACCATAATGCATTTGTGAACGAAATATGTCCATGTGTGGCTTAGCATGAATACTGAGATATAAAATTTTCATCTTGTACCAGACGCCCAAAATCACCTCTGCTGGCCATTTTTTGTTGCTTTCCTTGAATTTAAAAATCTAGGTTGCATTTTGCAATAGGTCCATGTGTGGCTTAGCATGAATAGTGATATATAAAATTTTCATCTTGTACCAGGGGCGCAAAATCATATCTGCTGGTCATTTGCTTTTTTGCTTTCCTTGCACTTAAAAATCTAGTTTGCATTTTTTTTTTAAAAAAATTTGTCAAATAAATCTTTAAAATGTTCGCATGCTTTATACAAATTACTATCGGAACCTGACAGAAAAACAAGGCAGCAGACAAAGCTGCTATATCTTACAATAGCGATTTATTTATTTCAATTTTGATTTCAAATTTGGTTTTGCAAAAGCGATTTATTTATTTCAAATTTGGTTCACTTTTGTTTCGTTTAAAACATTCACAGAAACCTGTGCCACAGAAATTGATAAACCTGGAAACATACATTGGTGACTAGCCATAATGATAAGAGTTATCACAACCCAAATTTATGAAGTTTTCAAGTTCTTGGTGAATGTAATTGATCAATAACAATTCATTTCCGAAAAGAACAATAACTCTCAAAATAATGGGTTCTGAAACAGAAAAACTTAGGTTGAAACATTTTACGAGTTGCGTAAAGATTGCGTGGCTTTAGGAGTGAATAGATTTGAGGCCCCACGTCAAACAACAACAAATATTGATCAACAGAGATATTATGGTGAGAATTTTTTTTTAAGAAATGAAAACCTATACAAGTTCTGATTGTATCAATCTTAGAAATTAATGATGTCTTCAATTTCTGTGGGTTCCAAATTTTAGGGAAAACACGCAATCATTTCGAAGAAAAGCTTAAAGTTCATTCATTTTGTGTAGAGTAAATTGAAAAACAACTCAAATCTTTGAAAATTTGATTCTTGAGGTTTTTAAAATTACTGTTGAAGTTCAATGTTCTGGACTACCAACTCATTGGATTTTTTCCACCAGACTTTGAATTTTGAGATTCTTTTAACATGCAATGCAACCGACATTAGGCGAGTTCTAAAGTTTTTGTACAACAATTTCGCAATGATCAATTAGTTAGTTGAAATGACAGATCTTGCTTGGAAGAAAACAGCACTAGTTGGTTATGCATCTCCTTCTCCCTTACATTACACTTCTAGTCATAGTTTTTTCTACAATAAAACTTGGCTTTTTTAAAAGACATTTTTGTCAATACAATCTAACGTTCGTTGAATTAGTACGATACAAATTCTAGCAGAAATGCGGCACTAATTTTTTTTGTTTTGATTCCAAAGTCTGCCTCAGAGCTGCTTTGTTATGTTGGTGACAGGATAATATGTGTTTTTCCAAACTGCCCAAACCCTTGCTTTCAATTACTCTACACCTTTTGAGCTTTTTTGTTACATTGAACCAAACAAAAATAAGTTACAACAACCAATTGTGACACCTAATTACGTATACATGCCTAATTTATTATAATGACATCTACTAAAGTCATATGTGTTAATTATCGTATCTGATGAGAATTTGACTCAAAATAAATTCACTATCTAAACATTCTTGCGTGTCTGTAATTAATAAAGGTTTCACATCTTATTACACTGCACTAAAAACAGATAATTATATTTTTTTTCAGCTTCTGAATTCAAATTTTGCTCAAATCTTCAAAAACTGTTCAGTTGGAATTCGTGCATTCGGTTTGCAAATCCGTACTGGTATGAAA
>NC_134476.1:3201334-3244543 GCF_964194025.1 Convolutriloba macropyga
GGTTCGTTTTTTAGCCTAAAAATCCCACGAAGTATTTTTTCTTGCATGTGTTGATTTTTGTTTAAAGTATCTACAGACGAAGTTTTTGATAGTTCTAGAAGGTTGCAGTTCTACATATATAATATTGATGTGCCGAAAAAAGTATATATTAAAACAAAGCAAGTTGTCTAATAGGAAAGAATTTAACAAGATTTTGCAGAGAGCTTAAAATTAACTTTTTTGATGCACCTGTTGTTAGAGCAATAGGATTATTCAAGCGTTTGATACAAAAAGTTATCAGAAGGTTGCCATGTATTCAAACGGAAAAAAATCAAAACTTCAAGAAAGGCAGCAATCAAATAAATCACTCATCAATTGTTATTTTCAAAGCAAAATTCTTTAATTTTACAAACACTTGAAGCTCATTTTGTTAGTTTGCCTAACACGCCTCTCAAAACTACTTGCACTTCGAACTGGAACCTAAAATTAACATACAAAAAAGTTTAAGTTTTTTTATTAGGTTTTGAGACATTTGCAGTGGGCCAATACCTGGACGATAATCGTGAGATAAGACAAGAAACGAAGTGATTTTGAAACAGAAAAGGCAAAGTGAGAGGCACAAAAGGATGCGGGCCGCAGATACCGCAATCCTGAGTACAAAGAATAGCAATTCATGATACGTTTCGAGCTAACCAACACTCAGTTGAAGAAAAACTCGTCCTTTCAAGTTACGCTGAGAAATGCCAAGACCACCAAAAAAATTTCGACCCATGCAAAGTTCCTCTAAAAATCAGAGACAAAAACGATGCAAAAATTGGCATACAAACCGAAAGCATCAAAACTCAATGCCCTACGCCAAACCCACTTAAGAGAAACTAGCAAAACTCAGCAAACTCATGAATTAAAAACAAGGTGAAAAAAAATCGACATCGACAAAACGATACTAAGACTATAGTTTCCGCATCGGTAGAGCTATGAATTTTAGGAAACCAAAAAAACCTGAACACAAAAAAAAACTGTTTCGTAAAGCTCAACCACCGCCAGAATGAATGAGAAAAATAGAGTCAAAAAATCAAAAAAAAAATTCAGTGTTTAAGTAGTTCAACAGGAAGACGAACTGCGTATGAGATCACGTCCGAGCCAGTAACTAGTTATCGGCTCTGTCTCTCCACCCAATATCTCTATCAGGTATTACAAACGAGAACAAGAAAAAGAGAGAACGAATGAACAACGAGAGAGAGAGAGAGAGAGAGAGAGAGAGAGAGAGAAGGAGATATTAAAAAAGAAAGAAAGAAAGAAAGAAAGAAAGAGAGAGAGAGAGAGAGTGAGAGAGAGAGAATTAGAGAGAGAGAGAGAAAAGAGAGAGAGAGAGAGAGAGAGAGAGAGAGAGTAGGAGAGAAAGATAAAAAGATAGATAGGCAGAGAGACAGAGAGAGAGAGAGAGAGAGAGAGAGAGAGAGAGAGAGAGAGAGAGTAGGAGAGAAAGATAAAAAGATAGATAGGCAGAGAGACAAAGAAAGAAGAGACAGAGAGAGAGAGAGAAGAGAGAGAGAGAGAGAGAGAGAGAGCGAGAGAGCGAGAGAGAGAGAGAGAGAGAGAGAGAGAGAGAGGAGAGAGCGAGAGAAGAGAGAGAGAGAGAGAGAGAGAGAGAGAGAGAGAGATGGATGACTACTTTGGATGACAAAAAATGAGAAATCGTTTTTGCTAAGTTCATAATATTTAGTTCTATTTGCTCTGTGATTAAACTGTTTCTGTCATAATGTGTTTTCTCATTGCACGTTTATCCAGAATAAGTGCAATTAATTTTGAAACAGAAAAGGCAAAGTGAGAGGCACAAAAGGATGCGGGCCGCAGATACCGCAATCCTGAGTACAAAGAATAGCAATTCATGATACGTTTCGAGCTAACCAACACTCAGTTGAAGAAAAACTCGTCCTTTCAAGTTACGCTGAGAAATGCCAAGACCACAAAAAAATTTTTCGACCATGCAAAGTTCCTCTAAAAATCAGAGACATAAACGATGCAAAAATTGGCATACAAACCGAAAGCATCAAAACTCAATGCCCTACGCCAAACCCACTTAAGAGAAACTAGCAAAAACTCAGCAAACTCATGAATTAAAAACAAGGTGAAAAAAAATCGACATCGACAAAACGATACTAAGACTATAGTTTCCGCATCGGTAGAGCTATGAATTTTAGGAAACCAAAAAAAACCTGAACACAAAAAAAACTGTTTCGTAAAGCTCAACCACCGCCAGATCGAATGAGAAAAATAGAGTCAAAAAATCAAAAAAAATTCAGTGTTTAAAGTAGTTCAACAGGAAGACGAACTGCGTATGAGATCCCGTCGAGCCAGTAACTAGTTATCGGCTCTATCTCTCCAACCAATATCTCTATCAGGTATTACAAACGAGAACAAGAAAAAGAGAGAACGAATGAACAACGAGAGCGAGAGAGAGAGAGAGAGAGAGAGAGAGAGAGAGAGAAGGAGATATTAAAAAAAGAAAGAAAGAAAGAAAGAAAGAAAGAGAGAGAGAGAGAGAGAGAGAGAATTAGAGAGAGAGAGAGAGAGAGAGAGAGAGTAGGAGAGAAAGATAAAAAGATAGATAGGCAGAGAGACAGAGAGAGAGAGAAGAGAAGAGAGAGAGAGAGAGAGAGAGAGAGAGAGAGAGAGAGAGAGAGTAGGAGAGAAAGATAAAAAGATAGATAGGCAGAGAGACAGAGAGAGAGACAAAGTGAGAGAGAAGAGAGAGAGAGAGAGAGAGAGAGAGAGAGAGAAAGAGAGAGAGAGAGAGAGAGAGAGAGAGAGAGAGAGCGAGAGAGCGAGAGAGAGAGAGAGAGAGAGAGAGAGAGAGAGAGAAGAGAGAGATGGATGACTACTTTGGATGACAAAAATGAGAAATCGTTTTTGCTAAGTTCATAATATTTAGTTCTATTTGCTCTGTGATTAAACTGTTTCTGTCATAATGTGTTTCTCATTGCACGTTTATCCAGAATAAGTGCAATTAATTTGTTTTCATTTAATCTAGATATATCCTTGTCCACCGTAATAATTTGTTTGCATTTGCCTAGCGAAATCTTTCAGTTGTGTTAGTTGTGCAATCGTTCAAATTAAAATCCGTCTGTTCAGTTCTTTTAATTTTTCTGTCCTTGCGTAGCTAAAATATTCTGTTGATTTCCATTTACTCTTTATTGAAATCATTTGCGCTACAATTAGAGTTTTTCTGCAAAACAAGCACGGTAAAATTGTTTTACTTCTATACAAATATTAATGCTTTTAAAGAGGGTGAAATGTGATACCTAAATAATTATAATTGAACCCTTTTTTAAAATAACTTCTTCTGATGCTACATGTTTGCATTCTGGTATCTGATGAGACTGTGGCTTCTATATTTTCACTATCTATATATTGCTCATGTCTGTAAAAACTGTTTCGCATCTGATCACACTGCACTAAAAACAGATAAGCGTATGTTTTCTGAATTCATGTTGCTCTCTAATGTTCTTCAAATACTGTCAAGTTAGAGCAAGTGTCAAGGGCGTTGCAAATGCATACTGGAAAAAAATTGAGTGATTAACTTAGGGTGAATACTGAAGTCATTGAACTAATTTCACTAGCGAGTGACTTCACTTAAGATTCACTTACGAATGAATACTGAAGTCATTGAACTTTTAACTTTGATGTTGTAGGGATTTTATTCGCTTGATCTTAATTACCACACTAGAGCTAAACCAATATTTTTATAGCGAACTTAAATAAGTGCTAGAATAAGTGTCACTATATGCTCACAATGTTGTTTGCTAATTTCCAAATCTAAGAGTTATTTGCTAGAAATAAAAGTGATTAGATATAAAGATTAATTATTAAGCAGATAGAAAAGTATCGAGCACAATTTTGGGGTAAATCCTACTTGAAAATATGGTGGGGTATCTAATCTTAATCAAGAAATTAGATCCATCTTACTGCTGGATGTGAATATTACTTTAACTCTATTTTGCTATAAAATCGGCAGACTTACAATCGCTGCTGTTATTCCCGCTTAGCGGAGGAGTAGATGTTTCGCTCTTAGAGCAGAGAGAGGAAGAGAGAGAGAGAGAGAGAGAGAGAGAGAGAGAGAGAGAGAGACATTATCAGTTGAAAATGAAGCAGCTTATGTTTGCGCTGGTTGAGTGTTGTTCTGATTTCCTACAGCAGCAAGCTCTAGGCTCGTGCGTGTTTATCATTGAGTCAACACGACTAAAAAATCACAAGACCTATGACTAGCTCCGAATCAATTCCTAGGTCATTCGTGTTCGTCTTTAGTCATTTATTCGTTTCAGACTTGCTGCTGTGAAGAGCGGCCTGGATAGCTTCAGTATCCTTCACTTAATACGCGTATCAACAGCGGCAGTGAAATCAGCCGGCATAGCTTGTGCAATAGTGGATTAAATAATACACAGCAGTATTTGGCTATGAATAATGTATTCATTCAGTCAACGCATTTCACGCAGCATAGTTCTCTCTTAACATTCCGTCAGTTTAGACTAAGTCTAAAGTGTTTGCAAAGTCGACGGTTAAATAATTATACTCTCTGTAGAATCGGTAGTTGCGGCGGCAATTATCGAATTAGCAATACTACGGCTCCTCCCGGCTTAAAGAAGAGAAAAATTGTGCTCTATCGTACAAAGTTTACATTAAGATTATTAAAGAAACAATAAAAGTTTTTTACAAAAAGATGCAAATTAAAAAGCAACAAACTAAGATGAAAACAAGTTAAAAGTTTACAACTTTGAGCTACTGATGAGGGTTAATAGGTATACAATGTTAAAAAAATGTGCAGTATACGTATTGCACGACAACGCAAGAATTGCAAAAGCGCGTACAAAAAGTACTAGTTATGAAGAGGTTAAATATTGAATTTTAACACGTGACAAGAGACTTTCAAAGCTAAACTTATAAAGTACAAAATTGAGAAGTTGTGCAGTTCCATTGCTGAGGGCCTTTTTCTGTTCATATCTTAGTTTCTTTATTTCCTCAGCCATCAGCTTATTAGCCTCAATCAGAGTTTTACATTTGAATAAGAGATCTGACTGTTGCTGGTGTCTGATTTTAACCGTCTGAGAAGAAATTAGCAATTTCTTTCGCAGCTGCTCTTTATCGACCACTGTTGTTTGTGCCGAGGTTTCCATTCTGCTCATTTTGGTCTGTAAGTCCATCAGAGCATTTTCTGACTCCCAGAGTTTTTTTCTGAATTCAGAGTTTTCGACAGTAAGGTCGTTTCCACAGCTAGGTTCCTCCTCACTGTGACTATTTTCCGGTTTCGGGAAGGCTGTGAGATGCTCAAAGAGGAAAGTTGAGCGAACTTTCAGCATCTTGTTCTCAACTTCATATGTTCGTTCGCTGACGTTTCTAGCTCTAAGCCTTCATTCGTTCAATGATTGAACTAGGGAAAATTTTGTTTGGATTGCCAACACTTCAGTTGATACTACAATTTTTTCGTAGGTTGTCAAATTCTGAATTTCGGCAGTGTCATCAATTTGCCACTCGTTGTATTCAGGTCTTAGTGAATAGTCCAGCGAAGTGATGAAATGTTGGTTTTCTTTCAAGGGAAACTTCTCTCTCTCTCTCTCTCTCTCTCTCTCTCTCTCTCTCTCTCTCTCTCTCTCTCTCTCTCTCTCTCTCGAACTGCATTTCGAGGCGTCTGGGTTTTAGCGGGAAATTGTTGCCTTTTGGTAAACCATCATTGAGGAGCTGTTTTGTGACAGAAATGGACGCGTTTGACTTTGAAGGCTGCTGTTGATGTTGTTGGGGCTCTTGGCGCTGTTGTTGTTTGTGTTGTGGCTGATGTTGTCTCTTTTTGTTGTTGTTGTTGATATTGCCACGTTGGCGAGGAAGGATCGCTCTAGTTTTCTTTGTTAGCGGTGGAAGATCTGCCATCCAGTTGTTCAAGGGGTCATACTGCTCCTCTGGCAGTGTGGAAGTTGTGTTTTGGTAGGATCTTTTCGACATCTTGTCAAACATAAATAAAAATACACTTACAAAGAAAATTTAAAACGAAATCTAGCTCTGCTGAAAAAAAAAACAATCGTACTTTTTAAAGTACCAACAAAATCATACTCAAAGAGTACAGGAATACAATCACACTTTATGTGCAGAATCAATTTTGCGAAACTCCCACCGGGGTTGAAAGAAAGAAAAGAAAAATTTGAAGGAATTGAAATTTGGAAAACAATCTCCGTTTTAAAGTCGGAATATCCTATAAACCAAAAACTTATTTGTTGAGAAGCTTTGAATCAGATTGTGTCAGATTTAACTGACTAAAATCGGGTTTCGGACCTCGTTGCTCCCCTCCGTGTGACGACCCGCGCAGCTGGGTTTTTTTGTGTTGCAGTATATATCTGCTTGTGATGAAGGGTCGTTAGATGAGGAGAAGGAGGAGGACTTCTATGAAGAGGCCATCAGGGAGGATGATTATAAAGGAGAGAAGAATAAGGATTGGGACGTAAATGGGATGAATTGTTTAAGAACTTTCCGACCAAACTTCGTGGGGGTTGATCTGCTTCAAACAAATGGGGCACTTGTTCTTATCTTGGGCCCAGGGATTACACACAAAATGTCCAAGGTTCTGGTGACATTTTATGCGAGGATGGGTGGACGAGGTGAAACACTTCTTTTTTTGATTGCAGCAAAAACATCGGTAATAAAAACTAAGGGATAGTGTTTTAATGTGGGGGAGGCAAAGGTGGCAATTTGGTTGGGAAGAGTGTCGGAATAGGTCAATTCTGCAATCGGTGCAATCTAAATGGGGTGGTTGGTCTCCGTCGGATGGGTGCAATTTTCCAACAGGAAGTGATTCTTAAACAAATGGGACACTCATCACAGTATTCGACAAAGGGGGGCGTGATAAGTTCTGGAGGGGAAAAACTATTCTGAAGGATAAACAATTTTCCATTTTAAAAGTCGCGGGTAGGATAAATTGTTTCGTTGTCGATGTTGACTGGGGGATTTATTTTACTTAATTTTAACTCAAGGCATTTTTCAATTTTTAAAAAGAAGTTCCAGTGGGTGATAGAGGAGTAAGTGTTTTAATTAGTTTTTCTTTGGTGTCAATTTTTATATAATAGATGTCTAGGGAAGGGGAGTTGTAATTATCTGTTTCTACGAAGGAACGTTTAATCTCAGTTATTCTGACCAGATGTTGGTTTAAATGAAATATCTCTTTATACTAATTTATTATTTTCTGTGCAGATATTTTTGGCAGATTTGGCTTGATTTTTGAGTAAAAAAAAGAATTAGTTCCAATAACTGGAAGAGGGGTAAACTGAGAGGGTTGATTGTTCTTGGGATTCTACTTTCTTCACGTGTACTAAAATGAAAGCTTGGAGGGAGGGTTCTGTTTCGAGTGTTTTTTCGAAACTACAAAATTCAACTAATTCTTTAATTAAAAAGAAAAACATGATCAAAATAATAGAATAGGGTACTTAATTGTTAGTTCGGCGTTAGAATAAAAAGATAGGAACAGGGCAATTTCAAGTATTTGGGGGTGGTTAATTTTAAAATTTATATAGTGGTTTAAAATGCTATGGGGTTGTCGAATGTAAATTATGAAGGAGTTATGGGTGGTGGATAATCCAAGGATAATATATTTTGTGTTATTCAATTTAAGGGTAAGGGATCAGTTCTGTATGTTTATCGTCACCAGTTGGAAATATCAATGGGGATCTGATCTAAATTTTGCTCTGAAAGCATCAAAAAAAATTCCAATAGGGGGAAAAAGCTAGTATTGTTATCGAACCTTCGTCCCAAGAGTCAACAAAATCAAACAAAACTTCTAAGGTGGGGGTTACTTGATAGGGAAAATGGATAGTAAAAGATCGATTAATTTGATAAGGTCTTACTAAACTGCCTTCGTAGTAAAAGTACATTCCAAAATGTTATTCTCGTGCTGATGGATCTCGAAGTGTTTGCAATGTACTGTGAATACGTTTGGTTCTCTGAAATGTTTAAGAAATACGGCAAAATTAGTTAAAAACGTATAAAATAGCAAATAAGATAATCAGTTCCTGCAGAGACTTTTGAAAATCGAGGTGCATCATTTTATAAAAGAATGTGGATGTTGCTTCCTAAATCGAGGAGACCATATTCACAATCAAGTAAAAATTCCTTAAGTGTATCAAATTTTTCGTGGTCGGAATAAATTAGTATGTCTACTAAGTCAGAAAATTTGGGTGCGCTAACTTTTAAATGCACTAAGTTTTCATAAGCAGGTATAAAAGAGTAATTTATATGTCCATAAAATTCGTGCAACTTAATAAATAAACCTTTATGGTACTCAGATACGAAAAGACCATTAAAGTTTTGCATCCTAGATCATAATGCTGAAACAGGTAGGTTAGGCTAATAAGAGTTGATTAAGTGTGATTAATTAAGTATAAAAGGACAAATTGGATGACTGAATTATGGGGAAGCAATTGCATTAACTTCTTTCTCAGTAGGAATTTTAGGGTAAAGATGTGGTATTTCTGGCATAGGGGGTGATGCTACTTCAAGGGCACTGAACCAATAGTGTTTTTCGACAATTTTTGTATCTCAAAAGCTCTTAAAATAAAAATTACGACATCGATCAAAAATTTGATAACCATGAAACATGCGAACAAAATTCCGGCTCTTTCTACGTAATAGCCAATTTCTCCAAAAGTACTCTGAAAGTGATCAAGGAAAAAAGATGGTGACAATATTGAATCTAAATATAATCGATTATTGAGGCCTGCGGTGCGATAAATATCGCGTTGACTATTGTCTATGTGTGCGTTTTGAAGAAATGCACAAAGAGACAATATAGTCTTTGTGTGCGCACACATCAATTCAAAACTGAATTAGATGCAGATTTGTGCAAAATTGTTCTCCAAAAATCTTTCAATTGGTTTACAGTGTAAATACCTGCACGACGAGAATCATAATCTGGGATTTTTTGAATATAACCAATTTGTTGAGCAAAAACAGCGGGCGGTTTAAAAGGAACTGGCGCCGGCGTCAACTGATACCAAGAATTAATATTATCTAAATCAAGTTGAAACAAATTTTTGAAAGTATTTGTACAGTCTATTTCATTTGCAAATGGAAATGTTTGGCGCGTAATAGGATTAACAAACATAGTTTTTCCGTCATAAAAGATTGGAATACGGTCGTAACAACGATCAAGTACTTTAAGCGGTGAAATTTTCTTTGGACACAGAAACAGGAAACCAATAACACCTTCAATTTCTAAGAACATTGAACGATTTCCGTTTAACATGTATCCGGCCAATCTATTGTTTTTGTAAGACAATGCATTGATCATTTGGATTTGGGTGCGTCTTAGCTCGTACATATTTTGTAAAATAAGGAAGTCAGACTGTTCCAAATCACGATAGACCTTATACATCAGGAAATTAAATTTCATACGCATGTGAGCAGCATAATCGATAGTGTCTTTTCCAACATTTTCCAAAAATTTGTCTATGACTTCCAAATTGTTGGCTACCAACTAGGTCGTTTTTAGGTGTCTCGTAAAAACCATTCACCCTTATTTTGTTGTCGGTGCCGAATTTCATTTTGTAATAATTAACATTGTTTTTTGAAATTACGGTTTTTCCCGTATTCATATCAAATCCGCCTGTAAAAGAAACAATTAAATCGTCAAAGTTTGTAATAAACAAAGGATTAGGCTTTCCCCAAATATAATTTCTTTCAATATTTATCCTAATTTTATTTCTCGCGTGTGGTCTATTTTCATGTTGTTTTGCAAACGATAAGCATCATTTTGCATGTCGTGCGTACTTATGATGTGGTATTGTGGTGGAGCTGGTTCGTTTGTGAACTTTATCTTTTTTGCGTTTCGAGTGAAAAGTTTTGTAACAATGCAATTTTGTGGCACAACCCACGTGTAAGCGAAGGGGTCTAGTGATGATGTTTCACCACCTCCTTTCTTAAGTTCGCATGGAAGTTCTAATCATAACGGGGTAAAAACTGATTTTGTTTCCTGATCAACTTCAAGTTCAACTCTTTGCATTTGTGTTTCAAAGGAAAAAAGTTTTACTTCTACTGACGAAGAGCAATCTGTAACATCTTCTAGGTGGTCGTCCTCATTCAGACCACCGCGTGTGTATTGGTTTTTTAAAACTTCATTTGAAATGTCTAATTTATAAGTTCTATCGTACTCTGTTATTGCAATTTGTCCTGTTTTGTTAGCAAGTCTGCAATTCTCTGGTGGTACTATTACGTCAGTTGTAAGAGAAATTTGGTCGTATGCTAAAAAAGAGTGCGATAAAAAGCCACAGTACCATCTTAAGGCTTGCGATTTTACTCGACACATTACTGCCTCTACTTTTGTTCTGTATGATCTTTGATACAGTGTCACCGTTGCGGGTGCAACTTTAATATTTTTTGGTTTAATTTTGCATTGAGCTACTTGATTTAAAGCATACGTTTTGCTTTCTTTCATTTTTGAACACTCATAATGAACAACTTTTAATGTAGGGGAGATGTCAACCAACTCCTTCCTAACTGAGGGTCTACAAAAAAGATACAACAATAAACACAATCAAAATAGTTACAAAGTAAGTTATTGTTTTTCATAATAACTTTATTTTATTAATGATTGACAGAGTTTTTGGTTTTTGTAGTGTCTGAAAGCTAAGAGTAAGTCTGGAAAAAGTAAGAGAAAAGGTCTCGGAGAATAATTTTCCGATGATTTGAACTTTTAAAGTAAAAATATAAAGTAAGATTTAAGTATATCCTGCTTGATAGCAAGTAGTAAATTTTTTCAATCCTCCCGAAATTCCACGATCGGTTCGAGATGAACGTTGATCATCCGGAGGAGTTGGGTTTGCTTCGGTTGATTGTACACGGGGTTGGGTTCTAACAGGGCTGACTCTAATGTCAGATGGATCTGCAAAACGAATACGTGTTTCGGGATATGGGGTAGAACTTCTAGTTCTACTACAACTAAGGTTATCAGGTGTTTGTGTGTTATCTACATAAGTAGTTGAAAGACCTTCCTGAAATCCTGAGTCTGGTTTGGTTATTGTGGTATTGCTATCTTCAAGGGTTTTCTCATGTTGACTTTCATTTTGTATATTATCCGTATTACCTGTAAAATTGTCTACTGGGAAAAATTCAATTTTAGTGATGGGTTGTTGGAAAGAAAATTTATCAACTGGCTTATTAAGTTTTTCAACTTGTTTATTCATTAAATATTTGTAGAATGGTTGGAAGCTGTCATTCCTTAAACCATAATCCAAAACTAATTCTGAAATTGCGTTTTCGATTGGGAAGTACTCAATTAGATGGTTTCTATGAGCAACTTTTTTGACGGTTTTGTTTGCAACAAGTTCTATTTAGTAATTTACATTTGTCAATTTTTTTGTTACTTCATATGGTCCGGATCTTAGTTCATGTAACTTTTTGGATTTTCCGTCCTCGAATGAATGATTTTCCATTAAAACTAGCTGTCCTAAGTCTAAAGACTTACCTAGTTTATATTTGTTTCTGTTTTGATGTGCTTTGGAGTTAACCTCAAGGCTTCTGTTGTATGCAGCTTTGTAAACTTGTTTGAATTGATTTTCACGAGTAAGTAATGAACTACTAAATTTTGGCTTTAGCAGTTTATCTATCTGATCGTTCTTGCTACTTTGTTCTGAATGTTTGTGGAGTGGTGAATCATCGCAAAATTCTGAATTACAAGTTAAGTCGGAAGACCATAATAATCCTAATTTCAGAGAAAGTGGAAATTAGGGCTTTTGGCCAAAAACAATTTCGTAGGGTGTTAATCCTGTACTAGTGTTTGCTGTTGTGTTATGAGCAAACGCAAACTTTGGTGCTTAGTCACTCCAATTACGATTGGCTTGTTCAAAAAAGATTCGGAAATGTGTGCCAAGGTGTTTGTTTTGGATCTCAACTTTTCCGTTGGTCCAGGGAGAATATGCTGTTCTAGGAGCATGCGTAATTTCCAGCTCATGAGTCCAACTTGTGAACTCTGCGTTCATAAAGGCTGATCCTTTATCATACACAAGTTTTTGTGGGATACCGAAAGTAGGAAAAGTTTTCTCAAGTGCTGATATTGTTTCACTTGTTGATGTTGATGCAACTGGATAAACTTGAATGTAACGAGAAAAGGGATCAATTACTACTAAGCAATGTTTATTTCCGTTCGAGGGTGGATTTATTAGACCTTTGTGATCTATATATAACGTGTGGAAGGGGAATGTTACAGTTTCTGTCCGTTTTTCAAGTGGTGCTTCGTTTAAATCTTTGCGTTTTTGTTTTTTTTTGACAGTCTAAACAATTGGCTATCAAGTGAAAAACCCATTTGTATAAACATGGCCAGTAGAAAAAGCGTTTTATGCTTGACAATGTTTTATCTTTCCCAGAGTGTGCGGAAAGTGAATCTTGGTGAGCTAGTTCAAAAATTTTTACGAAGAGGGACACTGGTGCACATATTTTGATGTTATGATTATTTGGGTCTTCAGTTGGTTGTTCAATACACAAAATGTTTCCAAATTGGCAAAGATTTTCGAAATTATTCAAGTATGCTTTCATGGCTATTGATTGTCGAAACTCTTCGTTTTTCTCGTCTTTGTTTCCTGACTCAAAAATTTCTCTAACAATCTGGATAACTGGGTCTTTGAGTTGTTCCTGGCTGATTGCTGTTATGTTCAATCAATATCTCTAGCAAAACTAGATAATTTCTCAATGAGTTCTTTTCCATCTAAGATTTCGTAATTCTCGCAAATCGGTTTTGCTAGTCGAACACTTGCTATTCTGTCAAAACTTGCTTTGCTTGCTTCAACCTCTTGCTCAAGACTCATGTCATCTATTTCTTTATCTGACACTTCAACAGAATTTAGCAAAGAGTCGTTTTCTATTGTAGGAGCTTTTTCAAATTGTTCTTTTTCTTTTTCTAATTTATCAAATTCTAAAGAAAAATCAGAGTAGTAGTTTTCACTGTCGTCTTGTTCGCTTAAAATTGGTTCTTTTAATGGGCAGTTGTCACGATAATGGTTTATTGCATTTCCTTTCAAGAAGGATTCTGAGATGTCGGAAGTTGAACAAATTTGATCACTGGGTTTATAGGCTGTCTGAAAAAATTGTTCGTGCTCAAAATTCAATTTTTTAACTCCCTGAAAAGTTTATTTCAAAATGGGGTAGCAATCGTTTTTCTGTCCCTTTTCATTGTCATGCAACACGAAGTATTTTTCTTCGTTGCCTGACTCGTCGTAAAATTTAATGTCTTTCGGATTTTTTTTGTTTTTCAGTTTATATTTATCTAAGTCTTTTATCGAGACGTTTCTACTTAGAATGTCTTGAAAAGCTAGGTTTTTGCCTTCTCTCCAATTTATTTTCAAGTTTTGGAGTTGTGAAATGACAAGTTGATGGCGGAAAAATCGTTGAGATAATTTTCCTCTACGTCCCCAAAGATACAGTAGGGGCTTGTGGTCTGTGTAGAGATAAACTGGATGTGGGGAACCTATTATGTAGAGCTCATACGTTTGTAGTGCAGAAATTACACCACAAAGTTCTCTAGCTGTTGTCCTCATTTTTTGCTCATCTTTTGTGTAAATTGGAGAATTAAATTAAACTATTCGTTTTCCGGTAGGAAAATCTCTGACTAAGATTGAACCAACACCAATTGATGATGCATCTACATAAACATGGAAGGGGTATCTTGTGTCTGGAATTGCTAAGACTCTGTCTTCACTTATACGATCCTTGATTTCTCTGAACAATTTTTCGTGTTCATCCGACCATTGAAATGTGTCTTCAGTTTTAATGACATCGTAAAATGGCTTACTGTCTACATGTAGATTTTTTTTGTACATGCTGTAATATCCTAAACAACCTAGAACTCGCATTACATCTCGCTTATTCTCAGGTGTCTTTAAAGCTTTCAGATCTGCAACCCTTTTCTTTACTGGTTGAATTTCGTCTTTTCCTACTAAATGTCCAAAGAATTGTACTTTGCGCAAAAAGAATTTTGTTTTCTCAGGTTGAGCTTTCAGTCCTGCTTTGCGTAGCAAAAGATGGTACTTTTTTATTATTGAGTACATCTTTTCAGCTGTCTGTGCTTGCATGATTGTGTCATCAATATAAGTTACGGCTTGTCTAGATTTTATTAACGGTGCAAAGTGGATTGTCATTATCCTACTGAGAAAGTTTGGTAGTCCGCAAAGCCCATAAAAACCACGTTGAAACGTGCTTGGTTTTGAAACTATTACGAAACTTGTCAGTCGTTGTGTTTCCTCCGTTAGAGGGACTTGATTATATGCAGAACATAAATCTCTTGTAGTGAATTAATTGCAGTTTAATATAGTCAGTAAAGAACCTATTGGTTCTAGGGACCATGAGTATTTACTTAGTTCTGTTATTGAATTTAGATATCTAGCGTCTAGTACTAGTTTCACTATGTTTCCTTTAGGAAGGATGATAACAAGATTAATAAAGGACGATCCTGTTTCGGTGTCGTCTCCCATTTCTCGAATTATTCCAGCTTTACAGAGCTATTCTAGCAAAATTTCAAGTTTTTCCTGATGGTGCAATGGTACTCGTGATAGTCTTTGCTTAGTCAAGGTTGAATTTGGTAGAAGTTTTACGTGAAATTTTTGCTTTATTTTGCCAACGTCATACTTGTGTTGAGAGTAGACGACCTTGTCTCTGGCAAGAAGTTTCATTAGATCTAGTAATTGTGCATCATTAATGTCAGATTGACTGAAGTCAAATTTTTTGAGAAACGCACGGTCTGATTTACTAAACATTTCCAGTTTTTCTAGTGGTATTTGTTGTGGTCGAATTTCACCTTCTATTGTTGATTTTGGTTTTAAGTCCTTTAGATCTTGACTAAAATCTGTCTCTAACTCATGGTGGTCTGCAAATTCTTTTTCTTGAATCTTTTTCTGAGCTTTTTTCATTTTTTGTCTAATATCTGTTTTGTCTAATTTCGGATTGTCTAAAGTCTGAATTGGGTTTTCAACTTGTTCGGTCACATGAAAGATGTGATTGAAATCTGTTTCAGTTTCTGTTAAGACATCTAAGAACGCGACATTATCAATCAGTTTGTGTTTTTGTGTTTTTTGACAAATTTCTTTCAAAGTGTATCCTATTGAACCTTTATCTATTGTTACTTTACGATCACCAGGGTTATTAAGCATTATTGGTAATTCTTTTTCTTTTCTTACGCAATATACCTTGTATGTGTAGATACCTTTGACTTGAAGACGGTTGTCAATTATGAAAGATGTTCCTTGTTTGAGAAATTGGTTTGATGGTGTAATTGTTAGAGCTCTGCTAGATTTCGGTGCTAGCTCGAAAGGTCTGTATAGGGCAACTTTTTCAAATTTGCTTACAAAAAGATAACTTTTTGTTTGATATTTTGAGAGCGTGATTGAGACGTTTGGATAAATTTTCCTGTTCATTTTTAGAGTTGTGAACTCTTTTCTCTGAAACCCATGTTTTAAGATCTGTGTAATATTTGCCTTCAATGTCAAATGAGATGGGGACATGAATGTAGCCTAACAATTTTAATCGTTCGCCGTTGACTGCAATTGTTTTCTGAAGTTAGTGTTCTCGGATCTAGGATCAGGAGAGTATTGTCTGCGGTTGTCTTGGTTGTAGTAACTGTTTCTTGGTCTGTCGTCTTGTCTGTATCTGTTCTGATTTCTATCATAACTATCTTCTCTTGGACGACGTCCTCTATAGCTTTGATAGTTATCTCTGAACATATCTCTTTGCTGTGGTTGCTGTTTGTTTTGTTCTTTAAAGTCTTTGTTTGCATAGCAAAATGCTATTATTTGACCTGACTTTCTGCAAAATTCACAAAATCGTGTGTGATTTTGTTTGTCTCTAGGCTCATTTGGGGTGTTGGCTGCGCTAATTCTGTTTTTTTTTATTAGACTTGCTAATTCTTGGAGCTGGTCTTTTATACCATCTATCTCCATTTTGTTATCTATACTGCTCAAAGCTGTGCCTGTGAAATCACTACTTACTGCAAAACATTAATTTTTAGTGCTAACTTGATTTCTAAGTTGTTCCCTTGTTGCATTAGGTGTTTCTATCAGAAATTGATGCGCTTTTTGTTTATGTGCTGGAGGAGTTAGTCCTCTTACAAAGAACTCCATACACTAAGTTTGACTTTGAGCATCTGTGAATGGGTCTGGCCATCTTTTTTCCTCTGCTTTTGTTAGTCTGTGTACATAGCTTTTGATTTATTCGTCTGGTTGTCTACAAATGATTTCCACCTCAATTCGTTTTCTGTTTTTGTCTTTCTTGTCTGTGAATCTATTTAAGAAACCTGTTCTAACATCATCCCATGGTTCCACTGCGGGCAAGGAACTGAACCATTGGGCAGCTGGTCCTGTTAGGACTGAGCCAAATAATGCTTTTCTACGTGCGTCATAACCATTTTGGGCGTCTCCTGGTCCTGGTCTAACTCCCAACAAAAATTCAATTTTTCGCTCTATTAAACTTAGGAAATCTGTTACGTCCTCACTCGGGTCTAAGCCTGTATATTCTTCAAGAGAAATATCTGGGTATGCTACAATGTTCGCCATTTTTAATTAAGGTTTCTTTAATGATTATTAAGTTTTTATATGAGAAGATAAACGAAAGGAAACAATACAAAATTATAGTCAAAAGAAATTGAAGCTAAGAAAAGATCAGAGTCTAATATGAAATTTAAGAAAAATTTAGACAATTTGTTCAAACAAATGGTCCTATTTCAAAAACACTATTTGGAGTGCGAAGAGCGTTTAAAATTTTGTTAAAATTAGGGTGGTTTTTTGCATGGGTTATATAGCAAGCTAGTCTTGGAACGTTATCAAAATTAATGAAAATGTACATTTTCTGCTTTTTATTGTCTACTTTATATTAACTTTGCCTGTATTATGACCAAGTGTGATAGTAATATTCAAGAAGGTAGCGTCAATACTCATTAAGTTCAACTTTTGTTTTATTAAAAAGATTTAATTTCAGACAGTATTGGTCACAAAATTAAGTAAAATTTTAGTGATCTAGATTTCAATAAAACTATTGGGCCTGTGCAAAGCTTTCAAGGTTTTGTAAAAGTCAGGATTACAACTTGCATATGTTATAAAACAGGGTAGTCGCGGATCATTAACAACTTTGTAAGAAATAATCAGAGATTGTTTATCGTTATTTAATGTGTACTTTTTGACTTTCGCAACTTTATCGTCGTACAAAATGGTTACATTTAGGTGCTTTGTACTAATATCCATAAGCTAAGTTAGAAGACAATAAAAATGAAAAGAATTTTCGTTTTGTTTTTCACTTTGTTTTATACAAAAATATTTGAGATTAAATAATTATGGACTTTTATTTATTCGTTGATAGCAGCCATTTTCGGGTAGCCGATATTCTATCCAGAAAAATTTTCCTGCTTGACAGAACTTTGGTTTTTGATTGCTTTCAGAGAATGCTTTTGCTAAAATCGGTCTAAATACCGTGTACTGGAAATGATTTGGTTATTGTTATCAGATTTTCTTATTAGGACACAATAAACGTTTTCTTTTTGGATTATTTCTCTAATAAAGTTAGGCAATGTGGTTGAAGAGATGGAAAATTTTTCAAATTTATAGAGCTTATTATCTGGTAAAGGTACTAATTTCACAATTTGGTTGCTTTCACTCATTTATTGGAAGCTTGTGGTTGAGTGTGCATACATTGTAAATCAATGATTGAGCCACGTTTATTAAGTCTATTGAACAAAAATTCTAATGATGTAGTTTCTGTTTTAAATATGGTTACCTGTCCGACCGTTTTTGTTCTTTTAATACGGTAGACTATTGTCACGTATGATTGTTCAACTTCGGTGACGTGTTTGAGCACTCGACAGTCTGCTGAGTTATCCATAATACTTATTTGCTTGTCTCCTATTAGATATTCCATATACTTTTTGCTATATTTTTGAGCTATTAATTTGTTGAAGTGAATATGCAAAATTATACGTAACCCAACAAGTACAATCGAATATATGGTTCAGAAAAACGAAGAAAAAGCTTAAATTTCACAAAATAACAGTATAGGGAACGTTTTCTTAGGAAGGTTGCACGAAAAATTGTGATATTTCTTTTAAGTTTGCCGTTTTGGTGGTTAATTTTGGTTAAAACACTATATTTCTATTAGTATATTAACTTATAACAGGCGCTGATAGGCTTTTAATTTCTAATTTTTTGTCAGTGTATTCGGATTATTACTCATACTTGATGATTATTGGCGAATTTCAGGAAATTATTTGTATTTTTGAGACCAATTTTGAGATTTGTACCGCTAATTTGTATCCAAAATGAGATATTTCTCAGCTTTTTTTGTGGTTCAAATTGGGTAATTTTTCAAAAGTTTCGGTTAATTTTTGGTATACTAGGTCAATTTTCGGTCAAAATTGGGCAAAAAGTGATAAATTTGGGTCAATTTTGATCAATTACCAGATCAATTTAGGCAAAATTTTGAAAAATTTTGGCAAATTTTGAAAATCTTTTACCAAAAGCGGTGTTTTCTTAATGAAACAGGGCAAAATCGAGAAAATTTTAGCTCAAAATGGGCAAATTTTGGCTCAATTTGGGCTATTTTTAATAATTTTGGGCTAATTTGTCATTATTTTAGGTCAAACCTAATTGTCTGGGGTTGAAATTATTTTGATTTTGTGTTTAAAAGCAGAAATTTTGGTTAAAATTTAAGAAATAAAGCCAATTTCTATTTAATTTTAGGCAATTTTTGGATTAAAAGCGATAAATTTGCATGAATTTTGGGCAAAAATTCAAATATTTTGGTCAAAAATGGGCAAATTTAGGAAATTTAGGGCTCTTTGGTCCTATATTTGGGCAATTTTTAGGTAAAAATTGAAAGATTTTGGTCTAAATTTGTGAAATGTGACTTTATGAGCTTAAATTGGCAACTTTAGGGGACAATTTGGGCTTATTTTGGTCAAAATTAGTTAAATTTGGCACCAAAATTCAAATTTTTTCTCAAAACTGGGGTGAATTTATGCAAAAACACACAATTTCTATACCAAACGGGGCTAAATTCTTCAAAAATCTGATAAAATTTGAAAGTTTTTACTTTAATCTGGACAATCCTTGTAAAAAACTGTGTATAATTGGCTGATTTTTGGATGAATTCTCACTAATTTTGGTTTTCTTAGGCAAAAAATAGACAAAATCACGCTAAAAACCTGATAAAACCAACTTTGTTTAACTTAAAACAGCAAAGTTTTAGAATTTCAGAGGTTAATGCGAGGCGTTATAGTGATTGCTGGTGCGTTTTGTAAACAATACAACGTTATTTGTAGCTATCAAAGTGAGTTATTAACTTTGAGAGACACTAATAGATAAACTATACATGTATAATGAAGTAGAACAACGTTAAACTAGGCATATTTGCATGTGGGTCAATTTGTTTTTGCAGTACTATGGGTTTGGAGGATGATAAGTTTGATAATTTAGACGCTAAATCGAAAGTACGGAATTTCTAAGAGTTCCGTGTCGAACAACGCGGAATTCTTAAGATTTCCGCCTCGAAAAGCGCGGAATTCTTAAATTATCCGTTAGGAGGCTTAAAATGTTTAAGAAGTTTAAGACATGCTACAGTTAAGTTACGGACAATATATGAGAGTTAATTTAATGAATATGGTTGTATGATTTTGTATGTAGGACTAGGGGGGATAGTAGAGTTCGTTATGCGAACAGTATTAACGATTTGGTTAAGTGAAACACATTTATTTAGTCTAAAAGTAAAATTAATGTGATCGGTCTTGTCTAATTTTGTGCGGGAGGGAAATACAAAAAAGTTTTTCTATGATACAAAATTATGTACTCAAGTGTGTGTTTAAAAAACCAACCTACAGTGTCAAAATTTGGGTCTGAGAAGCAAAGAACCGGTGCTCACAGCTACTAAATCAGTGGACTGTTCTTTTGTGGGGAGAACCCGTCTCTTTTAGTCGGTCGTAATTGAGAAGTTCAGAACCTTAGAACATCTCTCGCAGGTACTGGGATAGCGCGGTATGTGGCCCTACCATAGAACCCGTGTGACCTCTGGGTTTTTGGTTTGGAAAAATAGCCACAAAAAGTACATCAGGTCCATAAATGTGTGATTAACCGACGTTCTTTATTCCTCGTCGCACCAATTTTTAACTCTGATGTGGTAGGGATTTTATTAGCTTCTTGATCTTAATTACCACACTAGAGCTATACTAATAATATTATAGCAAACTTAATTAAGTGCTCGAATAAGTCTCACTATATGCTCACAATGTTCTTTGCTAATTTCCAAATCTAAGAGTTATTTGCTAGAAATGAAATTGATTAGATATAAGGATTAATTATTGAGCAGATAGAAAAGGATCGAGCACAATTTGGGGGTAAATCCTACTTGAAAATGTGGTGGGGTATCTAATCTTAATCAAGAAATTAGATCCATCTTACTGCTGGATGTGAATATTATTTAACTCTATTTTGCTATAAAATCGGCAAACTTACAACCGCTGCTGTTATTCCCGCTTAGCGGAGGAGTAGATGTTTCGCTCTTAGAGCAGAGAGAGGAAGAGAGAGAGAAATTATCAGTTGAAAATGAAGCGGCTTAAGTTTACGCTGGTTGAGTGTTGGTCTGATTTCCTTCAGCAGCCAGCTCTAGGCTCGTGCGTGTTTATCATTGAGTCAACACGACTAAAAAATCACAAGACCTATGACTAGCTCCGAATCAATTCCTAGGTCATTCGTGTTCGTCTTTAGTCATTTATTCGTTTCAGACTTGCTGCTGTGAAGAGCGGCCTGGATAGATTCAGTATCCTTCACTTAATACGCGTATCAATAGCGGCAGTGAAATCAGCCGGCATAGCTTGTGCAATAGTGTATTAAATAATACACAGCAGTATTTGGCTATGAATAATGTATTCATTCACTCAACGCATTTCACGCAGCATAGTTCTCTCTTAATATTCCGTCAGTTTAGACTAAGTCTAAAGTGTTCGCAAAGTGGACGGTTAGATAGTTATACTCTCTGTAGTATCGGTAATTGCGGCGGCAATTATCCAATTAGCAATACTACAGAGCTAATTTTGGTTTGATAAGATATTTTAAAAAACATAGAATATCACACAATTCAAAACTCTGAAACTGTCAATTTTTGTCTCCAAATTTTGGTTGACAAACAAATCATTGTTCAAGTTGTCATAAAATTGTAGAAAAAAAATCAAAACTATCTTGTTAAGAGCTATGCAGATAATCCAAAAATAAAATCATATTTTGCACTAGCGTGCTGATTCTCGAGTGTAATTACTTGTCAAATTTTTCTCCTCTAACAAAAAGTGGGAAAAGTTTGCCTTGAACTTTAGTTTTAGGCATGATTGTCATACCAGTAAAATTGACTGAATACAAAGCTTGGCATTAATTAGAAACGGTCTGACCAGATGATACGCTAATTTTTAACATAAAGTTGAAAAACTGAACATGGCTGATAAATTTATACAATTGGGATTGATCTTTTGTAGAAATAACTTTGTACTATAAACAATTTTCCACAATGTTTTCCATTTCTTTCGGGCAAAATTAACTGATGTGTTCCGACGATGATTCGCACGTCGACTATGACTACTAAGGCTTGAAACTTTGATTTCGTTCCGAGGACAAAAACGTGCTAAACTATTGTTTATTTCGCTGAACTTTATGTTTAAAAAGATTTCCTCTAGCTTTTTTGTTTCCATATACCACATTAGAATTCGTTTTATTGTGCGATTGTTAATATCTTTTGATGGTTTCAATTCAGTTTTTTGAACTGAAAGTTGAAGATAAAGCTGATAGTTTTTTCTACTAATAAGTATTATATAATTATAGGTAGCCTTGAAAATACAAGGATTGAACTAAAGTTTTCTGTTCCTGCTAGAATTGGTTAAATCGGAGAATTTCAACCTGTACGTTATTTGCCGTGCTATGACAGTGCTCCTAAAAGTTATAATATTAAGTCATTGCCGTTCCCGAGAGCAGAATGAAAGAAAGGAAGAAAATCAAAAAAAGGTACCGAAAAATCTCAAATTCTTATAATTAAAACTTTAAATAGCTCTTTATGCTCAACTTCTCGATAAGTTGAATCTTGGTTTTTGGTTTTACCAATATCGGCGACTTAAAAGTGATGTAACAAAAATTCAGAATGAAAAATAATTTAAGATAATTTGAGTATAGAAATTTAAGGAAGCGAAGGTTGTTATTATATGTTAGGAGAATTGTTGCCGAGTTGTTAACATTGTAATACGTTTCAGATGCGATATAATAGCACAGGTGAGAATTCTAAAAAATTTAAAGCACTTATTTGCAAAGTGAGTGTTAAACAGCAACAAAAGCCTCAAAACAAGACTACATTCTTCAAACAATTGAGACTTTAATAGGACAATTTGAAACGTCACGTATAACTCAACCAAGTCGTCGTTTTTATCTGAAAAAATTCGAGCCTTACATACATACCGTAAAAAATTTAATAAGGGTTTGACCAATCCGATATTTCAAAAACAAAAATTACAGAACATATATACCATAGTACAACGTGTTTAGCTGCTTAATTGGAAAGAATTAAAATTTATTTATCTTTTTGTAAATAGCTTCAATAGTTTTGGAATTTTTAAAAGGATAGCTATCATAAATGTGAGTAACTTTATTGTATTGTACTTGTATATTAAATAAATTAATGGAACAAAACAAATTAAATTGATCCGAGTCCAAAGAAATATGCCAACGCTGCTCTCCTATCAAAGTCAAGGAAAACTTTACACAGCCCAGTTCGCGGTTTCAAATCTGTCCAGATTTTGTGTTTTTGCAGCTAACTTTTGTGAACTGTATTGTCCGTTATACTGTAGAGTACCGTTGCATTACTTGTTGCTCCATTAGTCCTAATAACTAATAGCTAAGCTTTGCTGTTTAACAAACTTGTTTCTTCGGAATAATTAAGTAAATCAAGTTGAAATAACAAAGTTTCGTTGTTACTTTTTGTTGATAAATCAATTGATACACCAGCTCCGGAATTTCCGGTCCTACAAACTGTAGTTCTATAACTTGGCTGTAAGTGTGTAAATTGGCAACCTGCTAGAGTTAGCAGTTGTAAAACAGGATTTTTTACAATTTCCCAATCTGATAAAATATTTTTTTTTTCTGAATTCAAGCTTAGCAAGTCTCTCTATTGGTCTCAAAAACACCAATGTTGAACTGGAGTAGGCTTCGTTAACGCCAGTAGGAGAAACTGACTTTTTGTTTTGCACAAATTTTCTCTCACTTTGAAACTTTGTTTCTCAGAAAGAGAGTTTCGAGAATATCAAAGTTAATTCTCCTTTTAACAAGTCAAAGTTTAGTTTTAACTGTACAATCACTAATATGATCTACATGAAACAGGACATGATAAAAAGTAATTTACCGCTCAAGAAAGTGTGCTTCAATACGCACTTTATGTCACTTTAATATAACCAAAATTGCGAAAATCAGCGAGTTTCATTTGATTTTTGGTAGCTCATCAAGCTCTATTTATAGTGGCGTACATGTCAAAAGTTTATCTCCCATTGGTTGTAAATCACTACGTCGTAAGGTTTTCCAAATACGCTTAGTTTGGGATTTGCGATACCTTATACGGTGCCCCGCAATTTCTGAATTGGTAGGAAAATCTCAAAATTCATGGAATCTGGCATCTCTTACTCCGTTTGAGCTCAACTTTTGTGATTGTGAACACTTCTTTAAAATGTGTCAATAGTAGCGCAGTTTGAAATAGCGTTTCAGTTTAACTTCATGTTTGTCGATTACGTACTAATAAAAGTTACCGAATATAAAGGTTGAACAAAGTGCACAAATCCAAATGGCTTTGATAGAATGTAGCATTAAATTTCGATTTTCATGCTAGTCGAACTCTGCTGCTTGAACTGGCTTTGAGGCGCTATTCAATTTGATTGTTGAATTAGTAAACTCAGCCACCAAATCGCCGGCCCTGTTTTCCATCGCGAAAACATCACTTCCTGGTAGTACACTGGCGAGTTTCACTGGTCTCTTGTAAATTCCGTCGTTTCTTCGAACTATCGCTGATCGAATCACAAAGTCAGACCCATCGATGGTCTCAGGAACTCGATAGAGATTATTATATTCACTTCTGTTGCTGTGTTCGATCAACCAAACGAGGTTGCCTTCTTTAAGGCTTTTGTTCGCCGTAGATCGCCATTTCTGTCGTTAATTCCGAGTTGGCAGATATTCTCTAAAAAATCTGTCCCATATGAGATCTGCATAGGCTTGTGTTTGTCGAAAGAGCTTTCGATGATTGACAAAAATCCTCTGCGCATAGTAGATAGGTTAAGCAAACGTTCCTTTTGCCAAGCAAGAAGTGATTGTGCGTCAATGCTTCTAAGTCATTAAAATCTGAACTGATTCGAATCATTGGTCTTGCATTCAATGTCTGCTCCACAATACATATCGCTGTTGCAGGAACATCTTCAGTAACTGATGTTTTCCTCAACACTGCATACATTGCTTTCTAGCAACTTCTCACCAACCGTTCCCATACTCTTCCAAAGTGAGGTGCTGCGAGCGGGTTGAACTTCTATCTGATTCCTAGTGGAATTAGATGTTGCTCAATCCTTTCTTTGTTCCATGCTGCAACGTATTCTGCAAATTCTCCTTGAGCTCCAACAAAGTTTTTGCCGTTGTCACTGATGATTGTACTTGGTTTGGTTCTTCGTGCAATAAATCTCATAATTGCCTTGAGGCAACTATCTGTGTCCAACTACGGTATAACTTCTATGTGCACCGCTCTCATAGTTAGACAAGTAAACAGACCCCACCATCGCTGTTCATTCCTTCGCCCAATCTTCACAGTGAATGGTACTCAACTTCAACATTTGCAACGGCTGTTGGACAGTCTAACCGCTCTCCGGGTAAATCCGCATTTACCGGTGCTATCGTTTCTGCTCTGCGTTTTCTGCAGGTAACGCACCTGTACTTGATTGATCTTAAGGTATTTTGTATGCATAGGATCTTTTTCTTTTGCTGAACGATGTTTCTTACATGCTCAGTGCCTTCGTGTCTGTCCTTGTGCACGTTTTGCGGGAATAATTCAACCGCGTGATGTTTCCATTGTAGCAATATTGAATGATTTGCATTAAGTCCAATTGAGTTTTTTCTATCCAACCCTTTGTACGATTTAGTCCTTCTCAACCTAAAAAAAGAAAAAATTGTAAAATTTTGCTGCCTTTTGGAATTTCTTTCTCAGCTTTCAGAGATTGCATCTCTTCACCAAATTGTTCTTGCTGAAGTAACTTGAGGATTTTTGCCTTTGCTTTTCATCTTTCTTCAATGCTGACTGAAAGTGTTGATAGTCTGTATTTTCTCCTTGCTCGATGTACGCATGCCATTGTTTTCACTATTCTGTTGAAGTTACTGAATCGTTCCCACTGAATAACAGCTTTCTTCTCTTCAGCCTGTATCATGAAGATTGATGAAGGTAAGTTCTCTTCATCTGAGGCAAATAATATGATCATTTGCTCTGGCCACTCCCTTTTTGGTCGCTTCAACCAGCCCGGCCTAGTAAGCCACTCACTTCTCTTAAGTTCTGGTGCCAATGCCCGTTGGGTTGTTGATACCGCTCACATGTTTCCACTGCGAAACATGAGTTGTATCTAGTATTTCCGCCACTCAATTGGCCACAAAGACAGGTTGGATACGATCAGAAATGAGTATCCACTGCAATACTGTATTTTTGTCTGACCAAAAGCTTCAACTACTTACTTTCATTTCGTGTTCCTTGACTATATGTTACTTCAATCTCACTGCTGCAATGACATGATTGCCACTTGAAATTCCAATTGGGGTGCTGAAAGGTGCCTCATTGGTGCCACTCTGCATTTAATAACGACAAATACTAAGTTATTTGAGTATTTTTTTGGCTGTGAATGCAGATAGGCCACTGCACACTTGGTGTCTTCAGAAGCGTCCTCAAATACATAAAGTTCGGTTTTATCCCTTGTCTAATTGAAGTATCTTCTGTCGATGCTTGTTTCAGTCTGAACTGGAATGGAAAGTTTTGTTTCCATCGCAGAAATGCTTCTTCACCAGGCTCTACTTCGCTGTCCCAATGTTGTCCATTCTTAGTCCAGACGCCTTTCCGAAGTCGTCTCAAGTGAACACTGATTGGATCGAGCAATCCGATCGTGTCGAATATTGAAGAAAGCAGCGACGAAATCTTCCTCCGAGTTATTGGTGCTTCAACTTTTTTGTTCGTACTACTTCTGCACACTTGAAGACAATCATCAGTACCAGTCCATTGCAGTGCTAGCACTGAGGATCCCTTCGTATTGGGTCCACTTTGAGTTGTTTCGTGTTGCTGATTGACTTCAAGTCCTCTGGTATTGCTTCTGTAACTGCAGCGTTGTTGCTTATCCACTTCTTTAGTTCATATCAATGTCGAGAGAGAAGAGGTTGTCGTTGATTGAAGACTTCAATTGCTTCTTCAGGGGTTTCTACCAATTTGTTGAAATCGTCCATGTAGAAGATGTTTTGTATTGCTTTTGCTGCAATTGGGTATACTTCGTCATTGTCTAGTTCCACTCATCTGAGAGCGTAGTTTGCATAAATTGGAGAAATCTTAGCTCTAAATATATGACATTGATATTCGTTTATCTTAACAGGCTCGTTAGTTATTGGACGCCATAGGAAGCTCAAGCAACTTCTATCCTGTTTGGGAACTTTCACTTGCAGAAACATCGGTTCGATATCAATTGTCATGGCTATTGGTCCTTCACGAAATCTAAATATTTTTCCAATCAACCCATGTCGCAGATCAGGTCCTGCTAGTACCTTATCGTTTAGGAATATTTCTTTGTTTTTTGCTGGAGCATTGCAAACCCGTCTTACTCTGCCAGGCTCCTTCGGGTTTAGTACTAGATGGTGTGGGAAATACATTCTTTCCGGAAGGTGCCTTTCACTTCGGACTCGTCCAATACCTTGAAGAATTCTTATTTTTCTACATCTTTATCAATTGACTGTTGATTCAAACTTTTCAGGTTTGTGTCAATTTGGAGTCTTCGCCCCAGTGAATACAGCTGACTCAAGGCTGAGCTGTAATTGATCGGTAAAATTGGCTCTGATTCACTCCACAGCATTCCCACTTCGTACTGCCTGCCTGTAAACTTCGTCCTACTCTCTAGCATCCTTTTGCCTGCAGCTCCTTCTTTGACTGACTAACGACATTGATTTTGGAGGAATAGGTTTCTATGTCCCATATTCTCAGCCACTTTCACATCTTCAGTGAAGGCGAAGTGTAAGCATCTTGACCAAAGATGATGCAAACTTCCATCAAGTTTCAGCTTTTGTTGGGTAGAACATTCAAGTGATTGAAGCTTTGCTTCAGCTTGTTGTAGATTTTTTGTGTTTTTCAAGGAGATTGACGGGTACGCAATTGTTCTGATCCTTTGTTCCGAGTATGCCAAATATGTTGAGCGTCACAACGGAACGGCGCCTCCGGCTCGTAACTTCTCTTGCATACATTGATTGATGAATGAAACCGTTGATCCACTATCGAGGAAAGCAAATTTGTACAACCTGTTGCCACTGTTCTGTATTGAGACAAAAAATATCTGACGAAAGCTCGTAACGGCGTTACTCTGTTTAACTGTTGCTTCGCTTACGTTGACTGCGTGATTACCCTCGTCCAATTAGTTTTCTGAGTGTAGCAATCGGTTGTGCTTCTTGATGCATCCATTGATACCGCACGCATTGACTTTACAATCTTTGATTGCTTGTCATTTGCCTAGAAATCCGTAACGTAAGCGTTGCTTCCTCACTGCTAGGTACCGATCATTCACACTCATGTTCCTGATTAGTGGACCGTTCCAAACTTTATGAGTGCCATCAGCTAGTGGACAGTGGTCACTTTGCATTTGCTTTAATTTTTTTTACTTTTGGATTAGCACTAAAGTTTGATGTTTCCGAGAACCGTTTGTCTCTGTTTGTGCTTCTTCGGTCTTCTTCTCTTCGCTCTCCCTTGAATGCTGAAAACCCTTCATGCGTGAATGCCATCCTAGATAGTCCTTTTTTCAAACATAATCAGATAAGGCCAATCTTCATCTTTATCATAAACATAGAACCACCACTTCTCTTTGAGAACCTGAGGTAGTTTATCTAGTCCTATATACAGTGTCCAGCTTGATTGCAGATCACCAATCAGCTTGAATTCTTTGAGCGCATTCACAAAGCTCGAAACGATAACTGATAAACTGATCACACCTGTTGATTTGTAAGATCTCACCTGACTAGGTTTGCGAAGACTGTCTACCTGTGCATCAATGATCACATGAGGCCTTCAAACTTTCACTCCAGAATGCTCCATGCAGCACCATAGAACTGTCCAGAAGAGCCCATTCCAGAGATTGCTTTGCCTGACAGTAGAGTCTTCAGATGGCTCACTTCTCTGAGTTTGGTATTGGGCGTTGGTGAACTGTAGCGATGAACATACTAGACCACTCCGGCCAGTCGAGATGGTTTCCATCAAAACTTTTGCTTTGATAGGTTACTGCTACCTGAATAACCTATGTTGTTTTGTAAGCCTTCTCTGGAAGAAACGTACGGTCTTCAACACTTGAAGAACGGTCTCGTGAACTGCGATATCGTGAAAAGTGACTATGCCTGTTCACTTCAGGTGTTACTTCAAAGCGAGCTGTTGATAGTTCTGGTTTTAGAAGGTGGTCGATTCTAATGGCCCAGCCTGAGACATCTCTCTTCTTTAGTGTCCAGTTGAAGGGTGAATTGTCTTGAGCACTAGTTGATTGAGAACGGAAATCGTCGTTCTCTAATGCTGTTCTCTTCACTTTGCGCTCTATCTCACGCTATTCCTCCAGTATATGATACTTGGTTTCTACTTCCTTCATTTGGATTTCGTCCTCTAGCTTCCTCCGCTCAAACTATGACTTTTTCACTCACATCTTGGTTTCGAATTCAACATCGAATTTCTTCATCCGTTCTTCACGCCTTTGCTTTAAAGAAGATGTTTCCGAAACATTCTCGGTCTCTTGGCCGCTTGCTGTTGCTCCATTTTGCACTGTTTGAGCAACTGGTTTGTCCGTTGGGTAGTTATTGTTGCCCTCAATGTCGTTTACTGTTTGAGATGCGTTGCATTGATCTGCATTCATTGCTGGCTGCGTGCCTTTGCTAATATATGCCAGCCAATGATAGTCCAAACTTGCTTTGCATATCCTGGCTTCTTTAAGATGATCCTAAACGAAATTGGCTTTGTAAGGCACGAGCTCCTTTCAACGCTACAGATGCTTGAGTATATCATCCTCTAGAAGATTAATGGTTTGTTGGTAGATGACCTTTAGTTTGTTGAATCGATCTGAATATACAATTATTTTGTAACTAAGCCTACGTTTAGTGTTAACTTCTTCCACTAAGTCTTGAAGCTTCTTGTCGTACCTGTGAGCTGTTGATTGAAGTTCTTCTCTGCTGGTTGTGCTGGAAACGCCTGGTTGCTGTTTGCTTCTGCTCTAATGACTTCCTTTGAACGGGGTTTGCACTTCAATTTCGTTATTGAATTGCACTCTTCTGTTCGCCCCACTGGCCTGTTGCTGTTGATTTGTTTGATTCTCTTTGTGGACAGCCATCTGATTGGATAGGAGTTTGCCCTCCACTGTCCGGGTTGGCGGACCATATGTAACGGGTACTCTCCTATCTTTACACCGCCTAATTCGTTTCAGCGGTTTCAAATCTGTCCGGATATTGTATTTTTGCAGCTAACTTCTGTGAACTGTATTGTCCGCATTGCTTTAGATTATCGTTGCATTACTTGTTGCTCAAATAGTTCTAACAACTAATTGCGCAGCTTTGCTGTTCAACAAAATTGTTAATCTCGGAATAACAAAATTAATCAAATTGAAACAATCAAATATTGTTCAGTTTTTGATAATAACTCAATTTATGCACCGACCTTTGGAACTCCCATTCCTACAAACTGTAGCCCTTTTACTTAGCTGAAACTATGCAAACTCGCAACTTGCTACAGTTAGCAATTGAAAAACAAGATTTTTTACAAGTTGCGAATCTTACAATAATAATTTTTTTTCTAACTTCAAAGTTAGCAAGTCTCTCTATTGGTTCCGAAGACAACCATGTTGAACTGAAGTAGGCGTCGTTAACGCCATTAGGAGAAACTGACTAAATGTTTTGCACAAATTTTTTCTCACTTCGAAACTTTGTTCCTCAGAAAGAAGGTTTTGAGTAAATCAAAGTTAATTCTCCTTTTAACAAGTCAAAGTTAAGTTATAATTGTACATTCACTAATATGAACTACAGAAGCAGGACAAGATAAAAGATAATTTACCGCTCAAGAAAGTTTGCTTCAATAAGCACTGTATGTTGCGAATTTCAACGTGTTTTCAACAATGTTGCGAATAATTGCGAATTTCGACGAGTTTCAAGCTCTATTTATACTGGCGTGTCAGAATTGCATCTCTGATTGCGTGTAGATCACTATGTCATAAAATTATCTTAATACACTGAGTTTGGGGTTGGCGATACATTATAAGGTGCCACGATTGAACAACTCACTGAATTGGTAAAATAAATCTCAAAATTCATCGAATCTGGCATACCAAGTTGGGTATCTCTTACTCCGTTTGAGCTCAATTTGTGTGATTGTGAATACTTGAATATGCGGCAATAACAGAGTAGTTTGAGATTGCGTTTCAATTTAATTTCATGTTTGTCGATTGCGTACTAATAATAGTTACTGAATACAAATAATGAACAAAGTGCACAAATTCAAATGACTTCGATATAATATAGCATTAAATTTCGCCTGTCAAGCTATTCTAACTTTGCTGCTTGAACTGGCCTTGAAGCGCTGTTCAATTTGATTGTTGAGTTTGCAAGCTCAGACACCACACGGACAAGTAATGTACAAACTTCTCATCTAGGTTTTAAATAACAGTGCATTAGAAACAACGCTGAGTCATAATCAAATCCAGAATTTCATGATTTTAAAACTTACAGAAAAATTGTTCCTATAAATGGTTTTCTTTAATCAAAACCGAAAAATGCACGTTCGTTTTTTCTTCTCTCAGAATGATTGCTTTTGAGAAAAAAGAAGTTTTTGGTATATTTGGTTTTAAACGTCGGAACTTTTCCCTATGTTTAGTTTTAAACAAAAAAAAGTTGGTGTATTCGGCATTTAGACGTAAGAAATTGTCGGTATGTTTGATGTCTCGGAAAAAGTGTGTTCGGTTTTAAAATTAAGGAACCGTTGGCATGCTTAGCGTAAAAACACAGAAAAACCTGGGAGAATGATTTATGTATTCGGTCCGTGACAGTCATTTTACAAAACGGTGAGTTTGACTTTATGAAACATATCTTCGTCCTTATTCCGCAAATCCTACGTTTGAAAAACTCAAAATTGTCACCTTGTTTTGGAGTTGCGCGATTCAAAAATTATTCCATTCGCAAATTTATGAAATTTGCATTTAAACGAAATTTTAAGTATAGAAAGTTCACACGGTTTTTTGCGTTTGGAGTATTCGTACCAAACATAAGAAACCGAATTTGCCGACGTATTTTTGCGTGTTAAAAGCAAGCATACCGGTCATTTCTTAACTTTAAGTGTTAAGCAAAAGCACATTACGGCGCCCGTTTTGGTTTCAAACCACTTGCAACCTATTGGATTTGTCAATAGCTGCAGTTCAGGAGGCTAATCTTACCTTAATTTAAGCGGCCGTGGGATGTGCCCGAGGGTTGCCGAGGACGGCGGGGAGGCGGAAAAGGGGTCGAGTGTGCCGTGTTTACCCACGAAAAGACCGCGCTCGACTATAATTGGCTATGAAAGGACTTCACTGGACCCATGAAAAGACTTTACCTGGACTTTAACTAAGTGCTGGACTGTGTATTTATAGTCAATAAAGACCCCCCACTAGAATTATAAAGTCTTTTTTATAAGTCGAGGTCTAAACCCTGGGGTGTGGAGTGAGGTGGAGGGGTGACTATTGTTTTAAGGGGGATGAATTGGAGGGGGTGAAGGAGGCGAGAGGGGCGAGGGGTCAAACTCTTATGAACTACTTTTCTCACCACCAACTTATCACAAACTTAGAGGCTAGTGAGCAGTAAAACTCAAATAAGAACCTAATACCCTCTGAGCTGCTTATCCCGTTCTTGAGGACGAAAATTCAAAATGATCTGACGAAAAATAGGTGAAGCAAAAAATTGCAAAAAAGAATTACAGGGCTAATATAAAAGCTAGAAACTTTGCTTGAGAGACATTTAACACGCCGAATCTAAGCATCCGAACAGACCGAACAAAACGATCATATAAAAGATCTCTTGGGTTTAAAACTGAACATACCGACCTTTTTTCTCGTCTCTTTGCGATCTTCTGGACTATGGTTGTTTTTTTCCAGACTCTTTCTAGTATGTTCAGATGCAGATTATACAATGTCCACTTTGTTTACATTCAGTATCATAGCAGAAGAAAAATGCTCGAATTTTTTCATCATCATTTCTTTGTTTTCCAAAAAACACTTCCTTATTTCTCTGAACAAAAACAAACACTTCCACATATCTCTGAATGGATTATTCCGGTAGAAAAGGATATATCAGACACTGATTTGTATTGAGCTCAGGAGACAAATAAGAGAATATGAGATCAAAAGATCTTGCTAAATTCAAGCACACAATTCAAAAATGATCTCAATTCAGGACCCATCAGCTAATTTTATTGGTTAGACTTTTTTGTAGTCTGCTAGTTTGAATCTGTCTTCCTTGATTCTCCTCTTTAATGTCGGTTATAGCACTGTTATAGCCATCAGTATTATTAATGCTATTGTTAATAATTATAACTGTTAACAATACCGGATCGAGGTTTGGTCAAAAAATAATGTAAGATTAGCTGTGAATAGCGGTGAAAAAAATTGTTTTCACCGCAAAGCGCCCGCATCTTTTAGCGTTGAATGCGGTGATTTTTTGTGGTGAAAAATTTTTTCTCACCGCATTCACCGGATTTCTTACAAAAAAAAGAAACTGCCGTACACGGGTTCGAACCTCTCAACTCCTGCATGTTAACAACTTCTTATTACACTGCACCATCTGTCAATGACTTTTTTAATATTTCCTGTGAATTTAAGATAAGCGTTGACATTAGCGCGGTGAATATTTGTAAGATTTGCAATTTTAGCGGTGAATTTTTTTTTCACCGCTTTCTGCTGGTAGCGGTGAAAAATTTTCTTTCATCACTCGAACGCTGAAGAAAAATTTATCATCGCTTAAATGTATTTTTTCACCGCATTCATCGCATTGAACGCAAATCTTACACTTTTACTCAAGTTCACCGCAAATCTTACATCTTTTAGCGATTTTTAGCGGTGACACCTCAACCCGGGTAGTTATAACAATAGTTATGACAGTTATATATCACACTCAGTTATTACTGTCGGACAACTAAGTTCTCCCATTGAAAACCACCGTAAACTTTGTCCGCCGATTCTATTGGGTCCAAATTGTCCAGAACTGACCCGCCCAATTTTCGAATTGGCTTCGGGGTTTTAAGATTCCATTAATTGAAGGTCTGATTACCAAAATTAAGCAACGAAAACGGAGGGAACGATAGAGGGGATTATATTTATTCTTAGGCTTACAATATAAATGATCAAAAGAATTTATTTGAATTGAGAGCTGAGTTAAATGAGAACCAACTGTAAAGATCAAGATTGGCTTCAAAGCCGGTAAAAAACAGAATTGGAAGTTAAATAAACCATCGGTCCCGATTAGCTAAACGGTTTCAATGCGTTGATACCTCAGTATTGATGCAACACTTATTCTGGAACGGTTTGCCAGATTTTTGAGTCTGCAATATGGTCTCATAATAAATGTAGCAGTAGAAATACTGGATGTACATCTCTATAAACAATTAGAGACTGAGAAGATTCTATTTTCTTTCATATCGCGCAAACTCCACTAACTGTAGTCAGTCTATTAAAGTAGTTGCACGATGTGTGTTCCTCTGCTTCCAGTGTTAACTCTATTATACATCGTTGTAATTGAAGCATACCTTCAGTGTTTTACTGAGTCTGTTAGTCTGATAGAAATAGGTAAGCCTACTTCGCGCGCAGAACTAGTTAGCCCTAACTTTTTATACCTTAAGGCTGTAAAAGGAGCACATATAGGGTCTGTATGATAAAACAAAATGTGAACAACGTGTGATATTAAGAGTTAAAAATCTTACAAAAATTCTTATAAGAGTGCGGTAGTTCGTTGGTTCTCTAACATAGGTTGATACTCTAACATAGGTTGAAACAAACAATTGTTCTCTAATGTAACAGAAAACGAAATACCTTTTTTATGAACTGCTCTCAAACAAGAAAGGAGTTTAATTGGATTTAAAAAAACTAAAAATTCACAATTAAATTTAATTGACTCAATTCTCACAGTGAAAAAAAACTTAAAAACGTCAACAGAGGTATTTAATAGTTTAATCAATGTTATAAATAGAGAGCAAGTGAGAAATCAAATTCATCAAATCCGCCAAATTGATAGCAAATTGATCCAAATAGCAATCCGAGAATTGACAAAAAAACTCGATTTCAATTTTGCCGAGAAAAGTTTCCTGAGGACAGATCTCAACTGTTTTCGACAACTTAATGCAGCAACAATTCGACTCTACTTGAACAAAGTTTACACTTAGCCACCCCTTTTAGGTAAGTTTTTGTAATGCCGAGATGGCAAACAAGAACTGTCACTATGTTTCAGAACTCAGAGAGCTCAACCAAAACCAGATAAACGGGGAGTACTTGCTTTTCAATTTTCACTCCCACAGTTCAACTGAAAATTGTACCACCTCTATAAAAGGTTTGTCCAAACTTTAACTTAACAGTATCACACTAAATAAAGTTAAGGTAATTTTACCCTAACGTAGTTAAGGTAAACCTTTGATAAGGTAAAGTTAAGGTAAAGTTTACCTTATTTTTACCTTAACTTGAGTTAAGGTAAAAATTTACGTCAACTCTGTTAAGGTAAAATTACCTTATATTAATAGAACTTTCTTTTTTTTTACGTTCTGCAGTCAAATTACCACAAATTATTAGTACTTCAGTGTGCAAAAATCTAGACCCGTTTTATGTGCAATCTAATGAGCTAAATTTCGTTTTAATTAGTTTAGTATTTCAGAGGTTATTAACAATTTTCGACCTCGAACCTCCGAAAATGACAACATGCTCACTGCTTTAACTTAAATCTTTCTTCAATCAGAGTGTTTATATTGATATCCAGTTAACATGATCCACAATATTATTGTATCAAACTTTTAATGCAATGGTGAACGCTTTTGGTGTGCTCTTCGGGAAACTTTAACCGAACGAGCGTTTGGCACCAATTGAAAAAAGGACTTGGTGACTGAAAGCTCTGTGGCTTTGATGTCTTTTGTATCTAACAGAAACAGGTCATTGTATATTTGATTTGAGGGCCCGTTTTACGTGTAATCTAATGAGCTAAATTTCTTTTTGATTGGTTTAGTATTTCAGAGTTTATTAACAATTTTCGACCTCGAACCTCCGAAAATGACAACATAGCTCTGATGGTACTTTATTGACTGAGCTCTTGTCGCCCTCTAAGAAGAGTACTCTAGGAAGAGATTTAAATATCAAAATTTGGCGAGTTCAGTAACTTGGCGAGTTTAGTAGAGCATCAAAATTTGGCGAGTTTAGTAGAGTATAAATCTCTGCCATATCAATTTGACATTCTGGATCATTTCTGTTTGTGACCCCAACTTAGTGGGTGCATATTATTCGCCCCCCCCCCTCCCCCACACCCGACGCATGTGCCATAATTTTTATAATGATTTTCAATGAAATGGCACGTGTTCTGTAAAAGGGGACGCATAACGTACTGGGGGCACAAAAGGAACGACATTCTTTGTCGAATACAACGTTAAATTGCCCTGTTTTTTTAGGTTTTTTGCTTGGTTTTTCTGCCATTTTCTCCTCAGCGAGAAAATCAATGGGCGACTAGATATGTATAATCAGTGACGACTGATCACGTCCATAAATTTAGCAAAAATTACATTACATTCAAAGACAATAAAAAATCCAAACTTAAAAAATCAAATTAGCTGGGCTTGTTTCTGATTCTCCAATAGACTTCGCCAGCAAGGAGGTTTCCTTTTCAAGCAATATATGCTGATAAAGTATAGCGATAAAAGAACAAAACTAATTTTTTCGCAATCTAAGAGGTATTCATTTCCAGGAGGTATTCTAAGAAGTATTCAGAGGTAGAAGTTACTCCAATCCTGGTATTTTCAAATCAAGAATGCAAATTCTACTCAAGAGGTAAAAAGATTTTGATTTAGATTCCTATGATAGAATAAAAAAGAATTTATAGGTGGCCTAAAACAATAAGCGAAATACATGTGATGCCTCGGCTTCCCGTAAACTAATGAACTCTTACATAAAAAATTAGTTCTCCGTCTATGAATTAAAAAGAAATGATAAAGCAGCAAATAGCTCTATGATGGTACTCGAAATTTCATGGTTTGTGCGTTCAACCTGTTCAAGGAAATTCAATGAAGGAATAGCAGTGTATAACAATGCGACGACAGAATTATCGCGTAAAATTTAATAACCTTCTAGCTTTAACAGCAAGCTTGATAGAAAAGTCTAGGTTTAAAAATTTGTTTTTGTTGTTTCTCATCTCAGAAAAAGAATTAATTACGAAGTTGGATTGAAAAAATACATAGATAAAAAACAGAATGAAAAATATTGTTCAAATGAAATTGTTCATCTACTCAATGCTTCTCTAATTGACTGCTCAATCTTTGAATTATCTCCTTCGATTGAAAGAGTTGTTTGAAATGGCTGCTTGATTTTTTTGCTCTTCGCAAAACTGTTTGATTTGAATAAAAGCTTAAAACTGTTTTCTTCATTTCTTATCAAAATGGCACTCAATTGCTGCTGTTGGTACACGTGGTCTAAAATAATGAATGAACTAATTTTGATGCCTGATTGGCTAGTGTTGGCCTTCTGTTCAACTCGGCTTTGCCTCTCCTCAACTCTGCCCTGCACACTGTTCAAATCGTACATGCAGTAATAGTTCTCTATCTGTTACTTAGAAGCCGATGCCCAGGGCTTTCAAAGTAGGAATTAAAAATTCGAATTATCAGATAAAAAGGAATTATCATCTGTTCGCTTAAATTATCACGCCCAATTGCTGACCTCAAAATAGCATCACTATATTAGCTGCACATCTGGTTTTGAATTTTTTCGAGATCATTTTTTTTTTCAAAATTGTAGATTACCGGAAATAATAATACCTTGTAAAGATTAGTCAATAAGAATAAAATACTGATTATACACAATTTATTTAATACCCGAAGACAACAAAACTATGGAATTTTACCGTTTGTGTTCCAGAGTACTATATACTCACCCCAATTAGAGAACTAGCGCCAATTTAAAAAATCAGTATGTTAAGCTATGTAAAGTGCACGTGTGAGTACAAATAGAGATGCACATACTAAGATGGGGGTGCCATTGGAAAAAATCCACAATTGTTAACAATAATATTCAGCCAATTTAAAAAAAAACTTAGCTGATGCTTTTTTGCGTTTTTTATATATAAATTTTAACTCTCCTGCCCCTTGTAGCCCAAGTTGAAGCGCAAGTGTCTTTTTTCCTGGGCACTAAACTCATCCAACCAAAAGCAGCTTTGTTCTAACACATGCTTCTAATGTTCTAATTCCAATATTCTAAATACTAAAAATCTCTAGTATACCTTAACAGTGAGAGAGGCAAAAACTCAAAAATTGTACAAGCGGAAGGAAGTCACTTTTGATTTTCATTGCCTAACAAAACGTCATATTAACAACAAAGGTAAGTTGGCGGAAAAGTTAGGTTCACTTCCAATGGAGAACTTATTTAGTCCTCCGCGCTCAAAGAACAGTTCGCCTACCCACCACGCGTAAAGAGCTTTAAGTGTTGTTCGGTACTTCTCCAGTGATACGCACATTGTGAACTGACAAATCAGTACTGCCCGCGTCCAATTTTAAGATTTAAGACTTCTGAACACCTGCCAAAAGTTCCTCAAGTCTTGCAAAATCAAAATCACTTAAGCCTTAGCAAACACTTTGCAAGTCTTGATTCATTTCTTGGTCAGAACCTGGCAAGTCTTCAATCAAGTCTTGACCAAGATTTGACAAGTCAAGGTTATTGTGCAGCTAATAAGCCAAGTAGTTTTGAAAAGACATTATTTATAACTAATGAGTAAATAAGCTAAAATTCGTCAATTTTTTATAACGAAATCTGTTAATCTGTATTTACCCCGAAACCAATATTTTTCAATGAACACAAAAGAGAAGCCATTAATGATATATTCGGGCTATATGAAACTTTTTTCATTTTGGTCATGTGAAATTTGTAGAAGTTCTTCTTTTTTGCTCCTTTTTTCCATTTTGGATGGTTTTATTTCTTTCGTTACCAAATTATAGAAAAGAAACACCCAAAAGCTGTGCTCAAGACTTGACTCAAAACTCATCAAGTTTTTGCCAAGACTTGCTCAAGAATTGTCAAGTCTTGACCAAAACTTGATTAAGAAGTTACTGAAGAGGTGCCCAGTGACATAATCTGAGATCTGATACAGTGCTTATCCAAGACGTGCAATTTCATTGAATCAGATCTCGAAAACCCTTAATTTTTAGTCCAAACAAACCCTTGCAATCAGAACCTAACCCGTTTGATCTATTTTTTGCCAACTAATATTTTTAAATATAAACCAAAATGTATTTCTGTTACCTATAGAAATCTCGTAGGTGTTTCTTCTAAGAGGTCAAAAGCACTTAATTTCAGTTAAAGCTTAAATGCATTGAAATTCACCAATTTACTTCATTATGGCGCTGCATTCAGTTAGGAAGTCAGTGAACTGGGTGCCAATCCATTTCGTCCAAAACCCTTTTGAAAAAATTTAAAACGAATTTTCACACTCACAGAGTGAAAAGTTGGAAATTTCACTCGAAAGACCTCGCTGAACTTTGAAGCATCTTATTTGAATGTTTTTTTTCTACGAACATACAAGTCATAGATTTTCTTGAGCTGGAAAATATAATAGGGTATTTTGTAAGAAACACTATATATATTATGGAAACATATATTCTGTTCTTGGTGGGGCTGGGTATTGTCTACAATCGCTTCCAATATAACAATTGCTTGTTCTACCACACCGATTAATTCCCGAGACATTGTAAATAAATTGTTTGTAGGATTTTCAAAACGAAATATTTTTGTGTAATTTTAGTACTCTTAAAGAAAACTGTTCTGACTAACAAAATAGTTATCCTGCATGATTATCTTAAAATAACATATCTTGAAATTTTAAAATCAACATATCTAAAATAACAGCTTGCTGAGTAACGTCCCCTTCGTATTTCAGTACAGAGCTGGTTTAAAATTAGTCTAGTTTAAAATCAGTTTAAAATATAGACTAGCCACTTATTTTTTCAGACTAATTTTACATCGAATTTATGTAATCGCAAAATAATTACAGTGAGCTTTTATTAAGACTCTTATCGATGACATCGCTGACCCAACAATAAAAAACAGGGTTGGAGTTGAGGCTCTTTTGTATCACAAAGGTTAAAGGAAACAGGCAAGGTGAGTTTCACTGCGCCATGAGTTTACGTGTAATTTTTGAGAACGCTAAGAGTGACCCAATAGCCCAAATTTAGCTCAAAACACAGTTCAATTTACTTTGCCCACTGAGCAAAAAAATTGATTCCAAGGCGCACAGAAGAAAGCCAACGCAAAACGAAAGAATAAATATATATTGATCTGGCCTTATTATTTGTAATTAACGATCCGGTTTATTGGGATGTATGCAACAACGCAGAAAAACGATGTTGTTTTACTAAAATGTCAAATGTTATTAAGATCTCCTAAAATCATATAGCGAAGAAAGTATAAGGTTTCCAAAAGTTTACACAGAATAAAATAACTATGTTACAACTCGGTTTCTCGCATTTACAAGATGAACTGATGTTATTGGTCTTTCCTATTGAGGAATATTTCCTTGTTTTTTAATTGCTCTCAAACGAAGTTTGAAGCGATTATTGTAACCATCTTGGTCCTTTTAATTTAAAATTATTTCCTATAATATTTTGGTTTTTTTGAGTAACTATGGTCTCACGTGATCTAAATTTAGCTCGTATGCACAACTCTCTGTTGTTGATCTCAAGTGGCTCTTAAAAAATTTCTAATGACAAGATTTCTCCCTCTTTAGTGTATTTCGTTACCCCTCCTCCCCCCTCACCATAGTCGTTCAAAAGACATTTTTCTAATGTTAGTCGGTTATTTTTGAAACAGACGCTTCTTGAGCCCCAAAAGGGATGAAAAAGGTACTCATAGCTCTGCAAATCACCAGACGCAACGAGGTTCCACACACTTTTATCTTACTTTTTTCACCAAACGCAATTTAAAAGTTGGCAAAATTTTAATATTTTAAACAAAATGGGGGAAAATTGTTTTAATTTTGGATCTGAAACAGAGAACAAATCTTTCAAACAAGATTGTGATACGAAAAAAATTAAAAAAAATAAGAAGAGAAAAAAATATGGCAATGCCGAGCGCACTTACTTTAGAAATTTTAACACTATGATGGTTTCAGTTGCACAAAGAAAAAAAGAACAATCAGAAAAATGAGAAGCAGTGAGAAAAGGGATCTTTTCGGCTCCTGTGAATCATAGGAAGCTCATTTCATAGAAATTTTTTGGTATCTATTATGAAGTTATGGAAGCAGATGTACAGATAGACGTAGAATCAATTTCAGTTCCATTTGGACCAAGGATTACGGAAGTGTTATACGATTACAGTAAAAAAAAATTTGGTAATGATAATGGGATCTTTTCCTCCGTTTGTGTCCCCCCAGCTTAGTGGGTGCATATTATTTGCACCCCCAAACCGCACGTGTCATATTATACATAATGATTTACTTTGTAATGTCACGTGCACTGTAACTGGGAGCGCATTACGTACTGGAGGGGGGGGGGGGGGCACAAACGGAAAAGATCCTGGTAGAGTTTGGTCACGTAATGAGATAGAAGTTATCCATATGCGCAAATTAGTACTGGCAATTTTCTCTGTACGAACGAGCCATTTTGGCCCCACTAATTTTGTATATGTCTTATACGCACCAACTAGCACGATGAGACAAACACAAAATATTTTCAAATACTTACTGAAAAGACCCCAAAAAGAACTATGAGCAGTAGAAGTCACATCACACAAGACCAGTCCGAACAGTCTGGCGAAACCAGCAGAACAGAAGAGGAGAAACAAACAAGTAATACTTTATCACCATCGCCCAGTCCGGCTTACAAAAGACAAACTTCCAGTAACTCAAGACATGTCACAATCATGGAGTCGGATGAAGGTCAAACTAGTCCAGCTTTCGAAATGCAGAATGATTCAGTTCAAGGTCAAGATCGAGGTCAATTTACTGGAGGTCAAGTTGGCCATGAACAGATGAGTCAAGGGCGGTCTAACCAACATCTGTCTGGTAATAGTCACGGAAGCCGAAATCAATTGAGTAGGTCCAGCAGGAGTAATTCTCCCAGACGGTCGGCGAATTACAGAAACCAGGTGAAGCTAAATTTGTAGCTGTTATTTTCCACCATTCGGGTGAAGACCCAAAAATGGCGCATTCACTGTTTGAGGTAAACCGTAATTTTTCACTGTAAAACTTAATCTTGACCCCTGTTAGATATGTCAAGAATCATTTATATGGCACATGGTCAGCGCAACGCAGGTCTGTGAGCGAAGTTACTGGCATGGACTGCTGGGGTTTCTAGGAACAATTGAGATTCTGTATGATTTCTAAGATTATGTGTTAACAGTATACGGCAAAAAAAAACTTGAATATGGCAAAAAATATTTCCAGATTTTTTCCCAGTGGTAGTTTGATGTATATCTTAAGATGTATCAATGAAACCATTATATGGTGTTCTAAATGTAATCGAAGATATCATTAGGTTTGTTCATATGTTTAATTACTTGAATGATCCTATGGTACAAAAAAGAATATAACCTACTTACAAGTGTGTACCTAATGCCTATTATTATTACCATATAATCAGTCGGTAATGACATCAACAGTAGAATAAAATATATCTATAAGAACTCTGAGATCTTTTGCGTTTGTGTCCCCTTGGTTATCTTGCAAGATCCTGTTATCTTGCAAGATCCTGTTATCTTGCAAGATCCTGTTATCTTGCAAGATCCTGTTAAAATTTTCCAAAATCTTGCACATATGCTAATAATGGAGCATACCCGAACAAGTTCAGCATTAGTGAAGTAGAGTATTCCAAATACAATTTTTAATGTGCAAATGTTTACAATCAATACCACAACAACTTTGATATTTCTGCGCAAAATAAAATTAAGAGGTATTTTAATTTAATATAAATAGTGAACTGAGCAATCACGTGAGCAAACTAAAGTAGCAACTTATTATTAAAAAAATTGTGAAAGAAGTACAGTAGTGACACATTGAAAACTTAGATTGAAAAGTGAAATTGTGGAAATCTCAGGAAGTTGAAGAAACAATTCAAACTTTTTTAACGGTTTCCTCTTCATGATTGTACATCCCTACTGAACAGTATTTTGCTCAGCCAGCTGGTCTCAAGTTAGTCGTTGTTAAAACACTATTGTAATTAATAGCCGTCTCAGCTTCTCAGCCAGCTATTATAGGGCTCCTATTCTTTTACAGTTCTAAAAATTTGATTTGTATTGGGGCGCTGTCTTTTTTTAATATCTGTTCACACATTTTCATGATTTTTGAAGTCAAATTGGAGAAGCTATTTTGTTCAAGTTGACACAGGAAATGAATGGAGTGGAAAAATGAGAAGTTTCGCGGCGTAAATTTTTTTTGCTCTGAAATTAAAGTAGAGTGAAAAAAAATGGCGTTTGAACAAAAATTTGCTCTATCGCTATTGGTTTTTTGTTCACATGCGGCAATTTCACTTTAAATTTTTTTCAATTGTATTGGATCGGTTTTTTTTTCTAAAAGGGTTTCCCAATCCATTCATAGCTCATTCTAGGCCTCGTTTTTAGTTTGAACCAGTTTTTTTCTCGGTTTTGATTTTTTGTTTCACATGCGGCAATTTGGATTTGATTTTTAATAGCTGCACAGCGATAGCTGGGGCTATTATTGGCCTTCTCTTGGTTTTTACGACTCGAAG
>NC_134476.1:3244743-3264743 GCF_964194025.1 Convolutriloba macropyga
TTCCGGTATTCTACCGGCTATGTTTTTTTAGCAGAAAGCAAGTTTGTTCATGACTTCAATTTTGACTTCTTTCTGTTCGAGCATTTACCACCACATTTTTGATTGTTGACTTCTGTTTTCGAACATTGGACTTTAACAGTAGCTTCGTTTGTAATGTATAATAATTAGGAACTGCTGGTAATGTTCAAGGTGAAGAGGTCATTTTGAGATTTTTTGTTCCTATTTAAGTCACCCCTAATTATCTAAACTACACCGCACAACCCCCCCCCCCACCACCTATCTAGCCCCCCCCATCCAACACCTACCTCCACCCCCCCCCCCCACCGATCAACTCCCCCCCACCTACCTACCCCCCCCCCCCCCCAACTACCTACCCCCCGCCCCCGTACCCCCCACCTACCCCTACCCCGTCCCTTCACCTAGCTACCCCCAACTACCCCATCACTACCCACCTCCCCAACCTCTCTACCCACCCCACCTTGCTCTCCCCCGCACCTAAAAAATTGTCGGAATTTTTAAAACAGTTTAATGTGGTTTGTTTGTTTTTTTTCTCTTCTCTATTTTGATGTTCTGATTTTAGTAAGGTTAGGTTAGAGATTATAATGCACGACAATTCGAGTCGTTTCCGGTATTCTACCGGCTATGTTTTTTTTTATTTCGTCGTCATGATTTTTGTTACGACCATATGACGTCACAGCCACTTTTTGTTCATTCGTTCATGCAATTTCAACTGAACTGCATGTGTGACGTCATTTTTCGCTCTTAGTGGAGCGAATTTTTTTGTTCATGCGCGTGATTAAATTTTTGGTCACACTTGACTTACCTCACTCTCAACAATGACTTCCTCACTTTGACTTTTATTTAAATTAATTCAAAGAGATAAGGTCAAATGGGTGTGTGTCACTCTAAATGAAGGTTATTTGAGATCAGCTAATAGAGGCAGCAATAACTTATACAGATTTTTAATCAAAATATAACAGATCAGCCTTCAATGAAAAGACGAATTTTTTTGGTCTGTCTTTTTTACTGATTTTTTAGACTGCCGATCTACGAATCTATTGCGGCTATTTTCTGGCAATCTGCCAGCTATGTTTAGTTTTTTAAAACTTTTGATCTTGATTTTTTGGAAATTTTTGATAGTCCATTCAAGGTCTAATTTTTGTTTGTTCAATGAAAATTCTTTGAAGTGTACGTCAGGACTTGTCCTGCTATGTATTTTTCACTTCGTCTAACCCAATTTTTTTCTCTTTACCTTAGTTCACAGCTCGTTCAACTTTTTTGGTTTCTCTAGGCTAGTTTCACTCTTCGCTCATTCTGCTCAGAGGGCTTTTAGACAGCAGTTGCGCAGCAAAACATTTGAGTCACTATCAAAAACGAAATCAGAAATAGAAACGGGATAAACCCATAAAACTAGTTTTTAGATGCCCGTTATCCAAACTTTGTTCTCATAAGTCTTTATTAGCATATCTAAAGCTTATTGGTATTCATACTAGCTCCTAGATTGCCTCAAAATGAAGACACAGAAGTATGATCAACTACATAATGACATCAAAATAATTCGCACTTTAAAGTTGTTTTCCTAAAAAAAAAACATCTCTTTTGATTATTTTATCTTCTTTCAATCTCAATCTTGGTTATGGGAATCAACGGCGGGTTTGTTTTTTGCGGCAATCTGCCGGGTAGGTTTTTGTTTCAAACTCTCTTTTGAAATACTCGCAACTATATCTCGGACGCTTTCTTTGCTAACTGAAAAATAATGCACTTGTGTCAATCAATAAGAGTAGAAATTGACCGAAACGAACTTTCCAGAAACTTGTTATATAACCATTCAATATGCAAGATCTTGCAAAATAGTCACTGTCTTACAAGATCTTGCAAGATATTTATCGACTTGCAAAATCTTGTAAAATAACCATTTTTTCAAAAGTCTTCCAGGGTTCTTTCTGGTCTCGACTCGGAGATTTTTTTTTTTCAAATTTGCTGACGAGTTGATTAAATTTGCTGAAAAGCTCACATTATTTAGTTATCTGCTCTGACTTTTAAGCCTTATATAAAAAAGATAGTCCTATATACAAGACCATTTATTGAAAACCACCAAAGTTTGCCAAATTTTTCCTCGATTATAAGAAATGCGGAGCTTAATTTTCTGTTGATTTCTAGCACCAGTGTGCACCTCAAATGGAATATTCAGTTTTGACTGGATCTCGCACAAAAAAGAGATAAAATTTGTGACGCAGTGCAAAATTTTCATTTATCATCATATGTTAGACTTTATGTTTCTCTTTTGATGTTTCAGAATGACAATGACCCTTCTCTTTTCAGCGCCCGGGTTGAGATAATAATATTCTATTGTACTTACATTAAGAAGAAAAATATATGCACTGAAACCATATAAAAGAAAACAATGAATCAATATGAAGTTCTCCGGCAAATTTTTCGCGTGAAAATTCAATGAAATTGCATTTTTCGAAAAGAATTGGCTTCAAAAATGAATCTATATTTGCTAGTAAAAGTTAAAATAATGAGATAATACCTGCATCAGAAAATCAGTGAACACTTTCTTGAATTTCTTGAGCAATATTTTTTTGCCAATTTTAATTACAACCATTGGTTTAAATATTAGTTGATAAAAAAAATTAGCTGTAAAATTAGCTGATACCTCAACTCGGCAATATTGCTAATAAAATCAGGGTTTGCGGATGGGTGGAATGTGGTCAGATGGAGAAGGTGGAGGAGGTGGAATTACAGACAGACAGAGGAAGAGTATGGAACTGTCTCTGATTGGACAAGAAGAGAATCCCAGAAGAGTGGTAACAAGCAACAAACAAGTGTAAGCGTTATTTCAAAAGGGGTTCCGGTATTTCCATTGGGGCGAATCAAAATTATAAGACCTGTATCAATTTGAAAATTCTTCTTCTTCAGTTTCGGGCAATCGACAGGTAACATTTTTTTTCTAATAAAAAGGAGAGCAAAAAAATATTATATTTCCGAGGTCTTTTCTTACAAATACAAGAACCAAAACGGACAGGCTCATATATTATAAAGAAATAGGAAAATCTTACACACTTCGTCCCACCCATTTCACCCGTCACCCAGCGCAGTCGACCACCCCCCCCCCCCCCCCCCTCACGCCCCTTCAGTTAGCTCAAGTTAAACCTAAATATATACTCCCTAAACTGATCCTCCCCAGTCACTCGCCAGTCGCTAGAGGGCAATTTGCCATACGCTAGTCGTTTGCGTTTTTTATTTTGATGAAACAAATGATGATATTGCTTTCGCATGTTCAGTTAACACAATAATAAAAAAAAACAATTATTGAGCTTTGAAGGTGTAGATTATGAATATGGCCACCCGAAAATGATCAGATCATTAAACAACAGAGAACCCTCACTAAAAGTTGCTCAATTTTACCCGGTTGAAGGAGAGAAAAACTGTTGACCTTCAGTTGACTTTTCCATAATCTGCAGCAGAAGCGAAGGTCAATTCTATTTTTCATTGTTCGGAAAATAACGTTAGGGAGCCAAATCTCAAACTGCTTCTAAGCTTTTAACTTTATAAGTCATGTGTTACGAAATAAATTTTAAGACAAATAGTTTAGTTGCAGCCTATCACAATTGAGATAAATAATTTCAAAAACTGTCATTTAGAGCTGCCTATCTTAAGGTATAATTTGTCCAACGATTCTTATAAAAAGTTTTTTTTATCAATTCACAAAAATGATAATTGACACTACGTAGAACAACAGTCCTCGCCTTATGCTGATATCTGTTTTCATTAGACAAGTGTATACAAGAACAGACGAATGAAGATGAGTTGCATTTTTTCTAAAGGAACAAAAAATTCTCAATGTGGGATTACTTTAGAAAAACGACACAAATTTAAATTTTCATTTCGCAAATAAATAAAAAATATCAATGGTTTGCTCAAATAACACAAATAGGATGATTATTTGGAAAATGTGTTAAAAGAACAATGAAAAACCTCTCATTTTTTTCTATATTTAACTCAAGAAAAATTATTGGAAAAAAAACAAAAATTTGTCATCATTATTATACCTTCGATTCTTTTGGTTAAATGTAATTTGCTAAGCTTCCATTCTTGATAGTGATGTCTGGCTTAAAATAATTGTTTAGCAGGGCTTGAGTCGCAGAGTATTTAGCGCTGAACCAGCACATTTCAAGTGTTAAAAATCAATTCAATTCTGAAACATTGCATCTCCAGAATATTTCACGTTTCTTTAAGTTCAGTTCTTCTTCATTTTGATTATATTGAGATCCTGGAGTTATTCATTACGATTAAATTGAAGATTTTAAATTTCCTTATGTTCAGTTTTTCTTCATTATATTTATTTTGAGATCATGGAGTTAGCCCAGGCTAAATTTATCCTGTACAGTCTGTAAATTACTCAAAGCCCAAAATTAAGTCTGAGCAGAGTAATGTCATACTTTTGGAGTTATAAACAGTAATTACTGTAGTAGAATACACACGATTCATATGTAAGCTAGTTTGTAGGCATTTACCACAAAGCCCATTTAGCTTAGTTGTTATGACTTACTACGCAAAAAAAAATATTACAAGTATCCACGTGGAAGTTCGAAGCGCATATAAATCAAACCTTCTTGGCAGAAGTTAAGCTGAGCATATTATTTTTCATGCAGTATTTTTACTCAAAAATAAAGACTGGCCTTTGCAAATTGGGACATGAACAGAGTACTCGCCGTCCTAAAAAAACAGAATGTCTTTAGACTGATTCAGCGCTGATTTACTCTGCCACCAACATCCGAGTAGTTTAAAAATGTTTGTTGCTTTAAAATAAAAATAGTATCACCTTATTTTGTGTTTGATCAACGCGTACAAGTAATATTTTGGGTGCCAAATATTGACAATGGCTGCTACGTGGTTGGCATCAAAAAACTTTCGATATATACATTTTTTTTTGAATTTTCACTGATTATAAAGTTATTTCCTGGAAGATATCAGAAGCAGAAGTGGAAGAAATTTTTAAAATTCTCCATTCCAGTAATTAGCTCCAGCCAGATAAAATCTTACAAAACAAATTCACTTTTTTTCGATTTTTCGTGTTGTATTATTTAATTTGCGACTAACAACATTACCTCTAATTATTATAAGCGCCTTAGATCTTAGCTACTCAGGATCAAGCACAAAAACTTTTTTCGTGATTTTCTCGATTATTTACCGGGCTTCTTTTGCCTAAAAATTGCGCTCGAAAAGTTATCTAGGGAAGTAAAGAAGACCAATCTTTGAAAAATTGGCGCTTTTTAATTTGCTTCTGTAACTATTTTCAAGTGAGGACAACTGCTGGAGCGTCATAAGTAATAGCTTGTGTCAATTTGACTTAGAAGTTAAACGCTTCGATTGTTTTAACGCCTAATTTTTTACAAAAGAATTACTATAATTTTTCTACTATTGACTACAAAAATCCGATATATCTCGAAGGTATAGCTTTTTTTCTCAAAGGTTTCCTTAAAAATCCCACTGCAAAACGAGCTCGCATAGGTTTTTTTAAATCGTCAAAGAAGGGGAATACTTTAATTGTTGCAAAATAGAAAGCGATTTTGTTACAACTGCGAGTATAATAAGGCTTAAAAATGAACATCAGTTTAAGTTCAAATTCAAGCATTCAATATTTTTTTCGAGTGTTTGACGAGTTTGAAAGAAGAGTAGTATCATCACATTTTGATACCTTAAAGGTGCCTCAATGTCTGTCATCTTTTGAAACTGAAACTACTATACTTCTGTTTGCTTCGTTTTATTAAATTTGATTACAAAAATGAGTAGTGCAATTTTGGTTGTTACATTTTGCATTTTTGCATTTCATTTTGGAGTCACTACTAAAGGTCAATTGGAGTGACTAACCAAGTTTTTTAACATCACTGTTAAATTCTTTTTTTTTTCAGATCCCAGAAGTATTTCAAAATCAACTATGAACAAACAGACAAAGAGTGGAGTTGTACTGTCAACTTCCCAACTCTCCAGTACAGATTACCAAATGGACTTACCTGGAACAAAACCCACGACGGTGGATTTGTCATCACTTCGGACGAAACCCCACCAATTCCTGTTGATGTGCCCAGTAACACAGACCCAGACGATATTGAGGTGGTTGAAAATCAAGATACAGGGGAGTTGTTATTCCGCTTGGATGTTCCGCCCGATCAACAAGTGAAGAGTGGATTTAGCGGTCGAGGTGGAATGCGTCCGCAAATGGAAAGGCAGCAGTTATCGGCAACTGATTTTAGAGGTCAAAAGACTGGACATACTGGGTAAGTTTTTCGTTGTATTTTTCGGCATGATGGTCACAATAGTGCTTCAATATTTTTAAGATGACTGGCAGACCAGACAATTGACCTTTTTTGCAATCATCTCAATTAATTGTTTAAAAGAAACCAAACTTGATATGAGGGGGTCCTTAATATACGCAGAGTTTACAAGAGCGAACCATTCTCCAAATTTTCTGAAATTAAGCGATCTTTTCTCCCTCATTCAAAACTTTTTTCATGCGTTTCTTTCATTACATAATCGATACAAAACGTATTTTTTAATATACGTTTTTTAACAAAAAGGGGGTCTGGAGAAGCATAAAAATTTTAGTGTAAACGGTATCGGAAAAAATGTAAGCTTTTCTTGCGTTTGCTTTTAATATTTCGGATCCATTCTGTTTCGCCCCCCCCCCCCCCAGCTTAGTGGGCATAAATCTTTTATGACCCCCAGGCGCACGTGCTATTTTCTTACATAGTAACGTGTTATGTAACAACATATAATTTGTAATTGGGGGTCATAAAAAACACTGGGAGGGGGGGGGGGGCACAGAATAGATCCAATATTTCGGATTAATTGCTTACAGAAAAATGCAAATTGACAAAATTTATTTAAACAATAAGTAAAAAAAACTTTCCTTTTAATCAAACTAATGATTCTAGCAAAAAATTTGATACCCACACTTGTTTAACAATCTTGTTCATTGTTGACCTGATTAAGAAGTTCATCAAATCAAACGAAATTTGAAGATTCTGTTGAATGAATGAGGTCTAAAAAGGGTATAACTTTTTGTTTTTGGAGAAATTTGAACTTTTCTCACAATAAAAAAAAATTAGATTGAAATAAGAACATAAATCGCATAAAAAATTTATTAATTAGATCACTATCTAAAGTAATTGATCAAACCTATCCTTGACTCCTGAGCGATGTGACAGAAAATAACAGTATCTTTATAGAAGAAAAACTTAAATTCGGAAAAAATTTTCTTTTTCCGCAATTTAATTTTACCAAGTATCAAATCTTCATAAATTTTAATTTTTAAAGTTAAATTTTTCTCTAAGATTTTTCTAAGGACCCCACATTACAAAAATAAAACCACATCGAACTGAGTATATATACTCAGCGTGGTCGCTGTTTTTCACACACACACACACACACACACACACACACACACACACACACACACACACACACACACACACACACACATGTATTGATATCTGGAAAATAAGCGAGTGCGAAACACGGTCTTACGCTCAAACGCTTATATATAGAACAATAGTTTTTGCATTTTAAGTGTTTTTAAACTGGTGACAAATTTATTGATTATAATCATTGAAATTTTCCCTCTTTTCCACACTTTGGTGTCGGCTTTTGATGTAATACAAATGAATAGTGCAAATCCGTGAGCTAAAATTAGCGACGCGATTTGCAATATTTCTTTGGGGGGATCAGTCGCCAACTTACACATTTTTACTCTCACCCCAACTCGCGTTTTCTGTTGTCAAATTGTCGGCGAGAAATTTGTTTTGATCTGTTTACACTTTGTCAACAATGTTAGCTTTGTCGCTGCTCTCAGAACACTATACATAATATCTTTAAATTTTCTGGCTGCTAAAATTGAGGATATGAGGATTGGTTATAAAATCTTAAGCAAATTTTTGAAATGAACAAAAAAGAGCAGAAGGTTTTGAAAGAAAATGACAACTTTGTGAAAAGTTTAAAAAATTTTTGAAAGTTTTTATTGTTTATTCATCTTTAACTGTGGTTTTGCCGACTTTCTTGCTTGTGCATGAGGATATAGATACTAAAATGTTTTATCCAAAGACGATATAAACATTTGAAATATGTTCATCATTAACTAGCTGAGCGGCTCTGATAGAGCTTTGCTAGTCTTTAAATTAACAACTCATTAAAGCTGCAGAGAAAACAATTTAAATGTGATATGATGGGCCACTTTTGCCGTTCGAATGCCCATCGCTCCGGCTTCCTCTACACGCAGACACTCACCCAACACACACGCGCACACACACACACACAAACGCCAATTATAACTCAAGGTCCCACAACCATCCGGTAGCCCTTTAACGAAATCACCAGCCGATCGAGAGCAGATTGCGTTAATCGGTTTACTTAGAATTTTTTTGTGCTAAATGTTGACAAAAAATGCTCCAACCCTTTTTTTTGGGAAATTTTTGAAAAAAATTGAAAACAAATATACAAGTATTTTAGAGATTTGTTGAACAAAAGTTGAAGTGTCTGGGAGAACGATATAACTATCAATGAGTTCTAACTATATCAATTTGATGAAATTAAGTTTCAAGACATACTTTGAATATATGTAAGTACTCCAATTTACAATAGTGAATGTTCACTATAAAAGCGATCTTCAAAAATGGGAATTAGTTTTTCCAGAGACTTGAAAAATGAAAAAGTCAAACTCAATCAATTTTAGATCTCTTCCCTCGTTCAGGAGAAAAAAAACAAAACTGTAAAGGCAAAACAGGCAAAACTTTAAGATAGCACTGAAATGCAAAAAACAAAGTCAATTTTGGATAATTCAACTAATTTTAAATGTCATGAATGTTGAAATCAGAATTAATGACAACAGTATGAGGTTGTTTTTGCCAGCTAAGGAAACAATCTTAACTAAAATTGGTGACCAAATGGTTAAAATTTGACCATTTTTGGCAAAATTTGCAAGTGTTAAACTTTTTTCTAAAAAACTATTTTCTAGAAAAATATTAATGATTTAAAAAAAAACGTAAAAATCATGAAAAAGTTTGCATTCTTTTCCTTCAGAAAAATATATAGCAATTTGGAATTTTCGAGCTAAATTTTTCACACTTATTGATTTGCCGAAGTAAACTTTTTATTGACATTTGATTGGTTTGTAAAAATAACAACAATAATGATAATAATATTAAGTTCGTGTTCATTGTGATTAATTTAAAAACAAATGTTTATACCCGGAATTTGATCGCAGAGCAAATCAGCGCTGAATCAGTCCAAAGACATTCTGTTTTTTAGGATGCCCAGTACTCTGTTCATGTCACAAATTACACTGACCAGCCTGATTTTTGAGCAAATTTTACTTCATGAAAAACAATATGTTCAGCTTAACTCCCGCCAACAAGGTTTTGCTTTATATGCGATTCGAACTTCCGCGTGGGTACTTTTAACATTTAATTTGCGTAGCGAGTTGTAACCACTAAACTAAATGGGCTTTGTAGAAATCACCTACAAAATAGCTTATGTACAAATAGTGTGCGTACTTCTATAGTAATTACTAGTTAAGAGCTACATAAACATGACCTTATTCTGCCCAGATTTAATTTTGTGTTATGAGTAATTTTCAGACTATACAGGATAAATTTAGCCTGGGCGAACTCTTTGACCTCAATATAATAATAATGAAGAAAAACTGTCCATAAAGAAATTTAAAATATTCTGGAGATGCAATGTTTCACAACTGAATTTCTTTTTTACTAATGAAATGTACTGGTTCAGCGCTGAAATGCTCTGAGACTCAAGTCCTGGATATTTTTGAATTACCCGACAAGTTTTTCAAGCAATTGTTGTCACACGGGTGTGTCTACCGGTACCAAATTTTTGCAGTAAATTTGCTTGTTTTTCTTATCAGACTTTGTTTTTCCTATGTTAAAACATTGTGCGTATGAACATACTTTTGAATTCCGCGAACGAAAATGCGGTGCCTTATAGGGAAATTCCAGTCTGTGTAATTCACATTTAAACTGGAAGTTGAAAAGTAGAAACTGCTTTTCACTGGAAAACATGTTTGACGGAAGCGCGTTCGGCAAAGTAATAGGCCGCAGATTAATAGCACTAAAGTCCCTCATTTTAGTTATCTCATAACAATAAATTGTGATATTGAACGGCAAACGGACCCTTACAGCCGAACGTAAGTATTTTTTACATTTATTTGATCCTATTTTTCTCTTTAAGGCTCTTAATTGCTCTGTGGAAACCATTTTCAAAAAATCTCAGCCGCTTTGAGATGACGACTTCCGTCCAATGCAATGCGCCAGCCACTTTCTTTTTTTAAAGCTTTAGTCATTTTGGAGCAGCCGGTGTTTTCAATTTTTAATTTGCCGGGTGCCATTTGTAGAGGAAAGTTGTTGCACTTAAAGCGTTGTCAATCCATGCAATTGTCTTCACCAATTAGACCAAGGATAAGCCAAAAAAGTGTGACATTATTTTGCTCAGACTTAATTTTGGAGTTTGAGCAATTTTCAGACTATACAGGATTAATTTAGCCTGGAAGAACTCTATGAAATCAATATAATCACAATGAAGAAAAACTGCACATAAAGCAACTTAAAATATATTAGTTTTTACTTAAATTAGTTTTTACTCTTGAAATGTTCTGGTTCAGCGCTGAAAAGCTCTGAGACTCAACTCCGGGTAATTTATTATTTATTTTAGGACCAAGCGAATACCAGGAGGCTTTTCGCCCGTTTAAGCAACGTTTCAGAACTGTTCGAGCTCAGCTGATCTTTGTATTAATAATGATCTGAAACATAATTGGTTATCTTGTTTAGTGTTCTTTTTAGTACCGAATCTCCAGCAAATGTCAGCGCAGAACTGGGTAGCGGATTGATGAGAAGTCCTCAAGGGGCAAGTGGCACGAGAGAGGGAAGATTGAGTCAAGACCCGAGAACCGGTGAAACTAGTGCCTCAAATATTCCGAGGTAAAATGTCATTTAGATGACTAAATATCGATAAATTTTGTTTGTTAGTTTTTTGTCTTTTTCAAAATCTGAAATATTAAAATGAAAACATCCTCTGTGCTAATGTTACGTGCTAGAGATTTGAATCAGCCTTATTTTCATGGATTAGTTTCTTTTGTGGAGAAGTCTGGTAAAAGAGCAGCAATGAAACGACACAATTTTCCACACAGTCAATTTCTGAAATGTTCAAAATTTTATGCTAAAAAGATGTTTGCGATGAACAGTGTTTTCGATTCCGAAGCAGGCCGAGCAAAATTTATTTGATCAGCTCTGTTCAGACTGGCTTGGATTTGGATGTATTTTCAACTAAATATGAATTATTCATGACAAAATCCAGCAGCTGAAAGTATACTTGCCTGAAATTAGGAAATCTGCAACGCAATGTTTAATCGGAGAACAAATCTGGAAAAAAATGCATTATAGGAATGCACATATGAATTAAAAAAAGTGCGACTGAAAAATTAAGAAAATTCGCAAGCTAGAAAGATTGAAACTTTTTCGGTCAGGTTCTGGGGTAGTGGATAGGACAAAAAACAGTGAAAAGCGGCAATTCTCGCTACTTATGAGATTCATACTCGATCATTGATTGAAATTCTGATAATTAATCTTTTCGAGTGGCAGTCGTTGGGAAATATTTTTTCTCAATGACAACCGTATTCTCCTACTAGAAACAAAAACAAAAATATATTTTTTGGAAATTTAGCGCCAAAGGTTTAATGAAAGTAATTCTCAGAGAAAAACCCAAGAAACCATAACAGCTACTAATTCAGACTAATCAGTGCCTCAAAATTTTTTGTCCTATAATGTTTTTGAGAAATTTTTTCAAAACAATTGGAATTCCAATCACAACAACTTAAGACAGGATGACGTTTGATTGTCATGGCCTAAGATGCATACATTGAAAATATGTCTAATCAACTGCCATTGCATTTCACGACAAAAACTACATACAAAGCAACTTCTAAACTTTCGTTTCAGTTTATTTTCGTTAACATAGGAAACCAAAATACAATTATTAATGATCCTCATCATGACGATAAATGCAACTAAAGTTTTCTTTATTTCGTATTTTGTGCCAGTTTTCGAAAAACTCTATTGATTCAAACGGAAGTTTTTACTTTCATCACATCGTAGCAGTTGATTCAGTTAGTTGCAGCTGCCAATAATTTTTAGTCAAAAATTGTCAAAAAAAATAGCAGTAAGGTTTTATAGAGTTTTTGATAAAAAATTTGATCTTTAGAAGAAATTTTCACCATTAGATCTTTGTATGGGAAAAAAACTTATTTTCTAGATGATTTGTTTGGTTAACAGATATAATGAAACTCGTCCTTCGTCCTCTGGGTAGACCCTTTGTAGGTTTCAGCCATGTTTATGACGCTTTCATCCCTTTTTGGCTACATGTTTGAATTTTTTAACGTATCCTATGTAATTTGTAAGATATAATTTATTTCTCTTATTTCTTGACATTTCACCTAACCAGCTATCACTACTATCTTACTGTCACAACTAATTAGAATTTTTTCCTGGGTCAAATTTTTGATTGAAAGCTTTATTCGCATCATTTTTATGCTGATGATGGTGATCGTGAAAACAAAGCAATCCATTCAATTTGCTCTACAAAAAATTGAGCGAAGAAATTAGGAAGCACACACCTCTACATAAACATTACAACAAAAACAAGCAAAAGCACACATAAAAACTGTCACTAACAAAATCAGTGACAAGCAAAATGCAACAAAAGCCGAGAAAGAATTGAACAAAGAAAGAGAGAGAGAGAGAGAGAGAGAGAGAGAGAGCGAGAAAAAAAGAGAGAGAGTTTTCTCTTCAGACACTGTTTTACAGTGAGAAATTGAGTCTGCAAAGACAATAGACGTTGTAATTTTTGCTCAATGAGACAAATGTGTCTAAAGTGTTGTTTTTGTACCCCTTTTTGTAACACTTTTTCGAAAAGTTTTTATTTTCCTTGAATGATTAGTGCCAATTGATGTTATTTCTGGTAAAATTTGAACTCTAGAATGCAGCTTTTACATCGCCAATCTAAAAATTGATACAAGAAGATTGGCTAATTTTTTTAAGAAAATTATATATTCTGCTTTTTTGTATATCAATGAGCCTAATTATGGATTAGAAAGAAAAGATTTTTTCCTTATATAATCACCAACTACTTTTCGTTTTTGTTCGGAGCTGCATGTAGAAATTATTAGATTTCCTTGTTTTGTTTAACTGGTGACGTTTATCAACAGTTTCGCCTGGAACAAAATATTTGATAACCAATATGGCTCTGAAGGCAAAATTGAAAAGACAGAAATTGACGCAAATTTTTTAGTTTCCATTCTACAATCTGACTCTAAAATATTTTTTTTTGCAATCACCTAACCGTGGGAAATTTGATTCCAGTTTTATTTATGTTGCTAAATATATTGTGAAAAAAAGTTTTGAAAGCACCTAAATGAAGCACACAAACAAATCACATGAACTAAGTATGATGAAAAAATCATTCGAACCCAAATATATCTACTTGAAGTAAATAAAAAAGCTAACAACCAAAGCGTTTTTCTTTTTTCGGGATATTTTTGTACGCTATTTCTATATTGAACGTCAACTCCTAGATTCCGTGAAAATGCAAGTCTAGAATCAGCACTGTATCAGAGTTTTGATCATATCACTTCCTAGACTTGGCACAATTTAAATCAAACTTTAAATCTTGGAAAGTCTAGAGTCAAGCCTTGGCTCAGAGTTGACAAAACGTGTGCAAGTTTCAGCCAAGATATGACAAGTCATGAGAGAGTCTGGGTCAAGACTTTATAAGTCTTGAGCAGGTCTTGACCAAAACTTGACAAATCTTGGGTCAAGTAATAAGCCCAGCTTTTAATTGTCGTTTGTTTTTGTTTTCTTAAGTTTAGAGCAGCTTGCCTATAAAAATCATCAAAGTGAAAAAAAGAATGACAGGAAAATGCGAGGACTTCCAGAAAACTCATTTGATAAAATTTTTAAAAAGTTTTGATATCGCTCAAAGATGCCAGTCATTGCCACTTTTTACAGACCATTGAAAAAAGCTTGGTTTTGAAATGAATAAGTGAGATATTTAATTTGGTGTACGCTCATATCGGAAGTAACGTAATCAGATTTTTTAAAAAAAATTCGTAAAATATTTTGACCCTTTTTCAGCTAATCTTGAACTGCATTAGTTAGAAATAAATTCTTCTCAATATTCGTCTTTGTTTATTAACTGCGCAAATATCAAGATTTACCAATTCTTGGACAAGACTTGACGTAGACTTGACAAGTCTTGAGCAAGTCTTCACATATCTTCTCAAGTATTAAGTCTTGATATAAGGCGTGATCAGTACTGATTTGTCCATTCAAGATGTGTAAACATTGGAGAAGTTCTGATCAAGACGACACTCGTTCAGGGTGATTTTTAAGTAAAATACGTTCAGTTTTCCAGATCATATAATCTATGTTAAAAACTTTTTTAAAAAATGTTTGGTCATACAAAACTGTGCTGGCGATTATCCGTTTGGCTCATCGCTTAATCAGCGCAGGTTTAAACATTTGACTAAGCTATTGCTTGCGATTTCTTTTTGTATCCTTAAATTTCAGCTGGATCAAAAATATTAGATCAATTCTGTTGGTTGATATCTTTTGGTTTTCATAGTCCAGTAAAAATCGATTAATGATTAGACCATGGATGACCATCAAGATCAAAAGTTTTTAAGCGACAATTCTGAATCGAAAATGACGTTTAAAAGGTTCTATCTTGACTTCTGTCATTAAGCTGGAATATAGCGTGGGCTAAAATTAGCATGAAGGATCTTAGCGCGACCCATGTTTTGCAAGCCGCACTTCAATACAACCTAGGTAAATGATGCAAGAACCTCCCTTGACACAAAGTTTTATGCATTGAACGAATACTATCGCCTTTAGTGACAAACATGAAACCACACACACACGTGACACCTATGATTATAACTAAAAGTGAAAAAGAGATTTAAAAGATACAACTGCATTCACAATTTGTTAAATCCTTCAATCACGAGTTTTTATTCTTACCTGACCAAAGTGGGGAGAATATAAACGAACATTTCACGCGTGCAAATTTTGAAATGGACAGTTGAATTTAGAATTCTTGAACTGCTGATCTGTTGAATTAATTACCATAGTTAAGATAACCAAGTTAATTATAATTAAATTTTTCTTCATTTAAAAAAAAAAATTATCTCAGCCTGTGTTTCATTTTCCATTATTATCCGTTGAGTTTACACCTCCGGTGAAAAACTGATCTTGGGTTAAAAGTCTGTGCGGATCGTTTCTGGTTTCAAATCTAAAGACTTGTCAGGATCTGCCAGGAGGTCTCCAAAATTCAGGTTTCATCCCAGAAAGTGTCAAGATCCAAAAAGTGAGACGATCTAATCTGTGATTCACAAATGTTTCAAGACTTGACTTCCGATTGATTCGGTAAAGATTACGACTTTGCCTTCTGTCCAAGAGCGCGCGTGTTTCTGTCATTTTTTGTAATAAATATTTACTGGGCACTAACGGGTAGTGTCACTGAGACGTTATATTCAATAGTTTTTGTTTCAACTAAAAATTAACTAAATGTGTTTCTAATAAAAATTTTTGTTTCTACTAAAAATTAACTAAAACTGTTTCTAATAAAAAATTTTTGTTTCTACTAAAAATTAACTAAAACTGTTTCTAATAAAAAATTTTTGTTTCTACTAAAAATTAACTAAATCTGTTTCTAATAAAAAATTTTTGTTTCTACTAAAAATTAACTAAAACTGTTTCTAATAAAAAATTTTTGTTTCTACTAAAAATTAACTAAAACTGTTTCTAATAAAAAATTTTTGTTTCTACTAAAAATTAACTAAATCTGTTTCTAATAAAAAATTTTTGTTTCTACTAAAAATTAACTAAAACTGTTTCTAATAAAAAATTTTTGTTTCTACTAAAAATTAACTAAATCTGTTTCTAATAAAAAATTTTTGTTTCTACTAAAAATTAACTAAAACTGTTTCTAATAAAAAATTTTTGTTTCTACTAAAAATTAACTAAAACTGTTTCTAATAAAAAATTTTTGTTTCTACTAAAAATTAACTAAAACTGTTTCTAATAAAAAATTTTTGTTTCTACTAAAAATTAACTAAATCTGTTTCTAATAAAAAATTTTTGTTTCTACTAAAAATTAACTAAATCTGTTTCTAATAAAAAATTTTTGTTTCTACTAAAAATTAACTAAAACTGTTTCTAATAAAAAATTTTTGTTTCTACTAAAAATTAACTAAAACTGTTTCTAATAAAAAATTTTTGTTTCTACTAAAAATTAACCAAAACTGTTTCTACTAAAAATTTTTGTTTCTACTAAAAATTAACTAAAACTGTTTCTACTAAAAAATTTTTGTTTCTACTAAAAATTAACTAAAACTGGGGCGTGAAAATGGAAATCAACCTCAAGCTGAAAACTGTGAAAAATTTAAAATGAGGATTTTTTTCGTTTTTTTAGATTCAAGCAGATCAGAGAATATCACCTGAAAAACAAAACCCTATTTGAAGACCAGGAGTTTCCACCAGACATGACGTCTCTGGACGCAATCAACCCTGGCAAGTTCATCAACAGACACATCAGGTGGTTACGCCCTTGGGAGATTTTTAAACAACCGGCCATGTTTGTGGATGGTGCTAGAAGGCTGGACATTTGCCAGGGAAGCCTGGGTGAGCTATATTTGAGCCTAAAATAATCGGGTGAAAATTCACGTCGTCCTAACAACCCACGCTTTTAACCACCCCCCCCCCCCCTCCGCACCTTTCTCTCTATAGTCTGTAAAGCATAGTGGAACAACAATTTAGCTGACAGCTGTCTTCTCAATAAAAGATTACGAAATCGTGAATGAGAAAAGAAAAGAACCAGTGTTGAGAATTTTGTCGGATTCAAACATAAGAAATCGTCGGTTTTTGTCGCTTTTACTTAAGTGGTCTTTTTTTACTTAAGTAAAGATATACCACGATTATGGTTTCGAACCAGCAATTTTTGTTTACAAGTTTTTGCTTACAGTAAAAAAAATTTGTTCACAAGTTTTTGTTTACAGTGAACAATTTTTGTTTACAGGTGACTGTTGGCTGTTGGCTTCGATGGCCAGTCTGACTACTGACCAGACTCTTTTCAACCGAGTGGTACCCCGAGACCAGGGATTCCAGAAGGGTCAATATTGTGGAGCATTCCGGTTTCGTTTCTGGCGATTCGGGATGTGGGTGGAGGTCATCATTGACGACAGGTAATAATAATAATAATAATAATAATAATAATAATAATAATAATAATAATAATAAATTGTTTTCGGAACAGACAAACAAAAAAATGTATATAATTTTACACTTTTGTATACACACATACTGAGCCGAGAGAACAGCAAAAGGCAGTGTTGCCTCGTTATGTGGTGCCTCATGAAGCAGAAAATTTAGCATCTTGATTTATTTCAATCATTTGGTTCGGAAAAACATGAAGAGGAGAAAAAAACTCAGTAGAAACCTTCTAGCAAATCAGCACTGCCTAATATTAAGTTATCACGAAACCGATGAGCAAAATCTTTACAACCTATTGTAGACAGTTTTGCTATTTCTTCAGTGAAAAAAAGTTGAAATCTTAGTATTTTTACCAGCATTTTTCTGGCTCTTGTTGAAATGAGCTTACTGTTAATTGGTCCTTCATACAAAAAATTTAAGTGTTTTGCGCATATTTTCTGCGTTTTAAGTTTGTTTAAATCGTTCATTCTCAAAAAAGCATTTTTTGTTCTGTACTCATTTAACTCCCTTATTTTTTTAATATCTAAATTCAATAGCTCATATAAATGTAACTCTTCTATGTTATAAATTTTTGCTGCGATTCTGAAGTTTACAATTGACTCAAATTTACGTTTCCCATATATAATTCTCACTAGATGTTTGATTTTGTTATTAAATTTCTTGATGTCACTCTTTGCAGCTGTACCATAGATTAAATCTCCATACTGTAAGATCGGTTGCACATAAGTATTGTAAGCAAAATTAGTTAATTTTTGTGTAAGACAGTCCTCAGCTTATAGAATGTAGCACAAAAAACATTCATTTTACGAATCTATTACTGATTGTGAACTTTATAATTTAGTTTCTCGTCAATTAAGATTCCAAGATACCTCACCAATTTTTTGTGTTCAATGTGATTTCTCTCAATTGGTATTTGATTGCTTTTGTTTCCACCCTTTTTTGAAAACTGAATAAAAAAAGTTTTATCGAAGTTCAAAGTTAACTTATTTCTGTCCAACCAATCAATTGTTTGTTTCATGCCTAAGACAAGCTGACTAAGATTTGATTGAATGAGTTGTATCGTGCGACGTAAAGGGTCATTGTTAGGTTTGCTGTAGCCTCCGGAATATCGTTTACATACAAGATAAACAGTAACGGTCCCAAAATTGGGCCTTGAGGAACACCTATTCCTAAAGTTAAAAATGAGGTTTCAGTATCTTCGCAACACATTTTTTTGTTCTCTGTTTGTTAGATAGCTTTTTAGTAAGGTATTGATAGGTCCACGGAATCCCATTCTCCGCAATTTTTCTACGAGAACTGAATGATCTACTGTATCAAATGCCTTTTTTAAGTCCAGAAAGATTGCATGCGTTGAAGTTGCTGATTTCTTCAAATTCTATCTGATTGAGTCTACTGCTGATATCAAGGCATCTATGGTGCCTAGTTTTGATCGAAAATCAAATTGATTGTTGTGCAATTTGTTTGTATGTTGGAGAAAACTGGTCATTCTTATGTAGATAATCTTTTCGAAGACTTTCGAAATGGCAGGTTATAATGAAATGGGTCTGTAATAAATAGCTTCAGAAACACTTTTAGACTTTAAAATTGGGACAACAACTGCCGTCTTCAAGCAGTCTGGGAATGTTTGTGCTTTCAGTGCTTTGTTTATGAGAAATGTCAGTGTGTCTAAAATCCCGAAAAGTTATGACTGTATTACGAAAACACTTCTCTCAAAACAGTCACTTGTGTATTTTGTTATTAGGGACATTAGAAATTTTTCAACCTCATCGTTAGTAACATTTGGAAGATACATTGAACAGCGCACTTGCGGAATTTTGTTAAGATTCCAATTGCCATTACATTTTTCATTCACTTTCTCTGCGACACAGGTAAAAAGTTGATTGAACTCATGACACTGCTCGACAGTCAAAATTGGCTTTGATTCGGATTTTTTCCCGGTTAGAAGATTAAATGTTTTGAAAAAAGATTTACTATTTGACTTGCTTTTGGCAGCAATTAGTGTTTGAAAATGTAATTGTTTCTTTTTGTCGACAATTTTTCTTAGCCATTTTTTACAGCGCAATAACGCTCCCAATTTTCCAGTGAACTCTCAATTGTGTTTTTTTATATACAGAAGATGTTTTCTGTTAGACATCTTTTCGATTTGGTTGTCAACCCAGTTTTTATTTTGTCCTGGTGTTTTTTTTGGAATAAATTTATTAACTATTTTCCGGATTTTTAGGTTAAAATATTCAAAGCATGAGTGTATATCCTTCGTTTCAAAGATTTTTTGGACATTTGCAGCTCAGTAAGCGTTACAGAACTCAGTTTTTTGATTCGCGGTTTTTCAGCAGATTCCAGTTTCGATAATGGGTAGTTTTCCTGTCTTCCTGTGTTCCGATTGCAATTCTCGGTACCGTTAGAGTATAATGGTCAGTAATTGATGTCTCTAAAGTCTCTATTTGAAAAATCTTATTGGAGTATACGACATAAATAACTGAAATATTTTGCTCATTTTCTCTCGTTGGTTCAATTGAATTCAAACATTGTAAACCTAAACAGCTGAGACTATTTTGAAGATTAATTTTTCTACTTGATTCCCTGCTGTGATCAATGTTAACGGCACCACATAGAGTATTTATGTCATCTGTTTGTAAAAAGATATCACTAAGATGGTTTTCAAGTGCA
>NC_134476.1:3277243-3286104 GCF_964194025.1 Convolutriloba macropyga
GGAATTTTTTTACGACAACAAAAACATGCTAAATTACGGACAGGATCAGTAACAAGAATTCCCAACTCTGTTTCTCTAAAAATAATTTGTTTTAATGAAAGATGAGAAAAAGATTGAAATATTTCTGTTTTTTATTAATTAAATTGAACTTTAAAAAGACGGATTTGATTGCCTCGAGTAATTTCTATTTATTTGTCGGAAAGTTGTATTTGAATTCAAAATCTTGCAAGAATCTTGCAAGATTCTTGCAAGTTTTCACATTCAAAAGGCGTTGACGAAAAAAGTCAACCATTTTCAGTTTTGCTGATCAAGAATTCTGATATCAGTCATGATATTTGGTTTTCAGTTAGTTTTAGCTACCAAAAACACATATTTTTTCCGGAATTCAAAATCTTGCAAGATTCTTGCAAGATTCTTGCAAGATTTTGAATTCTGTCTAATTTTTTTTTTCATTGAATTAGGCTTCGTAACTTGTTCAGTAAACAAAAACTTGCTTCAAAGATGTTTCCTAAAACACTTGTAACCAGATTTTTTTTTGGCCTTGATTGATATCTTGCAAGATTCTTGCAAGAATCTTGCAAGTTTTGAATCATCTTGCAAGATTCTTGCAAGATTTGAATCCGCTCATCACTAGGGAAAAGTGAACCAAAATGTTATTAACTAGGTTCACTGCAGTTCTAACATAATGCCAAAATATTCGTAGGCGATGTTAACGAACTTGGTAACAATTGAACTTTCAGTAATTATAGAAAATATTTTTTACAGAAAGAATAATAGGAAAATTTTTCCGCAGTGATTCAAAGATGAAAATATGCTTTGTTTCAGGTTACCGACAGAAAATGGGAAACTAATATTCGTCAGTTCAAGCGAAGGGAGAGAAATGTGGGGTCCGTTGTTGGAAAAAGCTTACGCGAAGTTGTTCAAGAGCTACGTTTACATAGAGGCAGGTTTCACATCAGATGCATTGACTGACTTTACAGGAGGAATTTCAGAAGTCATTTTCACGGATGATCCACCAACCAACTTTTATAGAAGATTACAGAAAGCACTCGAAAGGAATTTTCTCATGTGTTGCGGAACAAGTTCAAAAAACAAATGTTAGTATGCAAACAAAATCTTTTTTCAAGAACAGCAAAAATGTAAAGAGAAGGCGTGAAAAATTGCTCAAACAAAATAACAGACCTCCTGTCTTGAGCTCGAATTATTTCAACCCGGGGTGAAGTTTTCAGCCCCTTCCATTGGTTACAGTGAAGATGCATTCCGACGTTTAGATTTGCTGCTTAGAATGGTGCTCGTCTGACATAACAGATGCTAAATGGCTAATATCTGAAAAGAAAATTTTTTAAAACATATGCGATTTTGTTGAGTTAAGTGACATAAATTTTTACCATTTTTCTCATTTCATATACCATTTTCATATAGAATATAGCTACGCAAAATGTGAAAATAAGTTAGTTATGTTGTTGAAAAGGCTTACATTTTACGAGTTTTCGCGGATAAACATAACCTGTTTCCACAACTTTGAAAATGTAATTAGCCCAAAATTTTATTGCCCGAAATCTAGTTGTAATTAGCTGAGACCCAATTCAAAGCAAAGACTGAAATCTTCCTGTGAACAATGGGACGTGCAACCGCAATATGCGTATTGTCCTTTTTATTTGCAACGGGTGTCGGAGGAAAAACTATATTTGCGGGGTCTAATTGACACCTGAAGTTTTTTTTGGGCCTAATGGAAATTAGTGACGAAAGGTTGTTACAAGTTTTCACTCTAACCCAAAACTCTCTTCGTGCAGAAAGAGTACACTTGTATGGAATTTCGAAGAAAATTTGAACTAAATTATAAAATCGTTTCTACACACGCTCACAACTTAAATCTTAAAACACGGCACGTGAAATTGCCCGAGCAAAATCAAGTATGTATATTGGACTTTTCGGACTTTGGCCACGTAATAAATAATGCGTATGAAGAGTTACACAACTAAGGAGGCAATTGAATCGAATTAGTTAATTTTTGCTTTTCTTTAATTCAAAACATTACAAAGAGTTTCAAACGGGAATTTTTACGCTCATTTCGAGATCAAAAACTTTCATAAAAGCGCTGCATATTTAACACCGAACCATTCAATGTATCTATCAAACTCAACTGAAAAGCCCTGTTCATATAAGAGCTCTGCCGATAATGGTTTACCAATCTTTTTTTTTGCACAACAACCACTTGCAACAATCCAACATCAGATATGAAAAGATCACCAAACGAGTTTGATCTGAGATCACTTTGTTAGCGGCTGCCAAGTGTGTTCTGATCGCAATATTCTTCCAAGGGCCAAACGGCAAAAGATCGGCAATCGTCAGAGAAGATCTAAGTCCTCAAAGATTCTGCAAAATCTAAAGGAAATTTAGAATTCAAAACTGAATCGATTTTAATGTCTTTCAACAGAACTGATGAGGTATACAATCTAAAAATCGCTTCTAGAAACTCAATATTTTTCGCGAATATTTCTAACACGTTTCAGAACGTTTTAAATCAGCACATACGGTGCCTTTCTCATCTAAAAATTACACAGCTTTAACAAAAAATAGATGACCTTGTATAAATTATTGTAAAATAAAAACTCGGTTGTTCTTCAACCTTTTCGGCTTGTGTCTTCAGCTTAATCGGTGCATAGCTATTGCACCCCGTGGAATTGCGTATCAAATTGCTACATAATAACTCACTCTATTATTACTAAGGGTTTGCAACGTACCCTGGGGCAATGGCTAAAAAGGTCTAATTTTTTATAACAATGTACGAGCAAGTCAATGAGGGTTATTGTCACTTTTCGATGATTATATAAAATGAAAAGTTATTTATAACAATTTGCAATAGCTTTTAAGTATGTTGTGGAAAATGCTTACAACTTACTATTTTTTGCGGATAAACGTAACCCACTTCTACAACTTTGAATTTTTTATTAGCCTTAAAGTTTATTGGTCGAAATTTATTTGAAAGTTGAGACCCCATTCAAAACCTGAATTTTTCATGTGAACATTGATACGTGTAATTGAAAAATTCGAAATGTCCTCGTTATTCGCAACTGGTTTACAGAAGGAAACTTTCAGAATTTTTTTGGGTCTGATTGACACTATCACAAAAGCGCAACATGCTTAACACCGAACTATTCAATGTTACCAGCAAGTTCTTCAAAAAGCCATGTTAATATAAGGGCTTTCCCGGTAAATACAAATAAAGCACTTGCAACAGTCCAACTTCAGATATGAAAAGATCGCCAAAGAGTTTAGTATGAGAACAGGTGGCATAGTATTCTTCTGAAATCCCTCTAGTCCTGAGAGATAATTTGCAATAAAAGCGGATCTGTTCTGTTTCGGCCCACCAGTTTGTTTTTGCAATTACACGTATCAATTTTTACAGGAAAAATTCAGTCTTTGAATTGGGTCTCAGCTTACAAAAAAAATTTAGTCGATAAACTTACAAATTATATGTTATATAGCACGTTCCTACGTTGAAATAATGCAAATGCGGGTGGGCGTCATAAAATATATATTCTCACTAAACTTGGCGTCCAAAACGGAATAGATCCAGAAATTTAATGGACATTTAGCATCCAAAATAGAATTGGTTTTAACTTAAGCATCGGTTTCAATCTAAGCATCGCTTCCAGAAATTTGCTAATTTTCAAGCATAAATTTTTGCATATAAATTATGCACAGCTATTTCACAAAAGGAAGACCTTCTTTTGATAATACTTCAAAAAAACTTGTTTCTTCAACCTTTTCGGTTTGTGTCTCCCTAGCTTAAATGTTGCATAATCTTTGCGCCCCATAGAACTGCAATCCACAATTTTACACATGCCTCACTTAAAGTTTTCAACGTAATCTAGGGCATGAGCGAGAAGTTTTTTATGATGGATAAGCATGTGAATAAGCGATATAATCCTGATTCAATTAGAAAAAACGAATATATTTTTTGTGAAAAATTTGATAATTTTTATTTTTCTAAGAGCTGCCATCTTCTTCTCAACCATCTGTTTACGCACCCCAAATTTTGTCGAAGACATCAAATTTGGACTGTATCGGCGCTCTGTACTTTTCTCTCACTCATTTTTGCATCACTTTTAGCTTTCAGAATAAAATAAACAGGTATAACCCAGTAGCTCTTATGTTTAATTAGAGGCCTTAAGCTGTCATTAGCAGTTTTTCATGTGCTTAGTTTGCTAAAGTTGCTTGTTAAGCCTAACTTCAAGGTGAATAAGTCTTTTTTATGTTTTAAGCCCAAAAATTTTAATTGCTGTTTTTTTTGTATTTGCTCGATGGGTCTTATATTAAAACGGCAGTCGGTAGTTAGCAATGGCCATATTGAGGGTAGTCGGCAATAAGCCTTGTCCAGATAGAGGGCAGTCGGCAATTAACGATGGCCAGATAGAGGGCAGTCAGAATTGATCGGTGGAAATTTTACGAAGAGAAATAATTCAACTGAGGGGCAAAGTGATGACTCAAAAAGGGGATAAATACAGGCTATGAATTTTAAAATGTGACTTGAACATAGAAATTCACATAAAGAAAACAAAATGCTTTTTAATGATTCATTACTGTTGAACTGCGGATCTGATCCGGGAAATATAAAATTGCTTCTAGAAGGTTCCGGCATCATGAGAAATTGTAATTAGATCTTTTCTGATAACTTTGTTGGAAATTTTTATCACTTGCTCGTTAATGATCAGACAATGAGGGGTCCATTCGCCCACGGTCACCCAATGGCCCTTAAATGACTGAATTTTAGCCAGAACTGAATTTAATTCCCCTCTCGTTTTTTACCTGCTAATTGTCTGGGCATTTACGAATACTTCGACCTTGGGGTGCGTCGTTCGAGGTTTGGCGTTAAATTTTTGTAAGAAATGCGGTCGAATGCGGTGAAATATTTTTTCTCACCGCAATCACCGCATTTGTTTAAAAAGTTCACCGCATTTATCGCATTCCTCACCAAAATTCACCCAAAAACCTCTACCCGGGATGTGTTCAGGGAGAACGGTGAACAGCGGGATATCTGGTGGACATGCATACACCGTCACAGGATTTGCTACTGCGAGAGGGACAGAACTGATCAGAGTCAGGGATCCCTGGGGAACTAAGAGAGAATGGAGGGGTGCCTGGAGTGACGGATCACGAGAGTGGAATCAAATATCTGATAGCGAGAAACAAAAACTGGGACTGAGATACGACCATGATGGAGAATTCTGGATGTCATTTACAGATTTCTGTCGTCAATACATGCGGGTCTCGATTTGTCATAAAGCCGACGTCACTATGGACGAAAGCCTCACTTTAAAACTCTCACAATATGAGGGTAGTTGGGTAAGGGGGGTTAGCGCGGGGGGTAGTTCCAAATACGTGAACACAATTCACACTAACCCACAGTATAAAGTGACTCTTAAAGACACAGACGATGCCGACAATGTATGCACCTTAACAGTGGCTCTTATGCAAAAATACAGCAGAGGTTTTTCGAATCCAAAACTGAAAATCGGGTTCTCAATTTACAGTTTGACGAGCGATGCAGAAAGGTATATCAAAAACGACAGAATGACTCAGAACTTTTTCATTAATAACAGCCCGGTTGTTAAATCATATTTTGCCTCCATTCGTGAAATTGTCAAGACTGTTGAATTTCCCCCTGGGAATTACCTTCTGATTCCCAGCACGGCAGATCCTAATTATGAGGGATACTTCTATCTGCGCGTCTTAACTGAAAAGTCGTCTAACAGAACAGCAGAAATGGAAAGCGAACTTTTGTCATCGGCAGGTCACGAAAATGAGAACTTGGAAGCGTATTCTGACTATCAAAACGAAGATTCAAAAATGGTCCAGATGCTCCGACCGACATTCGACGCTTTAGCTGGTTCCGACGAATATATTTCAGCTCCAGAACTAATCACATTGTTTCAGGTCTTAACTAAAAACGAACCCAGCGACGAGAAAGCAGACATAAGCCACGCTCTGGCAATAATGGCTCTGTTCGACAAAGACAACACTGGCAAGCTTGATTTCAATGAATTTATGACATTGTATCACTTTTACGAGAAATGCAAAAGTCTGTTTACAAAATACGCTAAAGGTGGGAAAATGTCCGCTGGAAACGTTAGATATGCGCTTGAAAAACTGGATATCAACTTGCCAAGGTCAGTAATTGGAAGTGCAATACAGAGATATGGGAATGAAAGAGGGAACTTTATGACATTTTGCAATTTTGTGGCGCTTGCTAGCAAAGTCAAGGCTGTTCTTGGAAGCTGTTCGAAGAATGACGATGATGATAATTCTACCGCTTGTTCAGCTCAAGTCTTGGAGAAATTTCTTTTGCTTGCTTTAAAATTTTAAATGACCTGCGAACAAAAGAATTGATGTGACTTTGTTCAGTTTTGCACTTAATTTTAACTACAAAACTAAGTGGTAAGACGGTTTTTTGGGCAGTTCTGAATCTAAAAATTGTTGCACTTAAATGGGACCTGGAGGTCATAAAGCGAAAATTTCATCTTACCCTATATTTTTCCCAAGATCAGGGTACATGGCATTTTTCCAATTTCATTTTACCCAATGCCAACTTACTCAATGCTCTTTGATCTTTTCGTTCAATTTTCCGATGCGGGGTTGTGGTAGTTTCATGTCAAGTCCCACGGGTCATTTAATTATATAGTCGGCTAAATAGTCGCTTTGGTAATTTTAACAGTAAGGTAAATTAAAGTTGGCATTGGGTAAAATGGCATTGGGTAAATTGGCAGGTTGGTTGTAATGATCTAAGCGCAAAATTGATCTCAAAATTTTTAAAGGCCAAAATAGAGAACATTCGAATTAATGGAAACAAGATGGTATGAAGTCGCAGTAAAGGAACAAAAAAAGATTGAGGCTCCTACCGATGTATTTTGGCAACCGTTATTGGTCTATGTATAACATTTAAATCGTTTTATCGCATGGATTAGAATTAATATCGTAATTGGCGTTATTCTGATCCATAAGTCTAATAACCGAACCGGACACATGATTTATTGAGATATCAAGAGGCATGAAGCAACGAAGAAAAATTGTTATCAAGATATTCTAAGGTTTTTTCAACAGCCATCCTAATTTTTTTGCTTACCTTCACAAGATCTCAACTGGAAATTTTATGTTTTAGGTTTTTGGCAAGATATTTGAAGTTCTGCCAGAAATAACGTGATTATGCATGTCATATTGAGATATATCAAGTTGAAATTCACCGAAAATGGTAAGGATGGTTTGCAATTTTTCAAAAAAAATTGTATATAACGTTTCACAATTCAGAATATCTCATTATAATGGTCAACCTTGTCACTTCGACACCGAGGTACGAACAGGCTTAGTAGAGCACAATTTGTGCCTTTTCTTCATTTTTTTTTCGACTACACAGAACAGATGGCTAGGCTGCCTTTTAGTGCTTGCTATTACGCTTTCAAACTTCAAATTCAGTTTAAAAGAAAAGGAAAAAAAACATTACCTAACACATAACAAAATTGCAAAGTGAGCTGCCTGTCTTGAAGAAGAATTTTTTACTATTCTGAAACCCGTTTTTCTGGAAATTTTCATAAATTGTCTGACTTAAAATTGATAAAATTTCAAATAAACTATGTCTGTTTCAAATTTAGTTTAATAGAAAAAGAAAAAAACATTACATTACAAATAACAAAATTGCACAGTGAGCTGCCTGTCTTGAAGAAGAATTTTTTACTATTCTGAAACCCGTTTCTCTGGAAATTTTCTTAAATTGTCTGACTTAAAATTGATAAAATTTCAAATAAACTATGTCTGTTTCAAATTTAGTTTAATAGAAAAAGAAAAAAACATTACATTACAAATAACAAAATTGCACAGTGAGCTGCCTGTCTTGAAGAAGAATTTTTTACTATTCTGAAACCCGTTTCTCTGGAAATTTTCTTAAATTGTCTGACTTAAAATTGATAAAATTTCAAATAAACTATGTCGGTTTCAAATTTAGTTTAATAGAAAAGGAAAAAAACATTACCTAACAAATAACAAAATTTGCACAGTGAGCTGCCAGTCTTGAAGAAGAATTTATTACTATTCTGAAACCCGTTTCTCTGAAAATTTTCATAAATTGTCTGACTTAAAATTGATAAAATTTCAAATAAACTATGTCTGTTAACAATAAGAAAAGACCTCTCGGAGAACATCCTGAAAAACTATAGTGCCAAAATCACACTCTTTGCGTTTTAAGCATTACTTTTGCTCAAAACGTTTGGTTGTCGCAAAGACGTGAAAAGAAGGGTGAAATTTTTAAGTTTTAAGCACAATTAGATTCTCTTTCCCTCCGCTTAAACAGAAAAAAAAGGTTAAGCTGCTTTGTTAATTCACTGTTTGCCATGCTGTTGCGATTGGAAACGTTCAATCTTGATAGTCAGAAAACAGGAGTAAATAAGCTTAAAATCAATATAGCAGTATCAAGACAGTATACAGTATGCATAAAAACTACAGCGAAAGTGTAACAGAATTAGGGCGTCTCTGGCGAAGGAATTGTTTGAGTTGCCCGGAGAAATGAAACGAGATTTTTTGTCAACGTTTTTAATTCTTAAGTAGCAACCACTCATCTCGTGGTGTTGAAAACATCAGATCAGCGGACGCTGTTTTTAAGGTGATCAGACAAGCTAAAGGGCCTAGTTTGTTTAGAATTGTAAAGAAACGAAAAAGAATTTTTTAAATCCTTGACTCAGACGCCCTCATTAGTTTGTCTGAAAACTTCATAAAATGTCTACCATATTTAGCAAAAATCGGAGCTTAACTTCCCGTTATTAAAAAACTGATTTGATTTCAAAATGTTCTATTATTTGACGTTTTCGCAG
>NC_134476.1:3286304-3585641 GCF_964194025.1 Convolutriloba macropyga
GTTTTTGTTGATGATTTTGTTGTTGTTGTTGCTGCATATTGTGCTCTTGTTGTTGTCATTGTTGTTGTTGTTGCTATAGTTGCTGCTTTTGTTGTTGTTCATTGCTCTCAACCAAAATTTGTTGCAATTATATTAGTCTTGTCGGTCATTTATTAATGCAATTTTTTCGCTTGACCGATTTTTTGTCTGACGCTTTTGACTTTTCGTCCTCGAAAACGGGATAAACAGTTAACGCCCAGCGGGCATCAAGTGCTCTTAGAGCTTTTCAGCTCTGTTTCAGCTCAAACTGTTTTGGAGACTTATAGTTATGTTGCTAAGGGCGGTTCTTATAGGTTGAAGAAACCCACACGGTTGACCCCCCCTCCCCCCAATATTGCCCCCAACCCCCCCCCATCGCGCTGTTGAGACACTACCACCCCAATGTTACCCCAGATCATCCCCCGATGCAACCCCCCCCCCGTTGCTAGCTACTGACGAACAACCGCTTGCTAAAAACGCAAATTCATACTATTTTGCGATTTTTTCCCAGCTTTTTGAAAATTTTTGACATTTTCTGATTTTTATCAGCCCTACGTGCCAATGAACCTCCTCTAGATTTAAATAATAGGTGACTGCAAAGTTTTTAGTGGTAGTGGAATGGTTTCAAAATTTTAACGTCTCGAATTTGAGCAATTTTTTGACAAAATGTGCAATTTTTTCAAGTTTTTTTTACATTTATTTTTCCTTATTCAGGTCTTTCCAGAACCAGGGACCACAAATATCCTAAGGGGTGTGATAATAGGTTAATAACAAATTTTTATTGGCCATGGAATAGTTTTTCAACTTTTTAATGTCAAATTTTATCAACTTTTTGATGAAACTTGGTTTTCAAGTTTTTTTGTGAAAGGTTTTGTCGTTATTTTATATTCTTCAGTCTCATACAGAGGAATACTCTGTAAGACTTAAAAAAGGACACTGTTTAATTTCTAGGTTAAATTGAATGTCTTGCAAGATTTAAACATTAGGAATTGTAGCATATTTTTTTTCAATTTTTGGACATTTATAGTCTTTGTTCAGTTTTTTTTTCTCTCAAAGGTCAGAAAACCTCCGTTACGGTTTTTTAATAAGTTACTGGAAAATTTTTGTTGGTCATGGAATATTTTTCAACTTTCTAATATCACAAGTTTTAGCCATTTTTTTTTATAAGAGTTGCAAATTTTTCAAAGTTTTTTTGAGATTTTTTGTCATTTTTTAAGGTTTTTCTAGCCTCAAGAGCCACGGAACTTCCTCCGGGGTTGAATAATATGTTACTGAATAGTGTATTGATGTAATGGAATGTTCTTCAAGATTTAAATATCACGAAATTAAAAAAAAATCAAAACATTTTGCATTTTTTTCACTGTTGTTGAATTTTTTACGGCTTTAGAGGCTCTGGGACCTCCTCCAAGGTTTAATAATAAACTGCTGCATAGTTTACACAGCTAATGGGATGGTAATCAACTTTTTTTTTCTTCGAGTTTTAGTAATTTTTGGATAAAAATCAAGCTTTTCGATATTTTTTAAAAAATTTTTGTTCCAAGTGTCTGAATCTTTATGAGCCTTTTAAACTATTTTAAGCTTAAAGCAGGGATAACAGATAGTCTCCTGAGACAATGAAACTGTTCTTAAGATAATAAATCTTGAATTTGAGCAAGATTTTGTTAAAATCTGCAAGTTTTTCCAAAATTTATCAGAATTTTTGTCCTTTTTGTGCTTAACGACCATTACTGACCAACGAAACTTTTCATGTCCAGGAGTTGGGTTATTTCACAGAACTATTGAGACAAAAATGGTTTTGAACTTTTTACTACCAATTTTAACTGTATTTTGGATTTTGCGTTTTTTTCAGTTTTTTCTATATGATTTATTTTGCTTTTTCTCTATGTGATCAACAAAGCTATAAAACTAGAAGTTGCAGAGTCGAATCGTTTCATGCAAGATATTCATGTCTCTTTTTCTCAAACTAATGGTTAACGTTCCTTTCTTTTCTTTCTTGTTCTTTTTTTATCTCTCTCTTTCTCTCTCTCACTCTATCTCTCTCTCTCTCTCTCTCTCTCTCTCTCTCTTTGTTGATACTCCAGCTGCTGTTATGTGACGTAATGTCATCATCTCTGATCCTCATTAACAATGAGTTTTAGTAGAAAAGTTTTTTATCATAAATGATCTAACAGGCACTTTTTTATGAAATCATTGTTAGTCGCTTTCAACAGCAATTTGTAGCAGTTATATTGATCCTGTTTGTCCTTTTTTTGCAATTTTTTGCTGGGCCGATTTTTCGTCTGACCCTTGTGACTTTCGTCTTCAGTAATGGAATAAAGAGGTAGCGCCCAGAGGTCACTAAACCGTTGCTAGCTGCTGACGATTGAGAGCAATTCACCCGACGATAGCCGGTTATGTTTGCTATCGTTGCTCCATTAACAAAAACATTAAGAATCAATGTTGTTGTTAATGTTGTTTTTTCTGTTGTATTCGTTGGTGGTGGTGCTCTTTCTGTTGTGGTTGGTTGTGTTCCTGTTGCTGCGGTTTTTGTCGCAGTCTGTGGTGGTGGTGGTGTTCTTGTTTTTGTTGTTGTTGTTGTTGTTGTTGTCATTTTTGTTTTTGTTGTTCTTGTTGTTGTTGTTGCTGTTGTTATTGTTGTTGTTGTTGTTGTTGTTGTTGTTGTTGTTGTTGTTGTTGATGTTGTTGTTGTATTTGTTGCTGCTTCTGCTGTTGTTGCTGTTGATGATGTTTTGGTTGATGTCGTTGTTGTTGTTGCTGCTCTTCATGTTGTTGTTAGCAAAGTGTTTAGAGTGCAGTAGCTCATGTGAGGACGTTCAACTAATTATATTTTGATCTATTTTATGATGTAGGTACAAAAATGTTAAGGTAAATTCATTTAAATGTTGAAGACGGCAGAGCTCTGAAGCTATGATTAAAGGAAAATGGCAATTAATGCTGAAAATACTGGTTTTTCAAAAAATTTCTTCCAAGTTTTTGTCCTGGCTATAGCATACTATTTGTTTTATAAAACTCATATCAATTATTCAAAGTTTTATCAAAACTTTGGATGATGTATCGTTTTTAATGACTTATTCGGAACGATTCACAATGTGTCGGAATAAGTTATAAATGATAGAAAGATAGCCTTTTGAAAGACAGTTAAAAAATTTTCCTCGAGAAAAAACGAAAAATCATGATATAAATAGCTGTCTCTGGATTTCACTTGCTCGAGTTATATTCTTTTGGAAGTTCTTAAACGTGACCAATGAGATTTACGATGCACGTGTTTAAGTTTTTTTCTTGGTCATACATCTGTTCATTGGCCTGTCATCCTAGTTTAAGTGTCTCTTTCACTTTGTTTGATTTTAAGAGACCCAACTCTTGCCTTTTTAACCACCTGGCTTTTTTAAGTTTTCAACCACCTGGCCTTTTTTTCTGTTTTGTATCATATTGAATTTTGATTATTCTAAGGAAACCTCCAATTGTTTACAACGTTGTTTGAATGTTTTGATCCCTTAGGAGAATCTGAGAACATCTATACTCACTTTTTTTGCTCACTTTAGCTCTCATGTTTTTTAAAAAAAATAAAAGTGACGCGTACGTACTGACTTCAAATATTTTAAATTGGATTCCCTTTTTTATTCAAATATTTTAAATTGGATTCCCTTTTTTATTCAAATATTTTAAATTGGATTCCCTTTCGTTGATAAGAAAAATCATTTAAATTGCTCGACATTAGTAGGTTGCTTTATTTGTCAATTAGTGGGTGATGAGTTCACTTTTTATTATCAAATAAGTTTGTAACTTGCAATATCTAACTGGTAAATCTGGCATTGCATTTATGGTTATTTAATTAAAATTTGCAGGTGCTTGGTTCAATTTGTTTCCAAATTTTGACGCTTGTTTATTTACCAAGGCTTTCTTTTTTTTGTTCTAACATTTAAATTACTCAGAATATAAAATAAGGTTAGATATCTACATGCTTTAAAATGTTAAATAAATTAATCAATATTGTTATTAATATAATAATCATAAAATTGTGCGTGCTTTTTCTCATGGGTATAAATAGGATTTGAAGGCTCCTATTTGTCTATTAACGGGTACTTTTTTGTGCTGATCGAGCAAAAACTCGGTTAAAGCATTTTTAAAACAAGTTTTACTGTTAAAAGTTCTTACTGTTTCTGGTTTACTTAGGGCCGAGGAGCTCCAAATTGAACAAGAAAAACCAAAAAGTTATTAACTAAGTTCACAGTAGTTCTAACTTAATGCCAAAATATTCGTAGGCGACGTTAACAAGTTTGGTAAGAATTGAACTTTCAACAAAAATAGAAAATATTTTCTACAGAACGAATAATAGAAAGAAATTTCCGCAGTAGTTCAAAGATGAAAATATGCTTTTTTTCAGGTTACCGACAGAAAATGGGAAACTAATATTCGTCAGTTCAAGCGAAGGGAGAGAAATGTGGGGTCCGTTGTTAGAAAAAGCTTACGCGAAATTGTTCAAGAGTTACGTTTACATAGAAGCAGGCCAAACAGCAGATGCATTGACTGATTTTACAGGCGGAATTTCAGAGGTCATTTTCACGGAAGATCCACCAACAAACTTTTATAAGAGATTACAGAAAGCACTCGAAAGGAATTTCCTCATGTGTTGCGGAACAAGTTCCAAAAACAAATGTTAGTATGCAAACTAAATCGTTTTTCATGAAAAAAGTAAAGAGAAGGCGTGCAAATTTTGGCAAACTATAATTAACAGACCTCCTGTCTTGATTTCGAATTATTTCAACTCGGGGTGAATTTTTAAGCCTCTTCCATTGAATAGAGAGGAGATGCATTTACGACGTTTAAACTAGCTGCTTAGCTGCTTAAGATGGTGCCCGACTGGCAAATCCAGGCTGAGGTGTGCGCTCGAAATCGTCCTGATCCAGAACATTTCGAGCGCACGCATGACCGTTGTGCGCCCGAAATTACAGGGTCTGGAAGGTGGAATGAGAGCACTTGAGTCTGATCAGAGGTGGATTCGAGCGCAATCACCTTGCCAGCAATTATAATAAAATTTTCATTCTGTTGAATTGAGTGACAAAATTTTCCCCCATTTTTCACGAATTATAAACAAGCAACATTTTCAACGATGAAATAGAGCTATGCAGAAATATGAAGTTAAAATAAGGTACAGATAAACATAACCCATTTCAACAACTGAATTGTCCTGTGACTGAAGTGACCTGTGGACAATAATACGGATCAACCGCAAAAATGCGAATTGACGTCTTTATTCGCAACTGGTATTGGAGGGAATTTTTCCGAATTTTTTGGGGGTCTAATTGACACCTGATTTTTTTGGCTCTAGAAATTACTGAAACATTTTCACGCTAGTCCCAAAAACTCTCTTTGCATCTAATTGGTCAATCTGAATATCCATGTATCTAATTTCGAAGAAAATTAGAAAATTATTAAATCGTCTCCACACATGCTCACAACTCAAATCTTAAAACATGGCACGTGAAATTAACCGAGCAAAATTAGGTATGTATACTTGACCTTTCAAATTTTGGCCACGTAATGATTAATGCGCATGAAGAGTTCACACAATTAATTGAATCGATTTAGTTAGTTTTTGATTTTATTTATTTCAAAACATTGCAAAGACTTTTTCAAAAGGGATTTTTTACGCTCATTTGGAGATCAAAATCTTTCATTAAATCGCTGCTTACTTAACACCGAACCATTCAATGTATCTATCAAACTCAGCTAAAAGCCCCGTTCATATAAAGGCTCTGCCGATAATGGTTTACCCATCTTTTTTTTGAATAATAGCCACTTGCAACAATCAAACATCAGATACGAAAAGATCACCAAACGAGTTTGATATGAGATCAAGTTGTTAGTGGCTACTAAGTGTTTTCTGATATCAATATTCTTGCAGGGGCCAAATGGCAAAAGATTGGCATACGTCAGAGAAGATCCTAGACCTTAAAGAATCTGCAAAATCTAAAGGAAATTTAGAATTCAAAAGTGAATCGATTTCAAGTTCTTTCAACAGAGCTGATGAAGTATAAAATCTAAACATCGCTTCTAGAAACTCATTATTTTTCGCGAATACTTCTAACAGGTCTCACAAGGTGTTAAATCAGCACATACGGTGCATTTATCATCTAAAAATTGCACGGCTTTAAAAAAAGTAGATGACCTTATATAAATGATTCTAAAACAAAAACTCGGTTGTTCTTCAACGTTTTCAGCTTGTGTCCCCAGCTTAATCGGTGCATAAATTTTGCACCCAGTGGAATTACGTATCAAATTGTTACATAATAACTCACTCAGGGTATTTACTGAGGGTTTATAACGTACACTGGGGCAAAAGATAAAAGTTCTAAATTTTTATTTAAATAATGTACAAGCAGGTCAAAAAGTCAAAAAGGGATATCATCATCTTTCAATATTATAGAAGATGAAAAGTTAGTTATAACGGTTTGCAATAGCTTTTAAATATGTTGTGGAAAATGCTTCAATTTTACTGTTTTTTGCGGATAAATGTAACCCACTTCTACAACTTTGATTTTTTTTATTAACCTAAAAGTTTATTGTCGAAAATCTTTTGTAAGGTGAGACCCGATTCAAAGACTGAATTGTTCCTGTGAACATTGTGACGTGTAATCGAAAAAGAGCAAACTATCCTTTTTATTCGCAACTGGTACAGAGAAGAAAACATTCAGATTTTTTTTGGGTCTAATTGACACTATAACAGAAGCGCAACATGCTTAACACCGAACCAGCAAGTGCTTCAATAAGCCATGTTAATATAAAGGCTCTGCCGATAATGGTCTACCCACCATTTATGCAGTAGTAGCTGACTAGTGTGTTGTGGTAGCAAAAATTTTCCACGCGCCACATAGCGAAGGATCTTTTCATGGCATAGTATTCTTCTGAAAGTTTTCTAGTCTTTAGAGACAATTTGCAAAAAAGTTGCCGCCGACCAGTTTGTTTTTGCAATTATAACATATAGTAAACGTGCTATAAAATATATATTTTAAAAGTTTATTGGTTAAAAATTATTGTAAGGTGAAACCCGATTCAAAGACTGAATTGTTCCTGGGAAAATTGATACTTGTAATCGAAAATGAACAAAATATCCTCTTTATTCGCAACTGGTACAGTGAAGAAAACATTCAGATTTTTTTTGGTCTAATTGATACTATCACAGAAGCGCAACATGCTTAACACCGAACCAGCAAGTGCTTCAATAAGCCATGTTAATATAAAGGCTCTGCCGATAATGGTCTACCCACCATTTATGCACAATAAGCACCTGCAAGAATCCCACGTCAATAATGAAAGATCGCCAAAGAATTTAGAATGAGATCAAGTCGTTAGTTGCTGACTAGTGTGTTGTGGTAGCAAAAATTTTCCACGCGCCACATGGCGAAGGATGTTCTCATGGCATAGTATTCTTCTGAAATTGTCTAGTCTTTAGAGACAATTTGCAAAAAAGTTGCGGCCCACCAGTTTGTTTTTGCAATTATAACATATAGTTAACGTGCTATATAACATATATTTTGTAAGTTTATTGGTTAAAATTTTTTGTAAGGTGAGACCCGATTGAAAGACTGAATTGTTCCTATGAACATTGATACGTGTAATCGAAAAAGATCAAAATATCCTCTTCGTTCGCAACTAGTACAGAGAAAACATTCAGATTTTGTTTTGGGTCTAATTGACACTATCACAGAAGCGCAACATGCTTAACACCGAATCAGCAAGTGCTTCAATAAGCCATGTTAATAAAAAGGCTCTGCCGATAATGGTCTACCCACCATTTATGCACAATAAGCACCTGCAAGAATCCAACGTCAAATATGAAAAATCGCCAAAGACTTTAGAATGAGATCAAGTCGTTAGTTGCTGACTAGTGTGTTGTGGTAGCAAAAATTTTCCACGCGCCACATGGCGAAGGATGTTCTCATGGCATAGTATTCTTCTGAAATTTTCTAGTCTTTAGAGACAATTTGCAAAAAAGTTGCGGCCCACCAGTTTGTTTTTGCAATTATAACATATAGTTAACGTGCTATATAACATATATTTTGTAACTTTATTGGTTAAAATTTTTTTTAAGGTGAGACCCGATTCAAAGACTGAATTGTTCCTATGAACATTGATACGTGTAATCGAAAAAGATCAAAATATCCTCTTCGTTCGCAACTAGTACAGAGAAAACATTCAGATTTTGTTTTGGGTCTAATTGACACTATCACAGAAGCGCAACATGCTTAACACCGAATCAGCAAGTGCTTCAATAAGCCATGTTAATAAAAAGGCTCTGCCGATAATGGTCTACCCACCATTTATGCACAATAAGCACCTGCAAGAATCCAACGTCAAATATGAAAGATCGCCAAAGACTTTAGTATGAGATGGGGTTGTATGAGCCACTAACAACCTCATCTCATACTAAATTCTTTGGCGATCTTTCATATTTGACGTTGGATTCTTGCAGGTGCTTATTGTGCATAAATGGTGGGTAGACCATTATCGGCAGAGCCTTTATATTAACATGGCTTATTGAAGCACTTGCTGATTCGGTGTTAAGCATGTTGCGCTTCTGTGATAGTGTCAATTAGACCCAAAAAAAAATCTGCATGTTTTCTTCTCTGTACTAGTTGCGAATGAAGAGGATATTTTGATCTTCTTCGGTTACACGTATCAATATTCACAGGAACAATTCAGTCTTTGAATCGGGTCTCACCTTACAATAATTTTTAACCAATCAGCTCACAAAATATATGTTATATAGCACGTTAACTATATTTTATAATTGCAAAAAAAAACTGGTGGGCCGCAACTTTTTTGCAAATTGTCTCTGAAGACTAGAAAACTTTCAGAAGAATAATATGCCATGAGAAATTCCTTCGCCATGTGGCGCGTGGAAAATTTTTGCTACCACAACACACTAGTAAGCCACTAACAACCTCATCTCATACTAAATTCTTTGGCGATCTTTCATATTTGACGTTGGATTCTTGCAGGTGCTTATTGTGCATAAATGGTGGGTAGACCATTATCGGCAGAGCCTTTATATTAACATGGCTTATTGAAGCACTTGCTGGTTCGGTGTTAAGCATGTTGCGCTTCTGTGATAGTGTCAATTAGACCCAAAAAAATCTGAATGTTTTCTTCTCTGTACCAGTTGCGAATAAAGAGGATAGTTTGCTCTTTTTCGATTACACGTCACAATGTTCACAGGAACAATTCAGTCTTTGAATCGGGTCTCACCTTACAAAAAAATTTTAACCAATAAACTCACAAATTATATGTTATATATATTACGTTCCAATGTTAAAACAAAGCAAGTGCGCGTGGGGGTCATAAAACTAAACTGGGGTCATTTTCCCACTAAACTGGGGTCCGAAGAATAGATCCAGAAATTTATTTGACATTTAGCATCCAAAAGTGAATGGGTTTTAACTTATTCCAGCAGAACTGATGGAGTAGTATACAATGTAAACATCGCTTTTAGAAATTCGCTAATTTTCGAGCATAACTTTTTGCATATAATTTATGCACAGCTATATCGCAAAAATAAGACCTTTTTTTAATGATTCTTCAAAAAAAACTGGTTTCTTCGACCTTTTTGGTTTGTGTTCCCCAGCATAAATGTTGCATAATTTTTGCGCCCCAGAGAACTACAAACCACAATTTTACACATGCCTCACTGTGAAATTACTTAAGGTTTACAGCGCAATCTAGGGGAAAAGCGAGAAATAAAGTTTTTTATAATGAATTAGCATGTGAATAAGCGATATAATCCTGATTCAATGATTAGATAAAATGAAAACATTTTTGTAAAAAAACTATTATTTCTTAACAGTCGCCATCTTCTTCTCAGCCATCTCTTTGTCCGACCCAAATTTTATCGAACACAAATAATGTGTAATGTATCGGCGCTCTGTACTTTTCTCTCACACGTTTTTGCATCAATTTCAGCTTTCAGAATAAAATAAACAGGTAAAACCCAGTAGCCCTTATGTTTAATTAGAAGCCTTAAACGGTCATTAGCATGTTTTTCATGTGCTTAGTTTGCTAAAGTTGCTTGTTAAACCTAACTTCAATGTGAATAAGACTTTTTTATGTTTTAAGCCCAAAAATTTTAACGGCATTTTTTTGTGTATTTGCTCAATGGCTATTATATTAAAACGGCAGTCGGTATTTAGCAATGGCCAGTTTGAGGGCAGTGGCCAATAAGCCTTGTCCAGATAGAGGGCAGTCGGCAATAAGCCCTGTCCAGATAGAGGGCAGTCGGCAATTAGCGCTGGTCAGAATGATGGCAGTCGGCAATTAACGATGGCGAGATAGAGGGTAGTAAGAATTGATCGGTGGAAATTTTGAGAACAAAAATAATTCAACGCATGCTCAGTTGGGGGGGGGGGGTCAAGTAATGACTCAAAAAGGGGATAAATGCAGGCTATAAATTTTAAAATGTGACATAGAAATTCTCATAAAGAAAAACAAAATGCTTTTTAAAGATTCATTACTGTTTTGAAATGCGGATCTGATCAGGGAAATAGAAAATTGCTTCTACATGGTGCGGGCATCATGAGAAACAGTAATTTTTAGCCAAAGCAGCAGTTCCAGGCAGCTATAATTGCCTTTCTAGTTTTTACAATTCAAAGAATTTTTAAAATTCAAAGTATTTGAATTGTATTGGCACATTTGTATTTGTCACACGTTCATGATAATTGATGTAAAATGGAGTACTAATTTTGGTCGCGCCGAAACAGGAAATGGAGCGAAAAGGGGAGTCGTTTAGCGGCATGAAATTTTTTCGCGCTTATTTTAAAGTAAAGTGAGAAAACGGTGTTTGAACAAAAATTCGCTTTCTCGCTGGTGGTTTTTTGTTCACATGCGGCAATTTCCCTTTGATTTTTACTGTTATTTTCGATTGTTTGGATCGAATGTTTTTTCTAATTTGTTTTCCCTATTCATTCATAGTTCGGTCTAGGCCTAGTTTTTCGTTTGAACCAAATGTCTTTTTCTCGCTAGTTTTTCTTCTCATTTTTCGGATTGGCTTTTTTTTAAGTGTTTTCCCCAATCCATTCATAGTTCATCCTAGGCCTAGCTTTTTGTTAGAATCAAACTTACATTTCGCGCTGGTGGTTTTTTGTTCTCGCTAGCGACATTTTGACATTGATGTTCTGTTTTTTTTTATCTGAATTTTTTTTTAAAATTGTTTTTCCAATTCACTCATAGTCCGTTCTAGGTCTATTTTCTTGTTTAGTCAATAAAAATTCATTGAATTGTACGTCAGGACTTGTCCTGCAATGTTTTTTATTTCGTGTAACAGATTTTTGTTCTGTCTCACCTTGACTTCTTGAAATTAACTTTTTCAATGACTTCAGTGACTTCTACTGCTTTGCAGTTAAAATTTGTGTTCGTGACGTCATTTCTGCTTTTAGGTCAATTGCGTGACTTACCTCACTCAAAAAAAAGACTTCTGAACTCACTTATGGAACTTTAAGTTTTATGAACATTTAAAGATCAATAGTGTGCATCTAAGTAGTGCCAAACTTATATGCCCTAATTCCTGAGTAAAATATATTTGAGTTTTAATATCGAATATTAATTTTGGAAAAACCTCCATTAGGGTTTGTTCCTTGTAGAGCAAATGTGTCTCAAAAAATGACAGTCCAAATCCAACCCAAAAAGTCTAGTGGCCTATTAAAAAGCTGGTGGTCGATCTGTCAATCTTATTTCTTTAGTTGTTTCAATTCATGGTAGGCCACAAGCGTCTATCGCGGCTATTTTCCGGCAATCTGCCGGCTATATTTAAATCTTTTTTGATAACTTTTGTCGGACATTTCGGTCACTATTTTCATTTGCTCGATAATGATCAGACAATTTGGGGATCATTCGCCCATGGTCACCCAATGGCCCTTAAATGACTGACCGTTAGCAAGAACTCAGTTTATTCCCCCCTCTTGTTTTTCACCTGCTAATTGTCTGATCATTTACGAATACTTCGAACTTGGGGTGCGTCTTACAGTTTTAAATGAAACCATGTGTCTAGGGAGAACATTGAGCAGCGGGATATCTGGTGGACATGCGTACACAGTCACAGGATTTGCCACTGCGAGAGGGACCGAACTGATCAGAGTCAGGGATCCTTGGGGAACCAAGAGAGAATGGAGGGGTGCCTGGAGTGACGGGTCACGGGAATGGAATCAAATATCAGATAGCGAGAAACAACAACTGGGACTGAGATACGACCATGATGGAGAATTCTGGATGTCATTTGAAGATTTCTGTCGTCAATACGTGCGGGTCTCAATTTGTCATAAAGCCGACGTCACTATGGACGAAAGCCTCACTTTAAAACTCTCACAATATGAGGGTAGTTGGGTAAGGGGGGTTAGCGCGGGGGGTAGTTCCAAATACGTGAACACAATTCACACTAACCCACAGTATAAAGTGACTCTTAGAGACACAGACGATGCCGACAATGTATGCACCTTAACAGTGGCTCTTATGCAAAAATATTCAAGAGGTTTTTCGAATCCAAAACTGAAAATCGGGTTTTCAATTTACAGTTTGACGAGCGATGCAGAAAGGTATATCAGAAACGACAGAATGACTCAAAACTTTTTCATGAATAACCGCCCGGTTGTTAGTTCATACTTTGCCTCCATTCGGGAAATTGTCAAGACTGTTGAACTCCCCCCTGGGAATTACATTCTCATTCCCAGCACGGTAGATCCTAACTATGAGGGATATTTTTACCTACGCGTTCTAACTGAAAAGTCGTCCAACAGAACAGCAGAAATGGAAAGCGAAATTTTGTCATCGGCAGGTCACGAAAATGAGAACTTGGAAGCGTATTCTGACTATCAAAATGAAGATTCCAAAATGGTCCAAATGCTCCGACCGACATTCGACGCTTTAGCTGGCTCTGATGAATATATTTCAGCTCCAGAACTTATAACATTATTTCAGGTCATAACTAAAAACGAACCGAGTGACGAGAAAGCAGACATAAGCCACGCTCTGGCAATAATGGCTCTCTTCGACAAAGACAACACTGGCAAGCTTGATTTCAATGAATTTATGACATTGTATCACTTTTACGAGAAATGCAAAAGCCTGTTTACAAAATACGCTAAAGGTGGGAAAATGTCCGCTGGAAACGTTAGATATGCGCTGGAAAATCTGGATATCAACTTGCCAAGGTCAGTTATCGGAAGTGCGATACAGAGATATGGAAACGAAAGAGGGAATTTTATGACATTTTGCAATTTTGTGGCACTTACTAGCAAAGTCAAGGCTGTTATTGGAACCTGTTCGAAGGATGACGATGATAATATTTCTACCGCTTGTTCAGCTCAAGTCTTGGAGAAATTTCTTTTGCTTGCTCTAAAATTTTAAATGATCTGTGAACAAAAGAATTGAATGAAACTTTGTTCAGTTTTGCGCGTTATTTTATCAACAAAAAGTGGTGAAAAGATTTTTTTGAGCAGTTCTGAATCTAAAGATTTTTGCACTTAAAGGTGACCTTGAAATCATAAATTTTTCCCAATTTGTTTTTACCCAATGTCCTGTTACCCAACCTGCCATTTGCCCAATGCAATTTTACCCAATGCCAACTTAACCAATGCTCTTTTGATCTTTTCGTTCAATTATCCGATGTTCGGTTGTAATAGTTTCATGTCAAGTCCCACCGGTCATTTAGTTACATAGTCGGCTAAATAGCCGGTTTGGTAATATTAACAAAAAGGTAAATTAAAATTGATTGGGTAAAATGCCATTGGAAAAATTTGCACTGGGTATATTGGCAAGTTGGTTATAATGACCTAAAAGCGAAATTGAGCTCAAAATTTTAGAAAATCCAAATTGAGAACATGCGAATTAATGGAGACAAGATGGTATGAAGTCGCAGCAATAAAACAAAAAATGTTTTAGGCTCCTACTGACCTATGTTGGCAACCGTTAATGATCTATGTATAACAATAAAACCTTCTTATTGTAGGAGCTTGATAATTTATTGAAATATCAAAAGACATGAGGCAACGAAAAACAAAAAGTCCTATCAAGATATTCCAAGATGTTTTCAACAGCCATCAATTTTTTTATTTACCTTGACATAATCTCACCACGAAAATTTGGCGTTTCAATTTCTTGGCGTGATATTTGAAATTATGCAAGAGATAACGAGATTTTTTATGTCTTATCAAAGTTTATCAGGTTGAATTTCGGCGAGAACTATTAGGATGGTTGGCAATTTTCAAAAGAAAATTATAGATGAGGTTTCACGATTCAAAAAATTTCATTATAAGGATCAACTTGGGCTTTTCTACACTGAGGTACCGAAAAGCTTAGTTAGAGCACAATGTGCCCTTTCAGTGTTTTTTTTAGTAAGTTTGATTTACGTTAAAACGTGAAAACTTCAAGTTGAAAACAACAACATAACTTCATTTTATTCGCCTTCATAGAACAGATGGTTAGGTTGTTTTTTTTAGTGACTACAGAGCTGTTAAGCTTTCAAATTAAAGATTTCAGATTTTAATCGACAAAATACACTAACAAATCGCAAAATTACTAAGTAAATATGTATAAATTGACTTAAAACCGATAGAGTTTTAATTAAACTATGTCTGTGAACAATGTGAAAAAACCTGAAAAAACTGGTCCGGTAAAGCTTGCCCGGTAAATCAACCTGGTAAAGCTTGCCCGTTTTCGTCAAGCTGTAGTAAGTTGAGTTGCACGTGAAAATTGCTCAAATTGATCATGAAGCTCTAAAATTCTGCAAATACTTAATTTAAAGGAATGAAGATACAACCAATTTGAACCGATTTCATTTGAAACTCAACTTACTGTTGCTTACCGAAACTTTAATCTCTGGTTTTCCTCTGTACCCAGGTTGAGAAAAAAATCGGAATAATTTGTAAAATAAGCGATGAAAAGTTGTTTTTTTTTCACAGCAAATTTTGTACATAATTTTGCTGTGAAATGCGGTGAATGCGTTAAAGCTATGTAATTTCATCGCTATAGTACAACTTAAATAAAACTTAAAACAACAATGCACATCATTTTATCGCTTTCGACAGTTACCTTCCTTGCACGGATTCAAACCTTTTACCTCCTGCGTGTCAGCAACTTCTTCTTCCACTGCGCCACTTCTGAGTATAATCTAGCATATTTGTTTGAATTTAAATCAAATTCACTCTACTTTTTGTAAAACATATGCATTGCACTTTTTATAAGATTAGCGGTGAAATTACAAATTCTAGCTGTGAAATGTGGTGATTGTTTGTAAGTTCGCCACTTACTCTAGTGTCTGACCACAGTCGCTCAAAATCGCATTGTCTTCATTACTGAATCATAGACGCAGTTTTTGGTTCCTCAAATCATGGTTGTCTTAATTTTTGCATTTTCGTTCAGTTTAGGACTATTTCAATTAATTTCGAACGAATTTTTTAAGGGCAAATTTTCGTGAATGAAATCTTGTCAAAATTTCTGTTATATTAAAAACTTCACCCGTTTTTGTCTGATCATTTTGTGTTTGGTCCTGTTCTCGATATAAACGCGAACTTTTGCAATATCGCGAAAAATCGAACCATGAACGCTTTTTATTTATTATTTTACGACAATACGTGCGCAGTAGTCATACAAACTGGAATGATTCCATTTTTTCTGGGTGTTTTATCACCTAAATTAATCGTTAACGTCTCACGTAACAAATATTCTGATGAGAACTTTTAATAGCTCATGCATGACGAAAATTCCCGGAGTCAATTTCTGTTTAGATTTTGCTGCAAAACATTTTTCACAGATAGCAGTGAAAGCGGAAACATTTTATTCTTCTAATTATTCAGAAATTGAAGACTTATTTCAGCTGCAAACGAAATTATTCAATTATACGACACAAATTTTGATCTTGAATATTAAACGTTGGTGTTCTCGCATTTGCACTAAATGAAACGCAAAAAAAAGAAAAACCTTATTAAAATTTTTAAAATATAATTTGAGACTACCTTTTTTGTCTGGTTCCCAATTGAAGCCCCTAAAAATCGCAAAAATTCAGTTAATCAAATTAATTCTTATTGAACAAGTATATTACTTTTACAACTCAATTATAAATGATTGAAAATTAAAATTATCAAATCCGATAAATATGACAATATAATAGATTACGGCAAAAAATTGGAACTCTTTCGCACTTAAAGCCCACTCCCCCCCCCACCTCCCATTCTTCGTCTTTAATACAAGATAAAGGGTTTATACTTCTATGGGACCCATAGTAAGAAGAGCCAAAATTTGCAAAATTAAACACCAAGACAAATTATCATGTTTACAATTTTTTTTTACATTTACGTAAATTACGTAACATTTAATACATCTTTACAAAATTCGAACCAAAAAAATCTTTTCACTGTTCTCTGATGAAAACAATTTAATTCTGCCTGAAAAACGCTTTTGTGGGTATCGTTATTGGTTACTTCAGATCCATTTCTTTGTGACAATTTGACCCCGCCCGCGATTAATCTATTTAATTGTTAAATACAACCTGAATGATTTTTTGTGCTTTTATTTACCGACAAATTTATTTTCATAATTAGTTGTTTTTGACAAAAGCGAATTTGCTCAGAAAAACTAAATAAATAACACGTCATGTAATTTTTAACCCCCGCTTGTTTCAATCTTTTTTATTTTTTATTTTAATAAATTGCCTTCGAATAGATGAACAAATGGATAGAATAAATGAATGAGTTTTCTTTACAAAAGATGCTCATAATAGTTATATAATGAAAAGCTCCTTTGTGGAAATGTTCACATCATGGTTAGTTCAAAGGACTGAATGTTTTTGGACCTTCAAGGGCCAAGTTCAACCTCATTACTAAACTTTATTATTTTTTTTGCTAAATTAAACTTTATTATTTGAGAGATCACAATAGAACAAGGTAGCACGGAAATGGGAAAAATCCCTAATCTGTTCTGCCTTATTATTTCTGACAAGCTGTAGGATTGCTATAAGCAAATTTAAACGGATTTATTCAGTCTGTCTACCCCCCCCAGGTTAGTGGGTATATAAATTTTACGCCACCAAGGTGCGCGTGCTAAATTTATCACAATAACGTGCTATATAAATCATAAAATTTAATATTGGGGGGGGCATGAAAAAACATTGGGGGGACATGAAAAAATTTGGTGGACGGGGCGGGGGGCAGAATCGATCCATTTATACAACTGTAGAATATTGTAAACTGTTCACTGGCTCAGGTGTTGCCAGGACAGGAGACAGGTTGCAACCATTCGGAGTACTTGAGAGTTTCAAGGTGTTTCCGGAATTTTGCGCATGTTGAAATATGGCGTATAGAACTCATGAGCATATATAGAGCGATTCACAAAATTTACCTTTATCAAGCCACCGTCAATGGTCGGAGATTCTTCGCCCGTATGTCTAAGGTTACGCACAGACTGAACGAAACCTGTCAAAACTCCCTCATCGGTGATGATAAGTTTTTGCGGCCATTTATCAGTGGGTTCCGCTGATGCGAGGAACAGAAAATTGGGGCTTATTATTTGGAAACTGAGGTTTCTTCCTCTAATGAGAGGCAGGTAGAAATGGTCCAGAGACAGGGCTCGATCGGATACAAACGGGTCATCGACAGCTTTCATTTCATAAGCGTACAATAACAGGTTGGAAAACATTGTCCCAATTGTCAGCCTGTGCAAACACACAAAGAGACTAATTATCTGATTAACAACCCGATAGAGTTTTAATTAAACTATGTCTGTGAACAATGTGAAAAAACCTGAAAAAACTGGTCCGGTAAAGCTTGCCCGGTAAATCAACCTGGTAAAGCTTGCCCGTTTTCGTCAAGCTGTAGTAAGTTGAGTTGCACGTGAAAATTGCTCAAATTGATCATGAAGCTCTAAAATTCTGCAAATACTTAATTTAAAGGAATGAAGATACAACCAATTTGAACCGATTTCATTTGAAACTCAACTTACTGTTGCTTACCGAAACTTTAATCTCTGGTTTTCCTCTGTACCCAGGTTGAGAAAAAAATCGGAATAATTTGTAAAATAAGCGATGAAAAGTTGTTTTTTTTTCACAGCAAATTTTGTACATAATTTTGCTGTGAAATGCGGTGAATGCGTTAAAGCTATGTAATTTCATCGCTATAGTACAACTTAAATAAAACTTAAAACAACAATGCACATCATTTTATCGCTTTCGACAGTTACCTTCCTTGCACGGATTCAAACCTTTTACCTCCTGCGTGTCAGCAACTTCTTCTTCCACTGCGCCACTTCTGAGTATAATCTAGCATATTTGTTTGAATTTAAATCAAATTCACTCTACTTTTTGTAAAACATATGCATTGCACTTTTTATAAGATTAGCGGTGAAATTACAAACTCTAGCTGTGAAATGTGGTGATTGTTTGTAAGTTCGCCACTTACTCTAGTGTCTGACCACAGTCGCTCAAAATCGCATTGTCTTCATTACTGAATCATAGACGCAGTTTTTGGTTCCTCAAATCATGGTTGTCTTAATTTTTGCATTTTCGTTCAGTTTAGGACTATTTCAATTAATTTCGAACGAATTTTTTAAGGGCAAATTTTCGTGAATGAAATCTTGTCAAAATTTCTGTTATATTAAAAACTTCACCCGTTTTTGTCTGATCATTTTGTGTTTGGTCCTGTTCTCGATATAAACGCGAACTTTTGCAATATCGCGAAAAATCGAACCATGAACGCTTTTTATTTATTATTTTACGACAATACGTGCGCAGTAGTCATACAAACTGGAATGATTCCATTTTTTCTGGGTGTTTTATCACCTAAATTAATCGTTAACGTCTCACGTAACAAATATTCTGATGAGAACTTTTAATAGCTCATGCATGACGAAAATTCCCGGAGTCAATTTCTGTTTAGATTTTGCTGCAAAACATTTTTCACAGATAGCAGTGAAAGCGGAAACATTTTATTCTTCTAATTATTCAGAAATTGAAGACTTATTTCAGCTGCAAACGAAATTATTCAATTATACGACACAAATTTTGATCTTGAATATTAAACGTTGGTGTTCTCGCATTTGCACTAAATGAAACGCAAAAAAAAAGAAAAACCTTATTAAAATTTTTAAAATATAATTTGAGACTACCTTTTTTGTCTGGTTCCCAATTGAAGCCCCTAAAAATCGCAAAAATTCAGTTAATCAAATTAATTCTTATTGAACAAGTATATTACTTTTACAACTCAATTATAAATGATTGAAAATTAAAATTATCAAATCCGATAAATATGACAATATAATAGATTACGGCAAAAAATTGGAACTCTTTCGCACTTAAAGCCCACTCCCCCCCCCCCCCACCTCCCATTCTTCGTCTTTAATACAAGATAAAGGGTTTATACTTCTATGGGACCCATAGTAAGAAGAGCCAAAATTTGCAAAATTAAACACCAAGACAAATTATCATGTTTACAATTTTTTTTTACATTTACGTACATTACGTAACATTTAATACATCTTTACAAAATTCGAACCAAAAAAATCTTTTCACTGTTCTCTGATGAAAACAATTTAATTCTGCCTGAAAAACGCTTTTGTGGGTATCGTTATTGGTTACTTCAGATCCATTTCTTTGTGACAATTTGACCCCGCCCGCGATTAATCTATTTAATTGTTAAATACAACCTGAATGATTTTTTGTGCTTTTATTTACCGACAAATTTATTTTCATAATTAGTTGTTTTTGACAAAAGCGAATTTGCTCAGAAAAACTAAATAAATAACACGTCATGTAATTTTTAACCCCCGCTTGTTTCAATCTTTTTTATTTTTTATTTTAATAAATTGCCTTCGAATAGATGAACAAATGGATAGAATAAATGAATGAGTTTTCTTTACAAAAGATGCTCATAATAGTTATATAATGAAAAGCTCCTTTGTGGAAATGTTCACATCATGGTTAGTTCAAAGGACTGAATGTTTTTGGACCTTCAAGGGCCAAGTTCAACCTCATTACTAAACTTTATTATTTTTTTTGCTAAATTAAACTTTATTATTTGAGAGATCACAATAGAACAAGGTAGCACGGAAATGGGAAAAATCCCTAATCTGTTCTGCCTTATTATTTCTGACAAGCTGTAGGATTGCTATAAGCAAATTTAAACGGATTTATTCAGTCTGTCTACCCCCCCCCCCCCCCCCCCCCCAGGTTAGTGGGTATATAAATTTTACGCCACCAAGGTGCGCGTGCTAAATTTATCACAATAACGTGCTATATAAATCATAAAATTTAATATTGGGGGGGGGGCATGAAAAAACATTGGGGGGACATGAAAAAATTTGGTGGACGGGGCGGGGGGCAGAATCGATCCATTTATACAACTGTAGAATATTGTAAACTGTTCACTGGCTCAGGTGTTGCCAGGACAGGAGACAGGTTGCAACCATTCGGAGTACTTGAGAGTTTCAAGGTGTTTCCGGAATTTTGCGCATGTTGAAATATGGCGTATAGAAATCATGAGCATAAATAGAGCGATTCACAAAGTGTACCTTTATCAAACCACCGTCAATGGTCGGAGATTCTTCGCCCCTATGTCTAAAGTTACGCACAGACTGAACGAAATCTGTCAAAACTCCCTCATCGGTGATGATAAGTTTTTGCGGCCATTTATCAGTGGGTTCCGCTGATGCGAGGAACAGAAAATTAGGGCTTATAATTTGGAAAATGAGTGGCCTTCCTTTGATGAGAGGCAGGTAGAAATGGTCCAGAGACAGGGCTCGATCGGATACAAACGGGTCATCGACAGCTTTCATTTCATAAGCATACAATAACAAGTTTGAAAACATTGTCCCGATCGTCAGCCTGTTCAATACACAAAGAGACTAATTATCTGATTAACAACCCCCCCCCCCACCCACCTAATGCCCCAATTAGGCACTCCCTTTGGATGTGGTCACACGTTATCTATGTATGTGAATTATCACTGAAAATAGGCATTTAGAAAATACTAACGGAAAGGAGATTTGAAATTAATAAATTGGTAACCCAGCTTGAGGTCCAGACCCAAATTTGCTTCTGATCAGATTTTCCAGACCAAAATTATCTCTGATCAGACTTTCCAGACCGAAATTATCTCTGATCAGACTTTCCTAAACGAAATTATTTCTGATCAGACTTTCTAGACTGAATGAGTTCTGATCAGACTTTCCAAACCGAATGAGTTCTGATCAGACCATCTCCAGACCATGGTCCAGACTCAAATTCAGACTATTGCCCAGACCTTAATCAGACTATGATCAGACCCAATTTCAGACTCAAATAGCCTCTGATCAGACTCAGTCGAGACCATCTCCCCAGCTGACCACTCTGATCAAAAGCACTCAAAATCGCCATCGTCAGCCCTCCCGTCCTTTAACCACAACACTTAAATTGTCCACTCTCCTCCCCTCTCATCAGCCTTCTTCTCAACCCTAACCCCATCGCTTGACCCCCACCCACAACACACACACACACACTCACACACACACAGACACAGACAGACACAGACAAACAGACACAGACAAATCGGTTACCACATAAACGCACACACAAAACTTACACACACGTTGGTTGAGATTTTACTGCAAAATTAGCTATAAAATTAAAGATTTGCGTTGAATTTGAAAAAAAATATTAGACCTCTGATCAGACCCAAATGCGCTCGAAGTCGCCTCTGATCAGACCCAATTGCGCTCGAAGTCGCCTCTGATCAGACCCAAGTGCGCTCGAAAAGATTATGATCAGACCCAATTGCGCTCGAAGTTGGCTCTGATCAGACCCAAGTGCGCTCGAAGAGGTTATGATCAGACCCAATTGCGCTCGAATCCGCCTATGATCAGACCCAATTGCGCTCGAAATTGCCTCTGATCAGACCCAAGTGCGCTCGAAATAGTCTGATCAGAGAAAGATTTTACTTATGAAAAAATCTTCTAATTTTGCTATAATATATTCATTTCAAAAAAACTGATGTTTGCAGTATTTAATTCATCTAAAGAAAAATCAATTATAAAAATATTGCGAAAGAAAACGAAACCCAACTGTTGAGAAATTTTATTTAGTGTACCTTTTAGTGCATATTTCTGACTCAATGGATGAGTTTAGACAGCTTTCCATAAGAAACATCGTGGTCTCCAGTTGATCAAAGTTTTTTCTGAAGGGGACCGGCCTCTGTTATTGGCTGGACTCCTGTTTTCTGATCAGAGCTATCGGAATTTAGATGAGTCTCTGATCAGAACGCTGCTTTATGGCTGCCTCCTGGCAGAGCCAACATCTCTCATCAAAAAAACCAAAAAATGGGGGGAAAATGCGCTCGAAATGGTCCCTGATCAGACCCAATTTCGTTCAAAAGCATTTCTGATCAGACCCAAGTGCGCTCGAAGTCGCCTCTGATCAGGCAAAAGTGCGCTCGAAGAGGTTATGATCAGACCCAATTGCGCTCGAAGTCGCCTCTGATCAGACAAAAGTGCGCTCGAAGAGGTTATGATCAGACCCAATTGCGCTCGAAGTCGCCTCTGATCAGACTCAAATGCGATCGAATCCGCCTATGATCAGACTTTTCAGACCAAAATGACCTCTGATCAGACCATCTCCAGACCATGGTCCAGACCGTTGTGCGCTCGAACTTCCGAAAAGACCCTGTAATTTCGGTCTGGGAACACACGGGTGTGCGCTCGACTGGGTCTGATCATAACTCAATTTGGGTCTGGACCTCAATCTGGGTAAGGATAGCGCACTACGTATTATATATTGCAAAATATATATACTTTCTTCAGGCGTTCAGACGCCACTAAAAAAGACGAAAAAGATCAAGCAAAAATATCAGAACTTGCACAACTCTGTGATCGTTGGTTTATATTTTCCTTATTGTCTTATATATAACATATATCAGCCAATGGGTGATCAAGTCTAATTTTTTCTTTCCTTTCATAATATATACTATACCAATGCGTTAATTATCATTTTTTAAAATTGGAAGAGGGTTTTTTAAAAAATTCATTGAAAATTCAAAAAATTTGAACCCCGTCGGAGGGGTTTCACAAAACAAGACAAATATTTAACAGTAGTCTAAATGATGGTAGTTTACAAGACCTTGGAAAAATTTGGCCGACTCCTGCGACCATTTTCATTCCTCCTGGTTTTGGGATTACACTTTCTGCAGTTGTTGAGAGTTTCAATAAATTTCTATGAAAATTTGAAAATTTCTTTGAAAAAATATGCATATACTAAGCCTTGAACAAATTGTTTAAATTGCTACAGATGATTTTCTCAGATTTGAATTTGTTTCAATGAATTTTTTTCTTTTCTCACTAAACGTGCGTTTTTACCATACATGATTTGTTAGCATTACAAAAAAATGGCAGGAAAAAGTTGATTAGAAACAATAACGAATTTCCAGTTTCGAAGACAAGATATCGAAAATTTATGCCTGAATTCAAAAGACAAAATAGAAAAGCAAAAACGAAATTACCGTATTCAAGAAATTACAGAAAGAATTGCAAAGCGTCTGGTTTAATGTTTCTAACGGTTAATTTAATGGATTTCATGTTTTATGATCTTCTATAATAACAGTTTTTGATACAACATGATAAACCATGATTCCCTGATAGTACCCCAGTGATTCTGGGATTTTTTTCGTGTAAGATCTGATAAGATGCTTACAAAGTATTTTTATCGTGTAAGATCTTGTAAGACCTTACAAGATAAAAGTTCTTAGCAAGCATCTTATCAGATCTTACACGATAACAGTTCACAAATTGAAGAATTTTTATCGTGTAAGATCTGATAAGATTCTTACAAAGAATTTTTATCGTGTAAGATCTTGTAAGACCATACAAGATAAAAATTCTCATTTGCTGTAGCTTTTTGGCTACTGCTTGAAAGCAACTCTGAATTGTCTTCAATATGAGGAACATAAGTTTCTTATAAGATCTTACTCAATAAACATTCTTAGTAAGCATCTTAGTAGATCTTACACGATATTAATTCCGCTGACAAAAAGGAATTTTTATCGTGTAAGATCTTATATGATGGAAGTTTTACCGTGTAAGATCTGATAAGATGCTTACTTAGAATTTTAACCGTGTACGATCTGACAATTTGTCTTTTTAAAATCTTGTAAGGGGATGCATCTTTTTATCGGTTCCTATAAGACAATTTTGTAAGAAAATTGTCAGATCTTACACGATAAAAATTCCAGAATCACTAGGGTACCGAGTGTTTGAAATGTAAAAAATATATCAACTAATGGGTGATCAATTCCCATTTTTTCTTTTATTTTTTTACCAATGTGTTTATAATCAACTTTTAATTGGCAGAGAGTTTTTTCAAATGAGTTACTACAGATGGCTTTCTTTTCCAGATGAGTGGACCAGACTTATCTGGCTCTTACTGAAGTTAAAAACTTATCAACTATTTTTTTTTTCGTTTTTATTTTATGTGTGTCAGTGCCTAATACTGTGCCTATTACTATTAAAAGTGTAACTTCATTGAGACAAAAAACGATTACCAATCGATGTGTTTCAATGTTTGTATAAAACGGCCTTAAAAATTTTTCAGAAAAGACGTTGGTTGGTGAGCAAATTTTCAGTGATGTCTGGATTAAAGATGTGCTATAATTGCTTGAAAAACTAACAAAAATAGGGGGAAAAATTGACCAAAAAAGCCATGTTGTCGCAAACGATAGCCTATCTCCTTTGTCCGTAGCAGCCCAAGCGTTCATGAAGTGCTGAAGTTGAACCTGAAATGATAGACTTACTTTGCTTTAGATATAGCCCGTATATCTGTCATAAATTGCATGAGAGCATGAGGGCTGAATCGCTCCACATTTTCACTCACGTTGAGTCCGAATGTCTTGAATTGTTTCATTGAAGTTTCGTCCTTTTTTATCTCAGAATCGAAGTTTAGCCAGTTTTTGTTGTCGTCTGTTGCAACCCATGTAATTTTTGAGGTACACAAATGCTTCCGAACGAGACAAGCGTATTTGAGGGCCATAAAATACTATAAAGGCAGCTGTTTTTTTGTCCTCGCTATCAAAAATTATCGGTTTACAAACCTATCTTAACGATCTTTTTCACTGAGCAGTATGATTTAAATTTTGATCAGCAACCCAGTGCTATGAAATCGGTTTTAAAACTTCCTAAATTGCGTCAAAAAATCAAAAGAAAAAAGTGTTCGAAGAAAAAATTAATTGGCGGCAAAGGAATATTTTATTATGCCACTACAAGACTGTGATCTTCTCCACTTCAGGTGGTAATTGGGGAAAATTTAAGCAGTTCCTACAAAAATTCACAACAGTCATTGCAGTCCTTGAATTTTTGCATCGAATTGGCTAAAATCTTGAAACCAGAGAGAATCTTTCCAGATTATTTGTATCAATTTCTAGATTTTCTAAGAATTTTGCCAGTTTCTACTTGGTATCAAAACAATCTTGAAGAAAACAATCTTTTTTTCAAAAAATTATCTAGATTCTTTAACTTTGCTATGGAAAACGTAGAAAACGTATGGACCGAGCAAAATTTTTTTCCGACCCCACTTGTGGGGGGGGGGGGCGGAACTATATACTCAAATGGGTTTTTTTGTTCAGTCAATTTTGGCCGATCGATATATTCGTCGTAGAGAAATGTGAGTGGTATCATTAAAAAGCTGGTCCAGCGTAGAATTCAAAATTAAAAAGATTTTTTTTTATTTTCGTTTTTTCCGACGAGTTATCGAGGATTGAAGTTTTGTGTGAACACACGATATTTGTTCACTTTTAGTGTAATTTTTCTCCAAATTAAAATATTTTCTTTGAAAATAGTATTTCAAAATTAAATTTCACCCCAAAAAATGGACCAATTTTGTGTTCCTAATAGACTAAAGACGATAAAAAAGACTAGTTCTGGTCTCATAGGGAAGTTCACTATCAAAAAAAAATCGAAATCTATTTGAGATCTCTTTTTTATAAAACTTTTCTTTTTTTTGCTTTTTTAAGTCACCTAGAGACAAGTCACTTTTTTATATCTAGGTTCCATTCATGAAAAACCTCCTTTACCGTCTAATGAAGCCCAATGAACAAAAACCATCGTTTTCAAGGAATTGCTCGTGTTCTTTTTGGCTTCGATTCTGAGTTTTCGTAATTTACAATGAAATTTTGAGTTTCCTTTTGAGGTTTTACTAATTTTTTGCAGTCCTATGGCAAAAACTCATTGACTAACAGTGCGATATGTTCCATAATGAGCCTTAAGTGAACATATCTAGTGCTTTGAGGAGACCGCTAATGGCTGTTAAGTCTTAAAGTAATTTTTCGAATTTTTTTTAAACATTAAAGCATCATGAACTTATTTGCGTGAAATGTAATCCTGTCCAGGGGTGACACCACTCTCCTCCTTCTTAATGCAACCAAATTTATTCTGGTTAGCGGTTTTGTTATCTAACTATTGTTTATATGACTTCAATGCCACAAAATTTCAAAAAGTTAAAATAAAATTTTGGTTATTTTAGTATCATTGGTTACTTTTGAAATTTTATCTTTTTATCCAAATAATGATAGCTCCCATTGGCTTATAGAAGCTTTTCAGTGGATCACAAGTAAAGATTTCGTAGAAAAAATTATGGTTTAAATGACTTCGACACGTTCTCGCACTTTTCTTTTGAATTTTTGGTTTTTGTTTGCTTTGTTTGTTGTTTTAATAGTCATAAGACTTATTGTGAATTCTTATTGAATACATCTGCGTGAAAAACAGAAAACTACTCCCATAGGTGAAATTTTGAACGTATTTACTGTTTTGCGTTGAAAGCTATTGAATTTAATGGCTGTTAAGAGTTTAAAAATAATTTTTCGAAAAAAATTTTTGAATACTAACAAATCTTAAACTTTTTCGTGAACTGTTAGTCAGTGTTAGTATTGACAGGACCCACTTGTTTTCTACTGCTACTAAAATAATCTGGTTAGCGGTTTTATCTTCTAACTATTGGTTATATGACTTCAAAGACACAAGATTTCAATTTTTTTTAATTTTGGATATTTTTGTATTATTGGCTACTTTTGAACTCTTATCACATTATCCAAACCTTATACACATTATCCAAATATTAATCTAATCCCATTGGCCTAGAAATGGCGTTCAGTGGATCGCGGATAAAGTTTTCAGAGAAAAGCTTATGGTTTAATTGGCTTCGACACTTTCTTCTCGCACTTTTCTACGGCATTTTGGTTTTTGAATGTTTTTGTTATTGTTTTCACGGTCATATGACTAATTGTGATGTCTTTTTTTTTATATATGCATGAAAATTATCTGTTTGCTCCCATCGGGTTATATTTGAGCGTAGTTGTTGAGCGCTGTTGAAATATTTTGAGTTTAAAGGCTGTTAAGAAATCAAAAATAATTTTTTTTGAACATTAACTAATAAAATAATAAATTTTTTTTGAACATTAACTAATCCTAAATGTTTTTTTCGTGAGTTGTTGGTCAAAGTCAGTACTAATGGAATCTTTTTTTGTTCTACTAAAGACAAAATTAATATGGTGAGCGGTTTTATCTTCTACCTATTAGTTTTAAAACTTCAAAACCAGGAGAATTCATAATTATATTTTTAATATTCGAGTACTATATTTCTTTTTTGGATGCTTTTGAAATCTCATAGCATCATCCTACTGCTGATAGTCGCCATTGGTTTATGGAAAAAGGTCAATGGATCATAGATAAAGTTTTCAGAGAAGAGCTTATGAATTGAATTGCTTCGACATTTATCTCTGGCACTTTTCTACCAAATTTTTTGCATTTTGCCTGTCTCTGTTGTTGTTTTTATGGTCAAAAATTTGTCGTAAGGTCTCATTGTTGAAATATAGTTGGCAAACAAACTTTTTGTCCCATCGAGACATAATTTAGCGTTTTTACTGGCTGCCGCTGAAAGCTAATGAGTTTAATGGCGTTGATAATACGTGTTTTCTCAAAAATTTCATGGTTCTAACGTATTTGTTCAAATTTGTTGATTTTTTAAAACTATATTGATGAAAAAAAATCCCATTGCTCTTAAAAACTAATTGAAAATAGAAGAGTTTCTAGTGAAAAGTTCATTTTTTAATGCCTTCGACACTTTTCTCGCTCAACTTTTTCTTGAATTTGCTGTTTTTGTTCTTTAGGTAGCCGTAAATTGCTGGCAGGTCTCATAAGCTTGTAATTTAGGATTGATGTTACCCGAATCAGTCAGTTTATAGCGAATAGTCCTAAAGTTTATGATAAACAATTTGAAACATTTTTCAGTTTTTGTTGTTCTTTTCGTCAAATTGTAACCTATTTTCATCAATGATCTATTTTGTAACCTATTTTCCATCCAATTCTTGTATTTAGAGAGATAACATATCTATTGATATTATGTGTCACCAATGTTTTGTTTATTGGACAAATTGCGTTTTTTTGAACGTTTATTGAGTGGCCATTTTTTGTGTTTCCTTTTATCTTCTTTCAGAGCAATCGCGTAATAACAGATCCAAATGGTTTTCAAATGTGGCCCAAGTAAACTTATTTAATCTCTCAGTATAATTCCTTCAGCTCAATCAGTAGAAATAACAATTGAATTGAAAAAATACATAATTTTCAGATGATAGCTAATAATTTTAATGGTAGCAACAGTTTTTATGTTCTCAAATCGTTTTTAATTTTTTGAGTTTCTCTTTTGTTCGTTTCTATGGCTTAGTGTAACCAAAGACAGTCCTTTTGGTTTTGTAATGACTTTTTAGTAATTTTTCAAAAAAATTTTAGTTAAAAGCTAATGTTTTTAGGATTTTTGAAATTTCTTGGTGTAAAAAATGTTGATTATTTTTAATGTTTCGCCTTACTGTTTGTCCTTTTCGTCTATATGTTAACTAGTCTCATTTGAAAACTTTCCATCTGCTGTATTGTTAGGAAAAAGTAAACTTAAGTAGTTAAGGTTTTATTTGACTGCATTTTGACGTTGTTTCTAGGTGCTTTTAAATTTAGATTTTCAGCTTTGCCGTGATATTTTTGTTTGTGCTAATTTTGTTGTTTGTTTCTTTTTGTCTCTTGGTCTCAAAGATGTCAGATCACGTTAGCGCTGTAATGAGGCATGGCATTATGTAATTCAATTAGTAGATAGGTTGTGTGACAATTGTTTCAAACTGAAACATCTATTTTTGTTATCTCTTCATTTGGTCGACAATTTAGTCAAAAATGTAGATGAGCTCGGGTCGGAACATCATGTGCGAACGCACATTAACGAGGCGCCTTGTTTTTACTAAACTGGAAAAAAGTAGTTTAGGAAAAAGAATGGCATCATTTTTTTGTCATAACGTTCAATGAATTGAAATAAAATTGCAAATTTTGATCGTTTTTGAGGAACTGTTCCATATACAGGTAGTTTTCAGGACCTGCTCTTCAGTGATTTAAGTTTTTTGTTGATTTCTGGCCCTGTTCATTTTGTTTTTTTTTCAGCTTTTAAGTATCATTTAACTTCAAAATTATTATTACGTAGTTGCATTTCTCTTAACCATGAGATTTTTTACTTCTATTTTTGTCTGGTTTGATTTTCAATCTACAAAATAGTGAATTTGATTTGCATTTTCCTTCATTTTTTAAAAAAAATTATTGATGCAATTATTTGATGCTGATGATTCATTAAATTATTGAAAAGCGAAAACCAGTTCGCAAATTTGGTTAAATTGAGGTCTATGAAAAATTATTCACCTAGACTAGGCCACCCTGTAAAAAAAATAACACTGACTTTTTGGTAGTAACAATCATCAGTCGATTTTTATATTAAATTAGCTTTTTGTCTCTATATGATAAATTGTGTAAAATTGATGTCAAAGTATTTAAAGTTTTTATAATTATTGTTACAATTGCGAACTTCAACAACTACAAATATTTCTGACAATAATCCGTCTCAGGCTCTCGCTTATGAATTGATAAATAATTTCTAGGTAAACAAAATCAACTGGATCCCATTCTTCTCGTCCTGGCATAAGAATATTCCCTTAAACTTAGAGAAATGTGTCCCTCTAATGTCAATAAAGGTTGTGTTCACTAATTGTCTTAATTTTTTGGTTACTTTTTCTATATTTTGAACAAAAATTTTTGTTTTCCGAACCAATTCTCTTTTCCTTCTCATTTCTTATCAATTCTATCTGATTTTTTCTTCTTGAACTCTTGGGATAAAGCAAAATTTTTCATTTTGAATTTTTTGTTTCGGAAAAAAACAGTTTCCGCCCTTTAGCACTTAAGTGTGCTGTTTCATTATTCTTTCAATTTTTGTGTGCTTTATTTTTTAAGCTTATGAATGGGTCAATCCCTTTGTTAGTTTTAGAATTTAGTTGGTTCGCATTTTTATTTCTATTTTTCGAGTAAAAAACATAACGTTTTTTGTTGCATGTCTTTTTTATGGTTTTTAAAAAATTAAAAGATGATTTTCCCTACCTAAAAAATTTCCCCGTGATTAGCAGCAAGTTAAGAAAATCTTCTTCAGATCTGATCAACCATAGCATATGTGTTATATATTTTTGCATCCCAGAGGCGCACTAATTTTTTTCATCGTGATGTGCCCTATAAAAACACAAAAATTGTGATTGGGGTCAAAATTGGTGATAGGGTGGGATAGACAATCCTTTTTACGTCCGATCATACATTTTTCATTGATTTCATACTATGTTTAATATGATTCTTTTAAATCTACTAGGTCATATTTGATTTGTGTGAACTCTTAGGAGTCATACTCTTAGATACAGATATCATGTCTGATTTTTTTGAACATCATTAAGGAAGCATTGAAAAAATTGAAAACTGGAAAACGTATTTTTTTGTTTCCGGTAGAATTTGATATAACTTCGTCGAAATGTTACAAATTCATATAATGTACATAAAACCCTCACTAATGTCAAGATGCGAGTATAATGAAGTCAGAAACTGTTTAAAATTAATACATTGCTTGTGCAGTCAACATTTGACTTTTTGCATGAACTAAAACAGTAGCTTCGGATATTTCACGCAGTTAAAAATTTTTTTAGAAAAAAAATGCAATCACTTTTGTTTTTATTTATTAACTAATTACTATTTATAAGTGTTTAAGTTGACTGAATTCACTAATTTTGTCCTTTGGCAACCAATTTTGCAATAAGTGTGGTACTGTAGGGTTTTTGGCGGATAACAAAGAGACGGCATAGAACCACTTAAGTGGTCCCTATCTATGAAAAACGAAAAACAAAGAGAAGAAAAGAGATATAAGATTCTGGGTAATCATACTAGAATGATTTAAAATTTTTTGTTAATTAAAGGAGAAGTCATATTAAAGTCAACGAGATGTCTTTTTAAGTTTATTGAATTCACATATTTTGTCCTATAGCAACCAATTTGGCTTCTTGAACTCTTGCGATAAAGCAAAATTTTTCATTTTGAATTTTTTGTTTCGGAAATAAACAGTTTTCGCCCTTTAGCACTTAAGTGTGCTGTTTCATTATTCTTTCAATTTTTGTGTGCTTTATTTTTAAGCTTATGAATGGGTCAATCCCTTTGTTAGTTTTAGAATTTAGTTGGTTCGCATTTTTATTTCTATTTTTCGAGTAAAAAACATAACGTTTTTTGTTGCATGTCTTTTTTATGGTTTTTAAAAAATTAAAAGATGATTTTCCCTACCTAAAAAATTTCCCCATGATTAGCAGCAAGTTAAGAAAAACTTCTTCAAATCTGATCAACCATAGCATATGTGTTATATATTTTTGCATCCCAGAGGCGCACTATTTTTTTTCATCGTGATGTGCCCTATAAAAACACAAAAATTGTGATTGGAGTCAAAATTGGCGATAGGGTGGGATAGACAATCCTTTTTATGTCCGATCATACAGTTTTCATTGATTTCATACTATGTTTAATATGATTCTTTTAAATCTACTAGGTCATATTTGATTTGTGTGAACTCTTAGGAGTCATACTCTTAGATACAGATATCATGTTTGATTTTCTTGAACATCATTAAGGAAGCATTGAAAAAATTGAAAACCGGAAAACGTCTTTTTTTGTTTTCGGTAGAATTTGATCTAACTTCGTCGAAATGTTACAAGTTCATATAATGTACATAAAACCCTCACTAATGAATGTCAAGATGCGCGTATAATGAAGTCAGAAACTGTTTAAAATTAATACATTGCTTGTGCAGTCAACATTTGCCTATTTGCATGAACGAAAACAGTAGCTTCGGATATTTCACGCAGTTAAAAATTTTTTTAGAAAAAAAATGCAATCACTTTTGTTTTCATTTATTAACTAATTACTACTTATAAGTGTTAAAGTTGAATGAAGTTAGTTTTAGAAACTAGTTGGTTCGCAATTTTATTTCTATTTATTGAGTAGAAAACATAATATCTTCTGATAGGCGCAAAGCCAGGAGTTAATTGTCAATTCATTTTTATTTGTAGGTGGAAAGAGTTATAATTAATAGTATAAGCAATTATTGATTTTTTCAATAATTAGTAATTATTTCAAAGAAACTCTTTCAAAGCTTGTGAGGAGATGATGCTTTACACAAATCTGATAAGAGCAAAAACGCTTAATTTGGAAACTAACGAACATTATATTTTAAAAGCTAATCTATTTTTAATTGTTAATTGAAAATTATAATTATTATTAGAAAAATTTATCAAACAATTCAGAATACATTAGCTTTTTGAAATATAAGTTCGCTAGTTTTCTTGTTTTTGCGGAAATTTTTGGCCCTCATTGTTGTAAATAAACACACCAAAGTGAGAGCCGTGCAGATGCAAAAATTCTGCAAGATACGCTTCTGTCTTGCCAGATTTTATTGGATCAAAATCCAGACTCTGAGGGAGAGGAGGGGTGGGGGGAGGTTAATTTGTTCAAGAATTTTTTCCCATGCGCCAAATCTTTATCCAATCAAATTTTTGATTGTTTAGTTCTCTTGCCAGTAAACCAGGTTAAGATGTGCATTAATGATCAGACCCATCCACTCAAGTGTTCCCTATCTTTAAACATAGAAAAACAAAGGAAAGAAAAAAATATATAATTTTTGGTAACCATACTAGGATGTTTTATATTTTTTGAGAATTATTCGAGATTTCATTACAAGATCGCACTAAGCAATCAAGTATGGACAATATAAAATTATGTGAAAATGGAAAAAAAACGAAGAAACTCAAGGTCGCGTGGAGATTGTAAAAAAACAGTTGCCTTATGTGCGGGTAGAATATTTTCACTTGACCTCTTCTCTGTACTTCGTATGTGGACGGAAGTGATCTTAGACAAATCAGGGTTCGATTCCTTAATTTTACTTTCCCTCAACAAATTTTCTATGGATTTTTCCGAATACTCGCTTAAATGCAACATGTGTTTTAAAAGGACTCCTCGGTACCAACCAGGAACGTCTTCGTGGCAAAATTCCAACGACCTTTTGACCTCTAAAGGTACGTTTATAAGGTACTTTTGTTTCTCGGCCCGGACACTACCAGCAGAAAACACTTCTCGTTGCTTTCTCTCCTGTGCTGATAAGCATATTTTTGAGTCGTTAAAATATTTGGCAAAATTTCCGTAATCGTATGGAAAACCAAAATCGTTTATAAGGCACGAGGACACTGTTTGTAGGGCCACTGCTATGCACGTTTCAATACGGTGTAAAATAGTACCCATGCCCCATCGTTCCGCCGCCTTCTGCTTAGTGGCAGTGTCACTACAGGGAAACAAGCCTCAATTGGTTATATGGGGGGAGGGGGGAATAGGGTTTCATGTGTGGAAAAACGAAATAATTGATGAAAATTCATCAACTAATATGTTGATCTGTTTTTTCTGATAGACGCAAAACCATAAGTTAATTGTCAATTCATTTTTCTTTGTAGGTGGAAATGGTTATAGATAATAGTATGAGCAATTATTGATTTTTTCAATAATTAGTAATTATTTCAAATAAACTCTTTCAAAGTTTGTGAGGAGAGGATGCTTTACACAAAATTGATAAGAGCAAAATCACTTAATTTGGAAACTAACGAACATTATATTTTAAAAGCTAATCTATTCTTAAATGTTAATTGAAAATTATAATTATTATCAGAAAATTTTATCAAACAATTAAGATTACATTAGTTTTTTGAAATATAAAGTTCGCTAGTTTTCATGTTTTGCGGAAACTTTCGGCCTTCATTGTTGTAAATAAACACACCAAATTGAGAGCCGTGCAGATGCAAAAATTCTGCAAGATACGCATCTGCCTTGCAAAATTTTATGGGATCAAAATCCATACTCTGAGGGATAGGAGGGGTGGGGGGGGGCTAATTTGTTCAGGAAATTTTCCCATGCTCCTAATCTTTATCCAATCAATTTTTTTATTGTTTAGTTCTCTTGCCAGTAAACCAGGTTGAGATGTGCATTAATGATCAGACCCATCCACTCAAGTGGTCCCTATCTATAAACATAGAAAAACAAAGGCAAGAAAAATATATAAGATTCTTGGTAATCATACTAGGATGATTTAAATTTTTTTGATAATTATACGAGATTTCATAACAAGATCGCACTAAGCAATCAATTATAGACGATATAAAATCATATGAAAAGCAAAGAAATCAAAGAATTTCCAAGTCGCGTTGAGATAGTAAAAAAACAGTTGCCTTATGTGCGGGCAGAATATTTTCACTTGACTTCTTCTCTGTACTTCGTATGTGGACGGAAGTTATCTGAGACAAATCAGGGTTCGATTCCTTAATTTTACTTTCCCTCAGCAAATTTTCAATGGCTTTTTCCAAATACTCGCTTAAATGCAACATGTGTTTTAAAACGACTCCTCGGTACCAACCAGGAACGTCTTCGTGGCAAAATTCCAACGACCTTTTGACCTCTAAAGGTACGTTTATAAGGTACTTTTGTTTCTCGGTCCGGACCGCACCCGCAAAAAACAGTTCCCGTTGCTTTCTCTCCTGTGCCGATAAGCATATTTTTGAGTCGTTAAAATATTTGGCAAAATTTCCGTAATCGTATGGAAAACCATTATCGTTTATTAGGCACGAGGACACAGTTTGTAGAGCCACTGCTATGCACGTTTCAATACGGTGTAAAATAGTACCCATGCCCCATCGACCGGCCGGGTTCCGCTTAGTGGCAGTGTCACTACAGGGAAACAAGCCCCAATTGGTTAGATGGGGGGAAGGGGGAATAGAGTTTCATGCGTGGAAAAATGAAATAACTGATGAAAATTCATTAATTAATGTGTTGATCTGTTTTTCTGATAGACGCATAGCCATAAGTTAATTATCAATTCATTATTATTTGTTGGTGGAAAGGGTTATAATTAATAGTTTAAGCGATTAATAGTTTTGTTCAGTAATTAGTAATTATTTCGAAAACTATTACAAAGTTTGTGTGGAGATAATGCTTTACTCAAATTTGACAAGACCAAATACACCTAACTGAATAAGGGAGGGTAGTTCTTGACAGCGCAGTGGTTAGTGCATCAGGTAACGTATCGGAAGGTCAATGGTTCGAATCCCAGGGGGAATAGCATTTTTTCGTCGTTTTTTTCTTACATAAAAATAACGATGAAAAAACGATCATTTCTTACATAAAAACGAAATAACGAACAAAACGACGATTACCACGTAAAGGGCTTTGATCGTTTTTGTCTAAGGAAAAGGATAAAAAACGACGATTTCTTACAAGTGAAAAATAAAATTCCTCAACATGGGTGTAAATCAATTAGCGATAGGGTAATTATTGTATGCGAATAGTGCATCGTTCCAATGTTCAACAAAGTGGAAATAAATTCAGTTTCTGTTGTAATGTGACGCACTTTAACCTCCCTCCCCCCCCCCCCCCTCCTGTGCGTTTTTCTAACTGTCTGATCATTAACGCACACCTCGACCTGGGAAGCGCTCTAAGGAAAAGAGCAGATATGGTGAGTTCAAAATGTATTTGTACTCCAAAACTTTTTTTTTGCTAAGTTTAAGAAGCTTGTTTCTTCATGTCGACAGTTGTACAACTCTGATTTTGTTATCTTTTTGTGTCTAAAACGCTTTAGTTAAGTACCTTAAGGGCATTGTTTTGCCCTTATTTGTTGCTTAAGTTTCAGATATACATGGCAAGTTTTTCTGTCTATGAGTGGTGTTAATGGATAGTGAGATAGCTAAAAAACAGTACATCTTACGCCGATTTACCGGTCTAAATTACCGCAAAAATTTTTGCGGTGAATTTTTGTAAGATTTGTGGTTTTTATTGACCAACTTTTTTTCATCAGTTCCCAGGTTGAGGACCAGACCCAAATTGAGCTGTGACCAGACTATCCAGACTGAAATGATCTCTGATCCGACAAGACCAAGATCACTTCTAATCAGACGATACCCAGACTATGATCCAGACTATATTGCGCTTATGATCTGACTCAGTTTCAAAGTATTGTCCAGACTATAAACAGACTGTGGTCAGATCTATGACAGCGAACTGACCAGAGCTTCCAAACCGAAGTGACATCTGATCAGAGGCTATACTTAAACACACAGGAGACTTTAAATACCTTAAAATATATGCATTTTGTAAAAACCAATGTTTCCTGCAGAAACTTCAATTAAGTCAATTCAAAATTGAAAATATTTTGTCAAATAAAAGGAATTTTTCGGTTTGTGCCCCCCAGACGCACGTGCCATACTTTTACATAGTGGTTTACTATGTAATAGCATCTGCTCTTTAGTTGGGATGAGAACAACGTTTTGGTGGGCGCAAACGGAAAAAACCCAATGAAAGATTTACTGAAAATTTTGAATTGAAAATTTTGCATGCAATTACTTAAGTTTGCCGACACCATAGATTAAATGTGACAGTTATTTATAAGAAACGTCTGTATCTACAGTTGCTATTCTTTTTTAAAAAGGAACCGACAGATTGCTAGCGGTTGGACTCTTTTGTCCTGATTGTTCTGATCGGAGGCAAGTGACCTATGATCAGACCTTCCAGATCAAAGTGACCTCTGTCCAGACCTTCAAGACCGAATTGACATCTGATCAGACCTAAATCAGACCATGACCCAGACTATTTTGCGCTCGAACTGCAGTCTAGACCCTGAACTTTTGGCCTGGGAACACACGGTTGTGCGTACGAGTGGGTCTGATCATAGCTCAATTTGTGTCTGGACCTCAACCTGGGCTCTTGTCGGTAGCAGTAAGAAACTTTTTTAAAATTGAGCGCTAAAAACATCAAATGTCAAACTTCTTACAAAAAATTACAAGTAAAATCCGCAAATGTTACAATAATCTTACTTATTCTTGTACGCTTTTAGTTGATCAAAACCGATCCAGAGGTAATTTTTTCACTAAAGTAAGAAAAAGTGATGGCTGTTTCCCTGGATATGAGAACTGTTGTGTTCTTTTCACACAATTCCCCGTGTTGTATGTCATAAATTTGACGTGAAATCTTTTGCTCAAGTCTTTTCATTTCCAATGAACACTCTTGACTTTTCCTTTTCATAACTTGCTCGTACTTTTCCGTCAAGTTTTCGAGCCAATCACCAGCTTGTTTTAAATAGTCCTCCAAATTTTTGTCCAGTGATTCATTTCCGCGCCTATTTTGATCATTTTTCAGAGCGTCAAAGCTTTTCACAACGCGAGAATATTTCTGCACGTCTTGACTGAATTGTTCACTCGATTCCAATAAACGTCGGAGTCGTTCTTCGACAAAGCGTGTACTCACTTCCAAGAAATCAATTTTCCTGGCCAAACTGTTCGAGCTGACAAACATTGTTATAATTTCAGAATAAGTTCGCTTTATGGCCCCAAAATTTATAAAAATGATATTTTCAGCGGATAAATATGTTTTTGAGCTGAAATTTTCATCTTCAACAGGTGTTTGAATTGATGTTTTTAAAGACATCGGCGTGTTTATTGAAGGTAGAAATAAATGTGGAAAGAGGGTAAAAAATGTAGCTGTAACAATTGCTGAAGCGTAAAGAATGGAAGCGAAACGGGAGTGGACGGGGGCAAATATCAAGCGTGCCATTGCAAAATAAGGTATAGTCTTATCGTAAAAGATAATCGAGACACAATAAGTCAATTGTAACCTGAACAAAAAAACTGAACAAAAAAAAGAATTTTATAAAATAACAAGATGTCTAGAAAGAGTGATGAATGGTGAGCGCGCTAACAGTCGGCCCGTCAATGCTAATCAATCAATGACTGTGATGGTTCTTATTAATCGTACCAAAATCGAATACGATATCATGTAAAACTCATAATGTAATTCATGTTACCAAACCCTGTGAGCAGCCCAAGAAATCTGATATCATAATTGGGTCTTTCCATTTAAACCCCCTCATTTCATAATATCCGCAATTATATTTAATTTACAGCAATGGGGGCCCTAGTGATGAGCGGATTCAAATCTTGCAAGAATCTTGCAAGATGATTCAAAACTTGCAAGATTCTTGCAAGAATCTTGCAAGATATCAATCAAGGCCAAAAAAAATCTGGGTACAAGTGTTTTAGGAAACATCTTTGAAGCAAGTTTTTGTTTACTGAACAAGTTACGAAGCCTAATTCAATGAAAAAAAAATTAGCCAGGATTCAAAATCTTGCAAGAATCTTGCAAGAATCTTGCAAGATTTTGAATTCCGGAAAAAATTTTTATGTGTTTTTGGTAGCTACAACTAACTGAAAACCAAATATCATGACTGATATCAGAATTCTTGATCAGCAAAACTGAAAATAAATGACTTTTTTCGTCAACGCCTTTTGAATGTGAAATCTTGCAAGAATCTTGCAAGACTCATGCAAGATTTTGAATTCAAATACAACTTTCCGACAAATAAATAGAAATTTAGCCCCAGCCCGGAATGAAAAAGGAGGAGGGATGAACCACAAAAATTATACTGGAAAATCTCGAAAAAGTCAGGTTTTAACTTGACTTCAGAAGATTATCCGACATTTGATTAACTATTTCAGCTCAACCAACAGTAAAAAAGCAGCCAGGTAACCAGGACAAAAATGTAAATGTAAATTCAAAATCTTGCAAGATTCTTGCAAGATGGATTCAAAATCTTGCAAGATTCTTGCAAGATGGATTTAAAATCTTGCAAGAATCTTGCAATATGGATTCAATCCTTGCAAGAATCTTGCAAGCAAAATGGAAGAACTATGCATTCCCTTGCAAGATTTCTTGCAAGATTCTTGCAAGATTTTAAATTTATCGATCACCAGGGGGGGGGGGTTGATATCTCGAGTTTATGAAGAAGTTTTTAAGAAAACTTATAATCCTAGTATAACCGGGTCACCTATCATACAACTGTCTCTGATTTCACATTAGGTCATAAATGGTTCTTAATAACCATACTAGGTCAATTAACTTGTATGATTTTTAGTAGTCATACCAATACCGTATATATGAAACTTTCGAAATCCTACAGAAATCATACAAAAAATTTTATATCCAAAAAATTGTATCACCTTTATATTCGGTAGAAAAAATTGAAAAAAAAAATTCTTGGAAATCATTCTAGGTCATAAATGATACAAAAAACATTGAGGGGTGCTACAAAATGTTTTATAATACAGTTTTAGCATTTAGATTTGGTATATCCCATCTGCAGTCTTTACACATAGGCCAATAGTTTCTTGATGGTACGATGGATCAAATTTTCGAGATCTTCAATATTTCCCCCTCGGCAAACTACCACTGCGAGACAAACTTTCACTTTTAAAAATTTGGATTTTGCAAAAACAAAAAATTCATTTTTAAGATTTGGAAAATGTCCGAAGGGCGCCCTTGGATTGTTCGCGAAAAAGAAAACTTACCAATCATGAAACGCCATGTATGTATTTTATGGAAATTTTTTAACCATAGTTCCATCTTAAACATTTTTGTGTTTGGCTGATGAATAGTCCAAAGGGCCACAAGCAGTTCCAACACAAAATTCTTATATATCCATGAAGATGCTGTTAAAAGAATCCAATTGTTTTTGATTATTAAGCAAATCAGTTCGGAAAACCAGTTTTTGACTCATAAAACATCAAAAAGTTCACTTTTGGGGGACTTTACTTATTTAAAGGCCAAAAAAAATCATTGACCTTTCTTCTTTTACAAAATGTCCACCGAAAATTCAGTTGTTAAAGATGTCTATTTTTAGTAATCTTTTAAATAGGTTTGAAAACCAGTTGGAGCTCATTTTCATTACATCCTACTTAATTTAAAACCCCTTAAAACTTATTTAAGTAAAGTTTTATGATTACATCTTCTTCATAGAAAACGTTGTTATTATAAATGTGCATTTTTTCAATTTTTGGTATCAAAAGAGCTCGAAAACCCTGTTTTGATTGACTAAAAGTAAAAAAAAATTTTCTCTTAATTTTTATAAACACAAAGTGCAATACAAAACATTTGTGAAACGTCTTTCTTTTTGTCAGTCTTCAACTTTGCTCACTTTGGTCTACTTTTTGCCTGAGATATGGAACACTTGCGTCATTTCTCTCAAACGTGTTTCTATTTAATGAGGTTTTTTATGGATGTAATTGTGACCTGATAGTCAGAAGAAGTGTTTGCTTTGGTTTCTATGAATTTTTAGCAGCTCCTAGTTTGAGTTGAGTCTGATTTCTGTCAAATAAGTAAACTTTAAGTTGTTCGCTTTTTTGCACCGTCCATATGCAGTTTGTTTTGAGTCTTTGTTTCGTCTAATTTGTCCGGGGCCATTTGTTACGTTGTCTTGTTTTTAGAAAATCTCCTCGTAGAGAAAACCAATATTAAGTTTTAGCATTCAGTCGAACATGACTTGAGCTGAGCTTCCGAATGCTGCCTGTCACCTCTCGCACATTTTTTCCCTACAGCAAGTTTTATATGGTACCCTCATTTAGCTATATGGAACAAAACCATCCAATCTGTTCCTATTGTGCCTCCTTTTATTTTTAAAAAATGGCACGTGAGTCTGGGGGTGCAAATAGTGAACACCCATTAAACTGGAAGAATTAAACTGAAAAGATCGTAGGTTCAAGTTTAAAACGCAGTTTTCTGGTCCTCCAGAAATAAAAGATTAGTGACCTTTCGATCTGGTGTCAGGTCAGTTAAGAGCATTCTACAAAAATTATATTTTCAACAGTTTTTTATCATATAGTTATTTTTACATCCAACTTCTGCTCAGCTAGTGGCTTTCCAAATGACCTCGGCCCCCTATTTTCTGCAAAGCCTCGCTAACAGCTCTGAAGATGTAGAAAACATAATTAGGACCCATTGATATCAGAGAAAATTTCCGCCATCTGTTGCTAAATGTCTTGTTTCCTTTGCAAAGGAGGAAGCATTAGAAATTTTCTGTCCCAATCAACTTGAAGCTGTGATAAAGGGAGGCGCATAATATATTATATACGCAATAAAATTAATATATAAAGAGTGTGGAAAGAGAGAAGTCTTAAGAGTCCCCAAGATAGATTTTCAAAACGCATGCAATTGCATCAAACGACACAGCGTTTTATCAAAATGCCTGAAAAAATTACCATGTATGTATCCGTTTGTCCGCTCGAGCTACGCAAAAAGTAGTTTACTGTTCTATAACGGGCAACCTATAAATAGTTAAAGTGGGAAACAACAGGGTTATCCCAGGGGGCTACTTTTATTTTCTTTAGCTCTAATGCCTCAGCAGGAAGTCCCCATGCTCTTACAGAACTCTTGGTATCTTGACAACGGCATTTTGACGGGAAATGAAGCCGAACTAATGCATAGCTTAGATATTTTGGAAAGTGAGGGCAAAGTGAGGGCTTCAACGCAAAGACCTCAAAATTTATGTTGTGGTTGCCAACCATGAGCAGGTCAGATCAAAACATTAAGCGTTGTGATCCTGAAGGTTTCGAAAAACTCAGGTTGCCAATTGGTATGGAGATTCATCATGCAAAAGTCCTATCCAAGAGTCGGAGAAAACTAGGCCCCTCTTGGATCGCTCACACCAACTTAGCGATCCTCATGCAGCCTATGGCATACCCAAAATTTGTACTGGTACTCCCAAAATGATCTACTCTCTGCGCACAGTTAAACCAAGCCCCTCAGTTACTAAAGACGTACTTTCTTTGAAACGTTAATCAAGGGAATAGTTACGTGCAGCATTTGGAAATGAGCAAACATGCACTTCAAGTTGGGTGGATTGAGATGCTCAAGAGATCGACATATAGCTGCTTTTATTAGTTCAGTGGAGTCCGTTCCGTCTACAGTAGAAGCTCGTATTGGGATGAAACCCACTCTGGAAAATGAAATTAACGCAAGCTGTCTTGTTGGATTGCAAGATATAGATAGGAGATTTCAGAAGAAAATTCAGGAAAAGTTTGATCAAAAGTCATTCAATGATCTTCTGTCACAGGCCACAAAAGTTTGTGAAAGAGCTCGGTTGCAGTGTTCTTATAATCTTCATGCAGGTACTTGAATAACTAAGCCTCCTATTTCCGCACTGGGACCACACACTCCAAATTTGCCTCAAATATAAACCGGGTATTCCTTTTTGTGATGGTCCTCAAAATTGTTCCTACTTTAAAAATGGTGCCATCGAAATCTATACAGGGACCATTCTTTAACATGTGGAGGACGAGGAGATGATATTCATCCTCATGAATGTTTGATAGATAAAGTTTTCTCTTCTTGTCTCTCTGAAAGTCTGAGCCCTTCGCTTAAAAAAATCTTAGCAGCAACAACCAATCCCGAACGTATTTTTACCTCCCGGACACATGGAAAACGAGCAGCGTCTGATGTAAGAATGATGTCATCCCTGCAATCAACAATAATTTCAAACGTGGCGGATACGCACATTTTTACGTTAACATATGTTGACGAACGCAAACTAGCTGCCCATGATGCTGACTGCCAAGAAGCCGGGTTAATCTTTTTGCCGCTGTCAATTGAAGTTGTTGGTGGTTGGTCTGAAACCTCACGAAGGACAATAAAGAGAATAGCTTGTCTGGGGCTTCTCACTAAATACATCATTCTCACCCAACTGGAGGGGGGTAACGGTTTCTTTTCTCACTGAATGAGAGGTGACCATAACCGATTAAGTGGTTATGTGAGCGGAAAAACTTGTATAAACCAAATAGATTTATGTTACAAATTTCTGCAAAACACGATAGATACCAATTGATGAAGAACGGAACACGTCCAAACGTGTGATATGCTGCTCAATGACTTTGACTGGTTATTTCGTTGATCACCCAAGAATCAATTGTCCGAATAAGATATTCACAATTTTCAATTCCCTTTTTATAATTATAAATAGGTTTTTGTAGATTTTGGTTTTATACTATTTCCTAAGGTGTGCTTGGGTCTCCATGAGGTTCACTACCACTGCCCGGTTGAGACGACAATTAATTGGTTGATTTCCGGCTGTATCTCACAATTTTTGGGTTATAAGATCTTTTGTGGTAGCTTTTTTTGGGAGCCAAGAATTGATACAGATAGTGGGAAGTAGGATCATTGACCATTTGCAGCCAGGAAGAGTCACTAATGCATCAACAGTGTGACAATCAAAGAGTGGCAATCAAAGAGGAGTGGCGAATTGAGACTTTGCGTAGACCTGAAAGTGCATTATCAATAGCATCGATAAACGCTTAGTCTTCATGAGGCTTCTTACGTCGGCAAAACTGAGCTGTCAGGTGCCTAATATCGATTTGAACTCGACGAAGTAGCAAAGGACATATGCGCAATCAACACATTCCAGGGAACACTCAAGATTTCCGACTAGACCAAGTATCAAAAAAATCTTCATCAATCGTCTAGAATTGCATCAAATCGATGCTGAAAAAGTCAATAGTGTTGTAATTTTTCAACATGACGGGTTAGTCTTTATAAAATTGCCACGAAAAAGTTTGCCAAAGGAATGCTTGCAGTCAAAAATCGAGTACGTGAAGGAAATTTACCTATTTTGAAAAAACAGCTCGAAGCGGGACAACCTTTTGGAAAACTCAATTTCAAAAAAATGACGAGTTCCAGATCCCAAAGCTTTTTTAAAAAATTAAAAGTGCAATACCACTGTATATCAAAAAAACATCTCCAAACGTTCATCGGGCTATCATTTCTCTATTGAAGAATGCCTCCCAATTTTCCAACGAAAGATCTACATCTTTTTGACTTCTGTAAATAACAATTTCTCAGAAATATAGCAAAATGAAACAAATATAAGAAAATGCAACGAAATGCAACAAAACTCTCACCGACATAAAAAAATGTGTGCTATCCCACTTGTACAGTCTTATTGTCTGAAATAATAAATCATTGTTGCAACTAATGCCTCTGAGGAAGCAATTGGCGGAGTTCTTTTGTAAGAAGGACGACCAGTACCATATAAATCTCAAGGAGATTTTCTCCAGGGGATAAGACATACTCCAATGTATAAGGAGAAGAATTGGCAACTGTCTCTATGGTCACAAGATCTGAGCAATTTATTCTACGGAGACAAATTACCCAACAGACCGACTCTAAACCAATCTATGATCTCTAGAGTCACATGAAGTCATCATCAGCTAAAATCAGCAAGAATCACACTCTAAGTCATCATAGCTAGAATCACACATCAGCTAGAATCACAAACAAGCAAGAATTATACATCAGCAAAAACAATAGTCATCATAAGCTAGAATCACCCCCATGGGGTTCGATTTTGAGTTGAAGTGTGAGGTAACAGAAGCAGTTGCATTGAGCAGAAGGGACTACTGGCAGACAAATCTGGCAGTGATTGAGTACGCTTTCCGATTAACAACAATTATTTCGTACAGAGTAATTTGATTACCCTGGCAGGAATCAAAAACGAGCTTGGAGGAATCATAGTATGGCAAGGCTTGAACACTGGAACAGTTGTAGCCCAGGCTAAACAGTTTATATGTGGCCACAAGCCAATTTTTTGGGAACGCTTCTTTATGGAACGGGTTTATAAAAGAAGGACCAAGACAAAAAATTCATAATCAGGAATGCAAGCTCAGTTCAATAGAATTTTTCCCGTCCAAAGTAGAAAAACGAAAACTATCAATACTTTTTTGGTCAAACACTTGAAAGATTCTCTAAATTTAACATCTTAGTATCTGATAATGTTACGAATTGTTAATTAGTGAGCCTAATCAGTGGTATTTACATTTGGGATTTAGGAAAGTGGAATCATCTTTCTATCATCCAAGTGCTAATGACACAGCTGAAACATCAAAACCAACAAAGAAGCGGGCATTTCAAGCGGGCATTTCAGTCCCAATCTCAGCTTGTTGTTTGGAGATTTTCTGAAATAGACAGTGATAATACATCGCGACACTTGAAAATGACGGGTAAAATTCCAGCTTAACTACTAGTGGGGAGCAAAACTTTCGCGGATTTTGAGTAATAACTATTTCGAGTATCAGGAAGGGCTTAAACACTACTTTCATTTCAACTTGATAGCACAAAATGGAATATTCTATTGAACAATAAACAAATTGAGAGATTGGTAGTATGAAAACTGAATAACCAGTGGAAGAGACCATATCATACTCAGAAAAACTCAAGTGCAGTGCACAGAAGTGAGACATTCACATCAAGAAGACGCTTCCGCGGCCACGTTAACTATAGAACATTCACAACCTGAGCAAGCCGAGCCTTCGCGTGTCTTAATAAATAAAAGAAAATAACGTGAGATATGCCAATGGCAACAAAAATAGCCTTGATTCTAAAAATGATGTTGTATTGGTGTTATCAATATCCTGTAGACCTGTCAATCAGATGTCACATATTAAATTTTCCAACCAATTGAAATCAACCACTGACATTCGATTGATGATGAAGTCGATTAAAGCAGTTTCAAATATGTTTCTCCAGAAAAATAAAGAAAACAGAAACTCACGTTCGGAATTCGGCATTGATATCTTTTTACATGTCCGTCATGTAATATACCTAACCTAATTTTTCTCTCTCTCCCTCTCTCTCTCTCTCTCTCTCTCTCTCTCTCTATATATATATATATATATATATATATATATATATATATATATATATATATATATATATATACATATAAATAAATATATCTTCCTTAAATAACTACTAAAAATTCGAGATGGTTTTTATATATAATCTTAAATTCAGTTGATTGAATCTTTGACCGTGTTAGAGACCCCGACACTTTGTTGCTCTAAGAAGAAATTTGGCAACAGAAATGGTTCAGGAAACATAAACATCTCGGTGAAAGGAAGTGGAAAAATATAAATTTGCAAAATTGACATGGAACGATATTTTCAAATTTTGTGTCTTCCGTCGGAAGAAGTTGTTTTTTATTTGGAGAGAGCCTAAAGGCAAAATTTTAGAGTCTCCTCGGTCTCATGTTCCCATAATCATTTCAGTAAATTCAACTTTGCCGGATCCAAGCCTTGGTTGAAAAAGCAGTAGGGAAGCCGTAGAAAACCATACTGGATACTCAAAAACAAATTCTTAACTGTCTTTAAGAGATTTTTCTAACAAGTGCGTCTTTTCCTAACATAAAACTTTTGTACTTGCTCACCTACCTATAAGCAAACCATATATTGGAGCTTTACTGACCATAAAACATCAATTTTTGTACCTTCCTTATCTTAAAAATATTTTTTAATGGTAACCTACTAATCGTAAACGGACGCAAAAACAGGTCTATTTCAAAAAAATATGGGGCAATTTAGGGACTATATCGTTTATGATTTAAGGGAGGCAAAAATTATCTCAATAGCAACACTAACAACCAGTGGGTCTTTGCCGATAAAGTCCTTATATAAAGTTTAACTGAACCCTCTCCCTAATACAGTAAAGATTCTATGGGGGGGGGGGGGGCTGAGGGTCTGTCATTTTGTGAGAAAGACAAAAACAGTAAATGTAATCACTCCTACCAACCTGAACACGTAATTTATACAGAGCACTTAAACAAAACTAAGAACTTCAACAAAATGTTTGAGTTAAAAATTACAAGCAAGCAAAATGTGTTTATCAGCTTGACACTAACTATGTAATTACTTTTTTACTATTTCTCACACTAACGACAACTTATAACTCCTTATGTTGAGTCACACAACCATAGAAAAATAATTAGTAAAACGCACATTTTGACTGTTCAACAATCTCAGAAAATGATGAACAGTAAAACTCAACATGAAAACGTATAGTCTTAAAAACTATAAAGATCTTCGAAGCCGAAAATTGAAAAAATAAATATTTGATTTAACATTTTGGTTAAAAACACACTATCGAAGAGAGTTATTTTCAATCAACTTTAGTTTAGCACGATCTTCTTTTTTAAGCAGTATGACAAACAGAATAAAAAAAACGCTCTTTTTAAATGCCCATAACAACTCAAAAGTAATTGAAATTCAAAAAGTCATAAAAGTCATAAAAGTCAACTAAAAACTTGGGTCTTTCCCATTATACCCCCATGAAAATATAGTCCCCCATCATGGTATATTTACCATGATTGGGGGGGGCTATAGATTATCTTACCACTAAGCGGGGGGGGGGGCTATAATGGGAGAGACCCAAAATCTTGAATAGACCCGGGTTGAAATTTCTTTGATTTCATACAAGGATCATATATGATTTCATACTGTCCATACTCGATTTCTTAGTACGATCCTTCTATGAAATCCAAGAAATCATATATGATCCTTGAATGAAATCCAAGAAGTCATATATGATCCCAGCATGAAGTCAAAGTATTCATACATGATCCTTTCATGAAAAGTAAGAATTCATGCTCAAAAAAGTGTATGATTCTATTATGAAAACAAAGAAATCATATATGATCCTAATATGAAATCAAAGAAATCATATATGGACCTAGTATGAAACCAAAGAAGTCATACATGATCCTATTATGAAATCAAAGAATTCATACATGTCTACTTCCATGAAACCCAAGAATTCATTCTAATAGGTGTATGATCTTAGTTTGAAATTAAAGAAATCATAGACAGTTTCTAAATTTTTTGTGAACTTTTTGTATGATCCTTGTATGACTACTAAGAAATCATACAAATCATATATGACCTAGTATGATAACAAAGAGTTTTGAATTTTCTCTTTTGCTCTGTTAACTATTGCTACTACCAACTATGGTTTTGTTTGTTCGTTCTGAAGGTTTCTATTAGTTTTTCCAACGCATTGCATGATATAAAAAATTTTGTATGACCCTTGTATGACTACTAAGAAATCATACAAATCATATATGACCTAGTACGATAACAAAGAATTTTGAATATTCTTTTTTGCTCTGTTAACTGTTGTTACTACCAACTATGGTTTTATTTGTTGATTCCGGAAGTTTCTATTACCGTTTCCAACGCATTGCATCATATAAAATTTTTTGTATGATCCTTGTATGACTACTAAGAAATCATACAAATCATATATGACCTAGTACGATTACTAGGAAAAAATTTTTTTCTTCCTAAAGTGTGGCCGCTTTGATCGATTTTTTTTGATATCAGTAGTTTAGCGCGTATTGATTTACGCATTTTAGTGTGAAGTTTGATTTTTTGTATGATCCTTGTATGACTACTAAGAAATCATACAAATCATATATGACCTAGTACGAAATCAAAGAAAGTTGTATGATCGTTGACCCGGGGAATGGAAAATTTTGATTATCTGGAATATTTGATGTAACCCCCCCCCCCCCTCTATTTACTATATTACTATGCAAAAATAGCTATTTCTAGTGCCATTTTACAAACAGTATCATCAATCGTAATTTAAAGGTAAGTTAAACATTTAAAAGGAAATATGTAATTGTAAACTAAAAGTTACATTGAACAAAAGTGACTCCTAACAGTTATTATTGAAAGATTTTTCGAGTATAACTTTTACTTTCTTTTAAGTACCTCTTACTTGCAGAAGAACTTTCTTAGCTGTCATACCTGGATTAAATAATGCAATCAAGGGAGACTAATTCGCTTATAAGAACCCCAAAAAAGGTGTACAATAATTTGATTGCATTGTTTTTTCTACAAATTGCGGGCTGTTCTGAACAAATCATAATTTGACTATATTTATGGTTAAAGGCACATCTCTGCCTATTGAGATAATTCCAACCATGAAGTTAGGAAATTGAAGGCAGTATTGATTTTAACCACAAACGACTAAAAATAACCAGGTATAACTCTCAAGCCGTAGTGAAATCAGAAGCAAAATGTTGAAATCAAGCCGTCGCCTTTAAAGACGCACACTATGCGGAGGAGAAGCAAAATTAGAACTAGGTTGGACCACCCTACCCGGGGGGTTTGTGTTTTGACCACCCCATTCAATAGGATAGGTTGTAGCGGTCTTGCACATGTGTTAAGTAGGGCATAGAATTTGCATGTCTCAATATAAGGCACAGCCGAGCGCCGACTCTATGTGATAAGATTAGGGATAGTCGTCTCTATGCATTATGATTTGGTATAGCCGACTCCATAATTTTAGATTAGATATAGTCGACTCCATGTATTTATGAGTGATTGTGTCTATGTACAAGGGTCAGTTTCAGTTGTCTACAAGTTTTAAGATATACTGGTTTTTATGTGTTGGTAAAGATTAATCCCTCGTATTTTTATTTTAAAATTTCAACTTGATTAGAAGTGCGTCCTGCTATAGAAGGAGTTTAAAATGTATTTTAAGGCTAACAAAACTGACAATTTACGTTCTTTGCCAAGTACTTATTTAATCACCAAAAAACGTTGTTTTATCAACACCAAAACGTACGAAAAATGCTTATGCACTTGATTCAGCTCAAATGAATTCTGAAAATATTTTCCATGATCCTTTGAGCCGAGTTTTGATTGATTTCAGAGTCAGAGAAATGTGTTCCGTTTGGGTGAAACTTTCAGAGAAAAATTTTGTGACTTTAGCTGCATGTCACCGGTGGCTTTTATATGACGTTTGACCTTGCTTAACAACTAGTCACACATAATAAAGGCAAATGGTTTTAAAAAAATTTTATGGGAATTTTTTTTGAAGACTGAGTATGATCTTTACTAAAGAAAAAGGATTTAAGGCAAAAAGTGGACCCCCCAACTTTTTCATTTTCAGCTGAGCGGTAGCCTTAGTACAAGTGCCGTTCTGCTATAATACGTGTTTTAGACGGATTGGTAGGCTGACAAAATTAACCATTTACAGTTTTTGGCGAGCACTTATACAATCATCGAAAAACAATACTTTAACGAACTCAATCCATTAGGGAAACTTACAGATCTGTAAAAATTTTAGATATAAAAATTGCAATTTTTGGACAAACGAACTTCCGACTTCTGTCTTGCAAGATCTTATAAAATTCTAGCAATATATGCGTTTAGATCTTCTATCCCCCATGATAAATGTTATTTGCAAGAGTCATGGAATATCTTACAAGATATGCGTTAATTGCAAGGTCCATATCTTTTCATAGGTCTTTTGGGTCAAGCATGATCTTTTAATGCGTTGAGCAAACGTTTCTTCATAAGGCTACCCTTTCGCAAATCTCATTCATTTTGCTGCTAAATACAGTGAAGCAGCAACGAAACAAGGCTAAACAGCATGGCACAATTGCAGTCCAACTTGAAACACAGTTAAAAAACTGCCAAAGATCATGAAGTTTCGCTGGGGTATTAAGAAAAAGCGTTATTCGCAGCTGGCCTAGATTGCCGCATTACTTGATTGAATGAAACTCGGTAGCTTAATTGTACTAACCTTTGTGTCATGAGCCATGATAAAAGTGAATAAACGTCGCGTTATACCGTTATTTTCCTGTCCAAATTATAGCATTACTTTTTTCAAAAATTTAACACATTTTTGACAGGTATTGTTTTTCAGAATTGCATAAAATGAAGGAGCATACACACTGGCTACCATATAAGCAAAAGTTTCCGAGACAACGTACGTTAAATATTTGAGGCACGTAAAACACTTTTACTCGACCCATTAAATGACAATAGATTTGACCGGGATAAAAAAAAACAAATCTTTTTTTGTCTTGACTTATAATTTTACTTTTCCTCGACGCAATTTTTACTCCTCAATAATTTGGGCCGAGGAAAAGTCCAGAGGCCAAGTCTGGTTGCGAAAAACTCCAGATTAACTTTTTGGGTCTTGGAGATGTCAAAAGTGACAAAATTTGGTTCGAGCAAAAGTCCAATTGATTGATAAAGGCCAGCAAAATGTTTTTCATAGCTATTTAGGTTCAACATGGTCTAAATGAGGCCCTTTTCTATGCGGCACTATTTTTTAAATCTTTAAATTGAATCCCGGTTAGGTCAAGATTAAAAACAGATCGAATAAAACACAACAAAACAAAAACACAATTAAAATAAAGCACATAAAGCCTATAAGGGCGCAATAAAGGGGATATTCAACAAGAAAACGAAATTGAAAAAAAAAACGTTCTTCTTCAAATATTCACCAAAGTAGACAAACTAAAATAACTTCGTTCTTTTGTAGAGTTCTTATAGGAAGGAGATACTACTAAAACAGTAGGAATGACATTCAACAACTCCTGGACTTGAGGCGTCACATCATATTTTTGAAATAGGATACGAATTTTGAGAAACATTTGACAAAAATGCAAAACTTGAGGATAACTTTATATATCACCAGCCGAATTTTTCTTTATATTATAGACAAAATTTGCCGAAAACACACTTATGTTATAACTTTCACCCACCTAGACCCAATAGTAAAGAAACAAAAAGAGATTTTAAATAAAAACCTGGCAATTTTTTTTTGCGATTTCGAATTACATTTTTCTCATGTAAAAATATTGAAGTATGACTCCAAAACAAATTTATTTTTAACGATAAATTATTAAACCGCTTTCATAAATATTTGAAGTTTATGCTGACCCAAGGTTTTGTTTTGAGATTTAAGATTGTGAAATTTCTTATTTCGATTGTTTTCATTTTAAATGCTCGCAAGCCCTACTTAATAAAAAATCCATTTGACGGTGCTTGAGAACTTAAGAAACGAGCAGAACAGAAAACAAAAGGTATTAAATCTTTCAAACTACATAAAACTTATCGAAGGACAAATTTATATTTTATGCTGTAGTTCATAGTTTATTTTGTGTGTTGTGGTTCGTGAGACAATGATTTAAGTCTAAAAACAAACTTCTCTTAAAATTTTTTTATTAGTGGTTTTTTTCTTTCTTTGTCGCTCAGTTTTGAAGAATTTCATGTCCTATGTGTTATATAATCACCTATGAAAAGCAAAGAATTTCTTAAGTTGCAATTTTCGTAGTGTAACTTTTTCACAAATTTTCGTTGTACATTCTTGGTCTTAAAAATTCACTCACGCCAAAAAAAGGGCTTATATCTTTCAAAATAATTCCAGGGCTAGAACAGTCGTTAAAACGAAAGATATTCGGAGTTAAAATTTCGAGTCTTTTGTATGAACTTGCATGAGATTTGGGACGACTTAAGTGAAAAACTGTTTTCGATTACATCACATTTTTTGGTTTCAATAATTGTCAATTGAATCTTTGAATTTTTTGTGTTAATGTTCTTACTCTTTATTTTTTTCAGATGGTGTTGAAATTGATGCAAAATAAAATTTTTCCTGGTATATTTAGTCTGGAGTTGCGAGATAGTCATTTTTTATTCACACAAAAATTGCAAAATATTTCGGTTGTTATTAAATATTCGACTTATTAAATATAAGAGTTTAATGTTAAGCATTTTTCGTGTTCTTCTCTCTAACTCATTTGGTTGTATTATCACTAAATTGGCAGTAGATGAAAAACTATCGATTTTGATATAAATTATTTCTGGGCTAGCCGGGTCCAGATATTTACTGAAAATTATGTACGAAATGCTCTGACAAACAATGAATTAAAAACATTTTTCTGCGCATGAAACTTAAATAATTATCTGGGCAATGTCCTGAATTTTCAACGCATTACATACAAAAGTTTGCCACTTGTCAACACAGTAAATGGATAATAATGCAAGATTTTTTTATGCTGAAATTTGTCTCTGAGCTTGATAGCGCCTGTAGAGCACGGGTAATTTGTGGGACGAGCAAAAGCCTTTTCATGGCTTCTTTTCGCAAATTGCTTTGTTTTTTTTCTGCTTCATCAAATATAAAATCAGCATCGGAGCAAGTCTAAAAAGCATTGCACAACAGCAATTCAATTTTAAAAAATTAGAAAACAACCAAACGATTTGAGGATTTTGTCAACTCTTAAGATAAAGCAGTTATCGCAACTGCAGTATGTTGCCACAATACTTGATTGAATGAAACCAGATTGTTTAAGTGGAATTGTCTTACTTCTTCCAATTCGGACGATATTGTGACGTTTTTCAAATAGTTTCTTTTCGAAAATGTATATTATTATTTTATTAAAACTGCAACGGATAATTATCACTGGTTAGTGCCTCTTCAGAATTGCAAAAATGACCGAGCATACATGAAGCGACAGTTCTAGCGCCACCGTTAGAAGCAACAGTTATAAAAAAATGCACGTAAATCTTTTATGTGGGGAATGCGCTGAAGGCGCTGAAATTCACTCTTTTTCTGAAGTGCTGAAATTAAGTAAGGATTTTGCTAAAGTTTTGCAGCGATGAATATTTATGGGAACTGTGCTGAGAAATGTGCTGAATTTCTTTTTAGAAAAAGCGCTGATATTATTTGAGAAATGTGCTGAGCGCGCTAATTTTACTCTTTCTGAAGTGCTTATGTGCTGAAATTATATATTAATTGTGCCAAAACTTTGTGGTATTGAATTTATTTAAGGAAGTGTTGAAAAATATGGCGAATTGTCCCGAAAAATAAGTTGACAGTTTCTGAAATTATCTTTATTCACTTTATGGGCTTGAAACCAAACTCTCAACAAATTCAGCTTATTTTATACATAAATTCAGCACATTCAACGGATTTTTTTACAAAATATTTTACTTACACTCGCTCAAATATCAACCCAGGTGAAAGCTTTTGCAATTTTGTTGTTTTGATCCTGCTTCTCCTTTCTGCTATCTCTTTATTAACAAAGCTGAACCAATATCTACTGATAATGTTTTTTTCGACAATTCATTAAAAGTTGTTTCTAGCAAACCTTTGAATATGATTAATAATCGGATTGCTGTGCGCAAATGAAATTTATAGATGCTCATCAATGGAATGAACATTATATATTTTTGCAACAGTGAAGACGAAATAAGTGAGAAATCAAAAGTCTTCGAAAAATAGAGAATTAACTCACTGTTCACTAGCAATCGAACTATTTGACTTTAACACTTTGTCGGCTAATTTAACAGTCGTGAAAAAAGCAACAGATCAGTTTTATAAGAATACAGAACATTTATCAGTTTTAGGCGCTTAATAAGTGGAATATCTTATTTGAGTTTCCTTTTTTCATAAACAAGAGGCAAGTTTATTTAAATGATTGCTTAAGACAATTGTATATGCGCTATTTTGCTCTAATTAAAGCAAAAAAAATCTGCAACCTGACAATTATTTCCAAATAAAAATAATTAAGAATGCTTTATTCAACTTGCAGATTTTAATTAAATTCTATTCTAACTCTTTGTTTTTCAAAAGCAATCCATTTTTAAAATCATTGAACGCCTTTTACCACTTAGAATTCCAACTCAAGCAGTTTCAACAATCAGAAACTATTTCAAACTTAGCTTTCGTTTAAGTTTAAAAAATGGCGAAGCAAGGTGTCGTTGATAAAGGCGCATCAGCTAAAAGTGAGTTTCGTTATATATTGTGTGACTCTGTTGAATTTAATGACAAATTCTGTAATTAATTGAAACAGCGCAGTTTATAACTTGTAAGTTATAATTTTGCCAAAAGTTTTGTACCTTTTAAATTTGATCTTTTTTAAAAACATTGTCGAAAAATATTTTCCGTATTTCCTATTTTCGTGCTGCTGAAATAAGGCTTAATGAAAAAAATAAAAATCGGGCAACAAAATTGTGAGTTGGATGTTCAGCTTTTCATATTTGGCAATTAATTCTTTTTCACCTCGGCCACCCAACAAACGCGGTCTGAAAACTGGAAATCATAATTTAATTTAAACATCGACCGGCTACGATACTAGTTGAAAATTAAACAAAAACTGTTTTTTTCTGCGTAATGGAACAGCCTTAGGCCAAATCGATCTGCGTTAGCTGACCATTTTCTGATTATTTGCCACCACTGTGCGCCGCCTAGGATGAAGTCCGCGACCCAAGACAGTTATAGGCCAGACGGACATGGGTCGCGGACAGGGGGGTTCAGACAGAACAGACCCGAATTCAGGTATGGGCCAGGCAGAACAGAACTTGGTCACCATGGGTCAAACCGAACAGACCCAAGGCCAACCTTGGACCAGACGAAACCGACCCAAGATCAACCCTGGGCCAGACAGAAAGGACTCAGGACCTGGGCAAGACCAAACAGACCTAAGGCCAACACTGGGCCAGACCGAACAGACCCAAGACCCACCCTGGGCCAGACAGAAAAGACTCAGTACATGGGCCAGACCGAACAGACCCAAGGCCAACACTGGGCCAGACCGAACAGACCCAAGACCAAACCGGGGCCAGACCGAACAGACCCAAGACCCACCCTGGGCCAGACAGAAAAGACTCAGTACATGGGCCAGACCGAACAGACCTAAGGCCAACACTGGGCAACATCGAACAGACCCAAGACCAACCCTGGGCCAGACAGAAAAGACTCAGTACATGGGCCAGACCAAACAGACCCAAGGCCAACACCGGGCCAGACCGAACAGACCCAAGACCCACCGTGGGCCAGACAGAAAAGACTCAGTACATGGGCCAGACCGAACAGAACCAAGGCCAACACTGGGCCAGACAGAAAAGACTCAGTACATGGGCCAGACAAAACAGACCCAAGGCCAACACTGGGCCAGACCGAACAGACCCAAGACCAACCCTGGGCCAGACCGAACAGACCCAAGACCCACCCTGGGCCAGACAGAAAAGACTCAGTACATGGGCCAGACCAAACAGAACCAAGGCCAACACTGGGCCAGACAGAAGAGACTCAGTACATGGGCCAGACCGAACAGACCCAAGACAAACACTGGGCAAGACCGAACAGACCCAAGACCAACCCTGGCCATACCGAAAAGACTCAGGACCTGGGCAAGACCAAACAGACCCAAGGCCAACACTGGGCCAGACTGAACAGACCCAAGACCTACCTTAGGCCAAACAGAAAAGACTCAGGAACTGGGCCAGACCAAACAAACCCAAGGTCAACACTGGGCCAAACCGAAAAGACTCAGGACCTGGGCCCGACCAAACAGACCCAAGGCCAACACTGGGCCAGACCGAACAGACCCAAGCCCCACCCTGGGCCAGACAGAAAAGACCCAGAACATGGGCCAGACCGAACAGACCCAAGACCAACACTGGGCAAGACCGAACAGACCCAAGACCAACCCTGGGCCAGACCGAAAAGACTCAGGACCTGGGCCAGACCAAACAGACCCAAGGCCAACACTGGGCTAGAACGAACAGACCCAAGACCAACCCTGGGCCAGACCGAACAGACCCAAGACCAACCCTGGGCCAGACCGAAAAGACTCAGGACCTGGGCCGGACCAAAAAAACCCAAGGCCAACACTGGGCCAGACCTGAAAAACTCAGTACCTGGGCCAGATCGAACAGACCCAAAACCAACCCTGGGCCTAACCGAACAGACACGAAACCAACCCTGGCTCAGACCGAAAAGACTCAGTGCTTGGGCCAGACCGAACAGACCCAAGGCCAACACTGGGCCAGACCAAACAGACCCAAGACCAACCCTGGCTCAGACCGAAGAGACTCAGTACTTGGGCCAGACCGAACAGACCCATGGCCAACTCTGGGCCAGACCGAACAGACCCAAGACCTGGGCCAGATGTATAATATATTCATTTTGCATTACCCTTTAGCTATAATATATTCATTTCATAAAAACTAATATTTGCGCTATTTAGTTCGTCTAAGGAAAAACCAATTAAGAAAGCATTGCCAAAAAAAACAAAACCCAACTGTTGACAACAAATTTTGTTTAGTATATCTTTTAGTGTATTTTTCTGACTCAATGGATGAGTTTAGACAGCTTTCCATAAGAGAATTTGTGATCTCCAGTTTATCAAAAGAGACCGAGGATTGGGTATAGACGAGACCAAACAGACCGAAGCCTGGGTATGGACCAGACGAAACAGACCGACGTTTGGGAATGGGCCAGAGCGAACAGACCGGCGACTGGGTATGGGCCAAACGAAACAGACTGAAGATTGTATATGGGCCAGAGCGAACAGACCCGCGACTAGGCATGGAACAGACGAACCAGACCGATGTTTGGGTATTGGCCAGACCGAACCGACCGAAGATTGGGTATAGACCAGACGAAACAGACCAATGTTTGGGTATTGGCCAGACCGAACATGCCCAATTCAGGTATGGGCCAGAGAGAACAGACCCAATTTCGGTATGGGCCAGACAGAGCGGCGCGACAGAAAATTTTTCCAGACTATGAGCTCGGTCGCCCGGACCCCCTGTCCGCGAACCAGGTCCGTCTGGCCCATACTTGTCTTAGGTCGCGGACTTCATCCTGGGCACCCCACGCGAGGACTTCCAAGATCCTGGGAAAATCACGCGAGGACTCGGAAGATCTTGCCAAAATCTTAGAAACGCTCGTTTGGAACTTGCACGTACTTGGAAAATGTAGGTTTCAGACGGTTATTTTCATGAGCAGCATCGCTCTTTTTCTGGTGTACTTGGCAACTTTTTTGCGTCTGAAACTTTGGCGTGCTTGAAAAGCCCTTCAAATTAAATTGATTTCAGAACCAAAGGACAAAAAGAACAGTAATAAAACATCACTGTCAAAACTGTCGTTTCTGTCAACCAATCGCAATTCTCTATTCTTTTCTCTTCTCTCATTGGCTCTCACAGTCAGTCAGTTCTTCATATTCTCTGTCTACTTCGACTCTTCTGTGTAACTAAAACTCAATATCATTGCAACCTTTTCACGTTAATGACGAAAATACGTTCAAAATTATTTGAATGGCTTGATAATCTTAGGACTAATGACGTCAAATAACTGTTTCTTTTGGTCGATTGAATTTCAAAAAAAAGAAATCATGCTTTTAGATACTTTCACGGCTAATCAGATCACGAAGTTCTAGGTTGCAACTTAATGAAAATTGACAAAATTGTAATTTTTTAGAATTATATCCTCAGCAAAAAGATGCTTTGCTTAGAACGAGTATCATTGTCTTCGTTATATTGTCGGAATATTTTTGTTAATACTGATAAAACGGAGTCAACATTCCTAATCTTAGGGTTTATTTTTGTGAAAAGGTTGCATCGTCAATTCTTCAAGATACGATCAAGGTGAGAGCTCAAAATTAATAAACAAAAATTTAAGGTTTTTCAATCGATCACGATTTGTTTCGGTAATAAATAATCTACAAAAACAGAGAGTGTTACCTGCGAGAAAATCAGCCTTAAAAATAAAATGCTTTTTTTTAAAAGCAATGACAATTGAAAGTCGGTTCTTGGAAAATAACCCTTTAAGAGCTGTTCAAAGATACCATCATTCATCCTTATTCAGCATTATTTCAAGCTGAATTTTGAAACCCTAGTTGATACCAGATGGTTATCTTGTAAAATCATACAAAAATGGATATCTTGCAAAAATGGTTCATTCAAAATAGGCTACCTGCTTTATGAAACGACCGCGGTCGACCAACATTTGGTATGGAAAGACCGTCGGTCGACTTATGAAAAGTCGACCTGGGGGGGGGGGGGGGGTATTTCCCTACCTTAAATACTCGGTCGACCTCTTAGTAAGGGTCGACCTAAAGTCTTTTCATATGTCGGCCGACGGTCTTTTCATATCCCATATCGGTCGACCCATAGTCTTTTCATAAGTCGACCAAGATCTTACAAGACGATAATTTTCTTGCAAGCTCTTTGAAGTTGATGGTTAACGTGCCAAATCTGGCAAGACTGGCTCACTTGTTATGTCTTGCAAAACGATGGATATTATGCAAAATGTAAAAAATTGGAAGACGATGGCTATCTTTCAAGATTATGCCTGACGATGGCTTTCGTGCAACATCGTTAATGACAAATAGACATATTGCACAGTTCTTTGACTATCTTTCCGGTTGAAATCTGCTCTCATTGGTTGTAAACGACGCGTTATCATTTATTTAGAGCAAAATTATCAAAAAGGAACACTTGAGTGAGCTTTAGAAGATAATTTGACGTATTTATTTAGGTTTGACATAAGTTGAGTCAACTAAGACTTAGTTCTTGAGGGTTCTTTGGCCAATGCAAACATATATAGAGAGTTTCTCAAAATTAGTTGATATTAATGTTTTTCAGACTATTTATATACATCTTCTTGTTTTGCAAAACAAATAATGTTCGATTTGAAAGTATTTTATATTGGAGTATGCACAGAAAACAATTAAAACTGATGCTATATTGGTTTCAAATCTTTATCATAATGAATTAAAATTGGTTGGAAGAAACATTCCCGTCTCATTCTGATCCTGCTCTATCAGGAGGAGACCTTGCACGATCTTACCAGAATCTTACAAGATCTTGCAAAGTAACAATTTGACTGCCGCTGGGGAACTCAATTACCAATTGGCTTGTGAATTAGGGCTTATTGCCCTAACATCTTGCGATGACAGTACTTTATTTGATTCATTGGGACTGACATTTGAACGTTTTATACTAGCAAAAATCTACACTTGTACTTAAAAAGAGCTGAAACCTCAGTTCTCAATTTTAACTCACAAATAAGTTTGTTCAACTTCCTGGCTTGGCCGCAGAGCTTTATGTCATCTCGTTGGCGATAAAAAAAACATGAGGAAACATTCATTGAATAAAAAGGATTCTTGTAGACACTGCAATAACTGTAACTAATAATAGTTCAATTTTATTTGTCCGAATGCTATAAATTTTTACCAAATAGTTGTCGAGTAATACAACTTTCGTGACCATAAAACATGATTTTTGTTTTTCTAGGATGATTCCAGCTCTTATAAAACTATTTGCAGCTTTTAAAAAAGTAGTTACCCGGTCGAGGTTTTAGGGTAATTTTTTGTAAGAAATGCGGTGATTGCGGTGAATGCAGTGAAAATAAATATTTCACCGCATTTCTTACAAAAATTCACCGCAAAATTCACCGCATTTCGTACAAAAATTCGCCGCATCAACTTTTGTGGCAAAATAATGTAAGAAATGCGGTGAAAGCGGTGAAAACGGTGAAAAAAATAATTCACCACATTTCACCGCATTCCTTACAAAAATTCACCGCGAAATTCACCGCATTTCTTACAAAAATTCACCGCACATGATTTCCAAAGTTTACTTAATCTGATTTAAATTCACAAGAAATTTCAAAGATGTTAGTGAAAGTTGGCGCAGTGGACTAAGCAGTGGCAGGCATGCAGGAGGTCAGTGGTTCGAACCCGTGTGGGGACGATTCTTTTTTGTAAGAACTCTGAGAACGCGGTGAAAATAAATAATTCACCGCGATTCACCGCATTCACCGCAAAAAGATGTAAGAAATACGCGTTGAAAATTATTTTTTTTCACCGCATTTCTTACGAAAATTCACCGCCAAACCTCGACCCGGGTAAGATAAAATTTCGATTACTAATCATAGTAACGATTTGATTGAAATCTGAAAAATTTATACACATTTTTCTCGCTTCACCGTCCGCGAAATTTAAACCGCTGCAGATCTAAAAACTTTGTAAACATTGTCAAAAATATAAAAACAAATTAATTGAAGGCACAATTCAAAGAAAGTAAACGAGAATACAAACAAGTGCAAGATCGGAATGCCTTATATTGCCAGCAAAATTTTTTAATCTAAATTTCAGAAACTATAGGCAAAACATCTCCTACCATTAGAGCATACAGGAAGGAGTCCAACGGAAAAAATTGCACCGAATAGTAGAAGAAAAGCAACCTTCATAAGAACCATGGAAGAAGTCTTCCAGCGAAATAAAAAAAAACTTTACAGCTTCTTGACACCTTACCAGAAAACAGTTTGCCAATCCAAATATAATCATATACGGAGAGTTTGACATATTGCTATTAAAATATTTCACGGAGATTTGATTTATCTGTTGAAGAATTTTTAGCCCAAAACTTATTGCATAACCTTCTTAAACAAAATTGTGACCGCGTCATTGATTCAAGAGCACAGCTAGTTTGATCCGCCGGCTGATACTTACCGTAGTACATTTTTGGTAAAGTCTTAGGTGATTTTGACACCCGAATTCAAACGCTATCAAAATCGCATAACGTCAAATATACGTTTTTGAAATTAATTTCTTTTAGTCTTTGAGTTTAATTCGTTCTCTGTCAACTCGTAATTAATTTTACATTTGAACTGCAGTTTTTCATTGCTTCAACTTTGTTAAGCATGGCAGCGTCAGATTGTGGTCTTGTCAGTTAATAAGTAGCAGAAGATAAATCAGGAAATCAAATATTATTTGAATTCAACGTTGCAACCTTCTTGATCCCTTAAACAAAAACAAGAAGTAATTACAGTCAAGTCATGTCACCTCACTCTTACGTCACTTTACCCTCTTGACAGACCGAAAATATGTAGAAATCGGGTTAAGTTTATCTTTTACCCCCTCACTCTTACATCATTTTACCCCCTTCGCATCCCAAAAAGATGTAAGAGTTTTAAGCTCCTTTTTCCTTAAAAAAATCTCCAATTGCTGCCCCACTATTACATCTTTTTGAGCGGAAAAATTCGACTCAGCTAGTTCTCAATATAACAATGCAAAAAAGAGAAAAATATTAAATTACTATGATGAATGCAATCCCAGGACAAAATAAATGTCAGCCTCGTTTCAAAGCTAAATAGATTTAAGCAGCTTGACCCAAAAACACCAAGCAAAGTGGTTGATCTATAACTAAATCATAACAACTTCAAAACTACTTACTAGTGGTTGAAAACAAGTTGAGCTGGTTTTTGAGATCATTATAATCACCTTTTCGGTGCGTTTGTGACTTTGACTTAAACCGACAAAAAATTTCAAGGTTACCTACCAGAGGGCGCAAAATATCTTTTTACTAAGAGTGGAAGCACTATGGTAATAAATGAATTGTCGTTTCAGAGTTAAATTGTCATTTGCTGTCAATTCAACAAACAAAACCTAATAAACAATCCTACATATCAAACGTCATTCTGGGGATGAACGTCCAAATTTTCAGGCAGTTGTATGTGAACTTGAATAAAAGTGACACTATTGGGTGGCATAAAATCTTCATTAGTGCCCCCCCCCCCCAAATAGTTGGCGCATAATACTTGCAGCCCCAGATGAACGTGCCCTATTTTTACCTCAAGATTTACTGTGTAATGGCACGTTCTCTGTAACAAGGCATTGCAAAATGAACGGAGGCACATACGGAAAAGATCAACAACGTAATTTTATTGGAGTAAAAGAATAGTTTTGTGTTTTAGCTCTTATCTAGGCATATGTAGCAAAATCTCTTCATTTATTTACTTAGGAATCAGTTTTCCCAACGAAAACGGATGACATAGTGTCTGGAACAGAGAAAATTCTAACTTTTTACATTCTTCACAAATTAACTTCATTAACTTTGAAGGCAGCATCAGCTTTTCAAATGGTTTTGAGCAATTGAAAGAGACAAAAAAGATTTATTTGTAGTTTTAGTGATGCATGAACCCCAAAAATGTTGCGTGATGTTTGAAAAAAGGATTAAAAAAACACCAAAAAACTGAGCTACCTATAAAACGCTCAATATTCATTGGGTACTCGTCGACATCATTGTTTTGCGGAACCACGGGTTGAGGTCGTGCAAATTTGTGACAACTGTCATTGGGAGAGACACTTCCTTAAAATTTTAGAACCTATTTTCCCCATTACGCCTGGCTGCAGGCATGCCTCCCAGGAATGGAGGTCAGACAATATCAAAATCAATGCATAGCTGCCTACGTATGATTGTTATTGATTTGGTAACAAAAATAACACTCCAATATCTCAAGGAGTACCCAGCATTTGCTGCTGTGAACACGACTCCTCATGATTTTATGTTGTCTAAGGGTCTTTATATCTCGAGAATGATTAGGCTTCAGACTTTTGGACTTGAACGATGACCAGTAACCACTGAGTGAAGAGACTGGATTTACGTCTCGGAATCTTCCACAATCAAGCTTATGGTAAAAGATGTGGCTCCTGTAACTGCTTCAGTTCCGCATTTGCTCCTAATGATTTTCACATTAGCGTATAGTACATACTTCGTATTAAAAATTACTACTATGACAGAAAGCGTTCATAATGCACTTTGAATGCATTCAATGACCAAATTTCTCTCTTCTACTGAAGCAATAGCATTCGAAAACAGGTCGCAACAGCCTGTTCAGCGGTCACCTTATATTTGTTTGTAAAAATGAGACCTTCTTGCTGATAATTTTTTGAATCCTGCTGACGTCTTCTTGAAATCATGGACAAATACGAGGTCGTTCTTCTGATATCGACGCTACCGCTCATTGTCTAAAATCAAATACTATTCAAAATGCGGCTGCTGAGTTTGTTTACGCAACTGCAGCAGCAGGAGACCTAAAATTAAGGGCGGTGGTCAAAATTTTTTTCAGCTAAGTACCCTTTTTGTGCTACTTCGAGTGCAATTTTTAAATGTTTTGTCATCATTTTTCAAACAAAACGTCGAAAAATTAGCCACACCTTTAGACATAAGCCATCAATTACAGGGTTTTTCTAATGCTTTTAACAGGCTAGCGAGTTCACTCTTGGTAGCTACAAACTGTTGCTCTATTGTATTATTATTAATCCGCGAGCCGTGAAGGCAGCGCTTATCGTTAAAGATACTTTTACCTCACCAGAGGAAAAGAATGTTTCGAAAGGCATGAGATTAAAAGTTACAATGTGCATTATTGAATTTTTAGTTGATTTAATAAGGAAATGTTCAGTTGTTGAAGCAATCTTGAAAACACATCCAAAAAAACACAATCAAGGCCCCATCCAGCGTCACCGCTGTGAATTCCGCACTACCCTGGTTTAAACTTAATGTCAAATTTGCAATTATCTATAAAGAGTTTTGCAAATTTTGTAAAATAATGCTTTAATTTTACAAATATGTGCAAACAGGTCTGAATATTTTTGTCCCTAATTGTTACCAGTTGGCCTTGTAGGGTTATTTGACCACACATATCGTTTACAATGTGTACTTTAAACATTTTTCATTTGAATTATTCTCAGAGAAATGGTTAGGAAAATAATCAACATTGCTAAATTAAGAAGAGGTCGATCGCAACGAGCTCGGTCGATCGTTTGCAAATTTTCGCAAACTTAACATTAGTTTCCATATCTTTGCAAGTTTGACCTTGCGAAGAGATAATTTGGAAATTTTTACAAATTTGGCATCATCGAGCATAAATTTGCAAATGTTTACAAATTTGGCATTAGTTTTGAACTAGGGTACGTGCGGAAGCAATAATCAAAGCTCCGCTCAGTGTCTGGATATCTGGATAGACTAAATATATCCTCTTTCCAGAGTGTGAAGGATCTCATCAGAATACCTTCGATGAGTGATCAATAAATGTTCTGAACCAAGAGGTTCAACTGAAGAAACGGCCAATACTCCCAAAATAGAGATGTGATTAACCCCCGAGGGGAGCGTTTTTTGACAGACTTTTCTCATTTTGGCAAGGTGGTAATCAGAGATATAGATCAGGAAATCTTGCCAAGATCTTGTTTCTTGATAGCCATGCAAAGATCATGCAAGTTCGTACATATCTTGATGTTTTCTTGCCATGTAACATGGCAATGATCTTGGCAAGATTGATGTGGATCTAGCACTCCAGTGCTCGACCCTAGTTAGTCTGTCACTACCATTGCAGGCCCAAAATTGTCTGACACTCCAGTGGGCAATCCCGGTTGCTCTGACACCCCGTGAAAGACTCAAATTGATGTGATCATAGCCGATCTTGTTCTGGACTGGCACCACCCTGCGCGATGCATGTCTATCAAATCAGAGCCGTGGAGGCAGTACTGGGCCATTGTCCAAAAATGCAGCTTTCAACATGGTTTGCGTTTTGTGGAAACACAACAAAATTGAGGGCTTTAGTAGCCTAAAAAATTAGTGTCCAATTTTTATTTGTAATAACTTGAGACCAATTTCAAAGAATTAATTTTTTTCGTTCTGTGGACAATTGCAGAACAACTAATGGTATTCTTAAAAACAAATAGAATAGAAAGCGACACTTCTGATATTCATCGCCAATTAGTCTTTTTTCATTTTGGCGATCGGACCCTAATGATGAGCGGATTCAAATCTTGCAAGAGTCTTGGAAGATGTTTCAAAACTTACACGATTCTTGCCAGAATCCTACAAGATATCAATCAAGGCAAAAAAAATCGGGGTAGAAATGTTTTAGGAAACATCTTTGAAGCAAATTATTGTTTATTAAACAAATTACAACACCAATTTCAAAGAAAAAATTTATAACCCGGATTCAAAATCTTGCATAAATTTTGCAAGTATTTGAATTCTAGAATATTTATTTGTGTATTTTTGGTAGCTAAACTAACTTAAAACTAAGTGAAATGACTGATAAGCAGGATTGTTGATCAGCAGAACTGAACTTCTATGACTTTTTTCGTAAACGCTTTTGAATGTGAAATCTTGATAGAATATTGCAATTTTTTTGCAAGAATTTGAATTCAAATACAACTTTTCGACAAATAACTAGAGACATCTCGAGGCAACCAAATCGATACCGTATCCGTGGGAAAAGTGTAATTATAAATTTGTATCCATGCGAAAATTCGCTTAACGTTTCTAGTTTCCACACGGACTTACAGTTATAATCTTTAAACCTGGGTCGTGAAATAAATCAATTTTTCAAAATTTGGCAACAAATGGATTCGCAAATCTGATCCTTGGTATTTATTCTTTCATTTGAAAAGATTAACCTGAAACAATTAGTTTGAAGTCGTCAATTTTCCGAAATCTTGAATTAGATTCTCGCAGTTGTTTTTTGTTTGTTATTTTAACAATTTCTAAAGTTTTCAAAGATGTCCCAGGATAAGGTTCGCGGGCGACTAAAGACAGGTATGAGCCAGACGGACAAGAGTTCAAGACCGAGCAGACCAAAAATCAAGTATGGGCCAGACCAAATAGATTTTGGTAACGCTAGGCCAGATTGAACAGATTTTGACAACCCTGAACAAGACCCAACAGATCCATTGCCAGAAAAACTCTGGGGCAAACCAAACAGACTTGGGACCCCGGCCAGACGGCAGACCGACTTAAGCATGTAGAGTTACACTGAAAGAAATAAAATTTATGCGTTGCATATACTAGGCCCAAAACTCAGCTTACCCTATTTTGCCTGCTTTTAACAAAAATCATCAAATCGAAAAACCACAGAGTTTTCAGTAATCAAAATTCTGTGTATGTTTAATCGTCTATCTGTAAATTGGTAGTAGCTAAAGATCGGCTGCTGCTTACACAAATGGTCATTTTAAGGCTCAGAGGACGGGCTACAGAACTGCGCTGCATTACTGGATTTTGATCAGACTTAAAAAATTGTTTTGGCTCTGATTAGAACAATTTTTCTTAATATTACTATTCCAAATAGCTTCATACCGAAATTTTTGTTGGGATCACATCGGAAAATAGATATGGACCAGACCAAAATAGATATGGGTATGGGAAAAATAAACACCAAAAATCGGGTATGTGCCAGACCAAACAGAATGAAATTCAGGTATTGGCTATACCGAACAGACCAAAATAAATCGTATGTACCAGACCCAACAGACCGAAAAAAAACTTCTGGGTAAGGTGTATGGCGCGACCCAAACTCTGCCCAGACGATGATAGAGCGTCGCATCGTGCCCCCTGTCAGAGACCCATTTCCGTCTGGCCCATGCTGGTTACGGGTCGAGGGACTCATTCTGGGAGAAGGTTTTAGGGTGAACGCCATTAACTTGGAACAAAAGTTGAAACAAAAATTGAAATCTTTGAAATAACTTGAATCAAACTCTTAATTTAAATTTTCGGGATAGTTATTAATATTTGTTTGTTTTTTGACAGCCAAATCTATGGGCTATGACGTCGACCAGGAAGGATATTCATTGGGAACTTTCGAAAGTGATCACGTGGATGACTTGAGGGACCTGCTGAACAAACTGAGTGGTGAAAAACTGGCAGACATTGAAGGTAATCAATGGAGGGCTCTTACAACTTTCTATTTTTCTGGAAATTTATTTTGTGCCCCTAAAAGTTAAATAATTATCTAACTTGTGGAATAAAATCTTTATTTATTTTGAACTGAAAAAGGTATCTTTTAAAACCTGAAAATTAAACAAAAAGACGTTTTTTTTACAGTATAAATGCATACATTTAAAATGATATCATTTCACGGAGAAACGCGACAAATTTTAATCTCTTCAGCTGAACAAAAACAGTGATTCTTTTCATACGCCGGATTATCTAAGCAAAGTATTTGGAGATTCTCCCGTTCAATTTCTTACCAAAAATTTTTCTGAATTTTGAAGTAATTTAGACTTTTTTGAATTCATCTGCTTTCATTTCAGCGAATCAGGAACTTATCCAATCACAGCTTTCAAACCTTCAACTGACATTCGCCGAGAATTTTCTGGCAAATATGTCATCTCTGGAAAAACGCATGAACGCAGCTTTTAGTGGAGTTCCACCCAATGGTAAGAATTCCACCGAAATGGGGTGGATTGATGAGTCATTCACACATGAGGAATCGCTGGATATTGTTGCTCAGTCGTTGAACTATATCGAAGATGAACTGGAGACAGCAAACAAAACTTTGTTTAATTTTACGACGAACTTCAACTCAGGTTCTGTTTTGATATTTCTTTCTCTCAGCTAATAGGAAGTTTTCGAACAGCGTCTGCAATTATTGCCTTTGAAGTTCAAACTTTCCAGAAACAGTTTTCTTCATGAAATCAATTTGTGATCAGCGCATGTCTGTAACAATAAGGAATTACAGCAAAGCATCACTGTCACTTAAATCGGTTACCCAATGCCATTATACCCAATTCACATTGATATTTTCGTTCCATAATCCGAGTACTAATTAGCAGAAAATAGCTCTTCCAACGTGTGATTTAACAAGCGGATAATTTAATCCCATTTTCGGTTGTGTTAGTTTCATATCAAGTCCCACGTGCCGCTGAGGCATGGCCATTAAGTTATGTTAAAACATACGAGTAATAGCAACTGCTAATTTGTTGTCAGATTATTGAACGAAAATATCAATGTGAATTGGGTATAATGAGTAATGTGTATATGGGTACCTCCGCAACATAGAGCCGCAATACGGTCACCATATACACATTACTCTAATTCACTTTATATATCCACTACTCTATATTCACTTCTTTTATATTTTAAATCTATCATTTCTTGTCTCACTTAGTGCAAGCCACTAGTACAGAGTTAAGCTGGTAATTAACAATTATCAGACGGATAGTTCGGGTTCTATGATAGATTTAAAATATAAAAGAAGTGAATATAGAGTAGTGGATATATAAAGTGAATTAGAGTAATGTGTATATGAGTACCGTATTGCGGCTCTATGTTGCGGAGGTACCCATATACACATTACTATAATGGCATTGGGTATTTTGGTATTGGGTATAAGGGCATTGGCTATTTTGGTATTGGGTATAATGGCATTGGGTAAATTGTCCTGGCACCCTTAAATCGCTTTTTATTGTTTCCGTGAGTTATCAATCAATATCCGACATTTCAATGAACGTAATTAGCACCAGCATTGAAATAGTTAATTTTTCCAGTTATTTTCTGCGCTGCTTCATCATTAAATTGTCACACTTGTACGGAAATATTAGCCACGTTGAGATCTTAGACGGAAGCAAGTCTGTCCAGGCCGAAGTGCACGCACGAGGGGGGCGTCTGCGTTCAAAATAACATATTCTGGAAATATCGAAAAACGCACGAAAGTCTGGTGAACGCACAAAGGTCTGGACATGAATGAACGAAAGTCTGGACATAAGACTTTTCCGTCTGAGACGGTCTGGACATACTTGCTTCCGTCTAAGACCTCAGCCTGGGTGCCATTCAAGGAAACTGAAAGTCATCATTATTATAAAATAGCTTCCCTACCAAATAGATTGGGCCATTTGGTTCATTTTATCTCTTGAATTCCGCCAAAATATATCTTTACATATGAAAAGAAGACAATGCAATATGGGATGTCGCAACAAGGGGATATTATAAAAGGTATTATACTTTACAATACCTTTGTCTCAAAATTCCACGAATTAGGAAAATACCCAGGCTGAAGTCCCACGCCAAAATCACCCTCCAGCAGACTCGGTATTAATGGTCTGTATGATCTCAGGAACGCAATTGAGTCTTAGCAGAAATATCTTTGAGCGCCGAATATTCTGATCAGGGAAATTTCGAGCGCAAGATTTTTTGACTAGAAGCGCATTCAAGCTGCCACCTTCAGGCATTTTTGAGAACTATTGCACATCAAAAAAACGCACCAAATCAAATTCTGGAACTTTGTTCCAATTAGGTTGAACCATGATGAAAAATTCACTCTAACGTTGTTCTGATTGGAGTTGTTGAACGATGAGCAGTTTGATCACAGACCACTTCTGCCGCAGGATACACTGATCAGAGGCGATTTCGAAGAAAAGATAGTCTAATCAGAGACAAATTTGAACATAGAGTATTCTGATGGGACACCATTTTGAGTGCACGATGGTAGGACCCGAGAAAAATGCAAGCGCTGACTAGTCCGTAGAATTTATTTCATGCGTGGATTCTTAAGTTAGTTGACACTTTTGTTAATTTACAATTTTATCGTTCTCACCAAGTACTTTTGCGGTTAAAAAAAAGGTCTGATTTTTGACAGGTCTCAAATACTAATATGCGTCCTAACAATAGGGCTAATGAAATATACATTTAGGACTCAAGTACCTTTTTCTAACAAAGATGAGACCGAATTAGCACACTAATGCCCAACAATACCAAAATTGGTGTTTTTCAAGGTAAATAACACCTGATAAGAGGCCCACAATATTTTGGCATGATTTGGGGCAAGGCAAACAAGACCAAGATTGTTCGAATTGAAAAACCTCAAAGTCATTCACATTAAAACTTAGCCCGTTGAGAATAAAAACAAAGGAATTCAATTTATCACCCTTAATTTTTTCAGCTAAAAACTAAACTTAGTTAATAGGCCTTGCTCCACATTTCCTTTTTTTGTCAGATATTAATTAAATATAGCTCGTTATGGACAACAAAAAAGTAAAAGCACGGCTCAGAAAGGCTCCGGTTGTTGGAATAAAGCTACCTCCGGAGATTGGAAAATGGCCACGCGCAGAACATATTTGGCTTTCCAAGAAACAAACAAAGAGCAGCAGATCCAACAAAGTAAAAAATTTCCTCACTACAAAGCGAACCGAGCAACAACAGCAGCAAAGCAAGCAACAGCAGCAGCAAAGCGAGAAACTAGAGCGTCAAAATGAACAACAGCATCAACCAACTTATGATACCGACTTGTCAGAAGATGGAAGAGTTGAGCAAAAAGCGCTAATGGAAATAAAGAGAGTACAAAGTGAGCTGAGTAAAAACTAATTTACTGCTTTTATATAATTGTCATGTTTGTGCTAGTCCAGTTTAACAAATTATGTTACCAAAAATGAACAACTCACTCCTCTTTTTTTCGGCTTAACAAGATTAACAATAAAACAATGCATTGTTCAACCGCTCTTATCTGCCTTTAGGTATTTTCCTCCTCTATTTGGGCCCATTTTGTTTCCATTATAGCAACCCCAGTTGGCTTGCTCGAACTCAGTGGTCTAATAAAAAAGTTAATTCTAATTCATAAAGCTCGAGCTAGCATTCTCAAATCTGTTACTGTAATGAAACTAAGATAATCCGGGCCAATAATAAGAGCGGCAGCGCCCATCAATTTCAAAAAGTGAGGGTCTGGGCGCTCTCGCCGTAAACAAAGAAAGATTTCTTCAGTTTTTCCGCCTGGATTAGGGTTTCTGGTGAAAATTGTGCTAAACGCAGTGCACACGCAATCAAAATCCGGATCACGAGTGTCCACAGTTTTAGGGATAAAGGCTGTAGGATCCAATGAGGGGTCGTTCTTGAAGCAATTGTTTTTCAGTAGCAAACTTTCTTTAATAACTTTGCCTCATTCGTTACAAATTCTCTTAAGCGTAAAGCAATTAGTATGAACCAAAGGGCCTGCAAAACGCCGGTGAATAATCCTATCGTCGCAATTATCACAGTTGCGTACCACTTCCCGAACAAAAAACCGGGCTCCTTGATCATCGTAACAATGTTTAGCAGGCCGCTCGAGCGTAATTGTTCCCATATGCTCGTTTTCCGATGAAATTTTTGGAGAATAAAAATTGCATTCCCGGAATGCAACTTTTTGAGTCCAGTCTTTTTATTATTTAGAATTAGTTCTGGTTTGTTGTACCGACTGCATAATTGGTTAAATTTTTGCCTTTTCTGTCGACTAAGAATGGCATCCTGTGGAATCGTTCCCCGCAGAAGAAATTTGGGATTAGATTTACATTATTTCAAATCCATTGGCGTTTGAAAATAGTAGTTGATTGAAAGCCAGTAGGAAATAAGGTACAATGAGTAGATGGTTTGCTGGTTTACCGGTATTTGCATAAGTTCATTGAGCAAACAAGAAATAGCGCGTCCACTTTTTCCTTGACTGAGTTATCAGAGCATGAATTATGATCTTTCACTCTCTGGTACAACTTCATTCAACTTCAGGTAGAACGGTTAATTTACTCTGACTCAGTGATATTGGGATTCCTTCAACTTTTTAAAAATATATCTACTTTTTAATTTTCAATAACAAGATAATAATTGATTGTGTTCATTAAATCTTTACTTCGTAATTACTTATTCTGGGATAATCCTTAGCTTCTATTCTTGGATTCAAAAGACCGGTATATACTTATTTTTTTTAATAGCTATATTTCAGTGAAGTATTACTATCATTACCTGGAAAAGAAATTAATTTTTTCGCGCATAAAATATCTTTATATACAGCTTTAAGAGAGCAACGGGGACAACAGTCTATACTTAATTGTCAGGCGAACTCACTTTTCTTCAAAGAACCTTTCAAATTTGATAGAGTTTTGGGCTCTAGCCAGTCCCCAGCTAGAAGCCTTCTAACGATAAAAATACAAAATTCTACATGATCCGATCGGAAACTATTTTGAGCGCTCTTAAGTCTGACGAGAGATGGTTTCGGGTACGCTTGGGTCTGATCAGTATTGGCTTTCGATTGAACCTGAGCGTCTTCGTAGAATGTGGCTTCTATCTAGGACGATCTCATCAGAGGTGATTTGGGTCTCGGGCGGTCTGATCAGAGGCGACTTCATTCCGGTACCTCAGCCTGGTCAGTAATTAAAATCTTTTGGAAGGTTCGATGGCTCGTAATGATAGAAATATGAATGTAATCACAGAAAGATTTGAACTCAGGCTACTGAGAAGTTATTAAAAAGCTAGTATGACAAAAATGTCAAATTATTCTGGATATGTTTGTAATGACCCGATTTCAGCAACTGTGATCCGGAAGCTGTCTCTTTCTTTCTCTTTGGCACCACTCTCAGACACCAATATGTCAATAGACACGATGATAGACGGAGTGTACGATACAGAAGAGTGTTATGAGTATCGAAATTGGCATGAATTCTACTTTTCCTTCTCCGAGTTCGTAGTGGTCGAGTTCATTCGATTCCTCACTCCGAACGATTTATCGTGTACGTTTATTTTCTTAATATCTATAAGTATTATCAAGTCTCCCGACCCACCCCCCCCCCCCCCCCGCCCGCTTATTATAAATATCATGGATCTTTTCCGTTAGTGCCCCCAGCTTAGTGGGTGCATATCATTTGCAAACCCCATACGCACATGCTATATTTTTACATAATAATTTACTATGTAATGACACGTGCTCTGCTGGGGGGAGCAAAACGTACTGGGGGCACAAACAGAACAGATCCAATATTTTATAAACGAAATCCACAAATTAAGTCATAAGGAATTAATCAAGCCTTCATGACCTAAATGAAATGCAAGTTACGTTATTCAGTTGTTTGTTAATGATTTAATTATCTTTAAAAAGATAAACTGATTTCAGGTTCACAGATAACTGGACCCGCTTGTTTGCCCATTATGCGCAATTGCGCATTTGCTAAGAATTAGAGAAAATATGACAGTCGAAATACAGGGATCTTTTCTGCTAGCGCCCCCCCCCCCAGCCCTATATAGCCGTTAAATTTGCACCCCCAAAATCTAAGTTTTCGCGAATTGTAAGATCGATATTTGCATTTCATTGAAACAAGATTGTCTAGGTAGATTGAAGGCACTTTTAGAATAGTTTCCTTAAAAAAATACAAATCAAGCTCTTATTGTAGCCGATAACACCAAGCTCTTATTGTAGCTGATGCTTACGTTATATGCAACAAATTTTGTTTGAATACGTAATACTTTCAAACCATAACTGTGCTAGCTTTTAGTAAATGCATATGTTTACATATAAGATTACTTAGCTTTAACAATATGTTCTTTAAAATGTTATTTCTAAATGGGGAGTGCCTAGCTAAGCAGGGGCGGGGGGAGCGCTAGCAGAAAAGATCCAAAAAATTTACCCCTGCACTGAACATACTACCTGATTTTGAATTGAAAGTAGTTAACACATTTATTAAAAAGAGGCGTGGCGTTATAGATACCATTTTAAAGATATATGAAAATTTCACATACGTATACGTTAGAGGAAAAAAAACGTAAGAATTCGAGTCACTAGCTGAAATAAAATTATAATTAACTACCCGGAGGTTGGTTGCAGAGAAAATCAGCGCTGAATCAGTCTAAAGACATTCTGTTTTTTAGAATGGCCAGTACTCTGATCATGACTCTGGCCAGTCTGATTTTTGAGTAAAATTTACTTCATGAAAAATAATATGTTCAGCTTAACTCCCGCCAACAAGGCTTGCTTTATGTGCGATTCGAACTGCCGCGTGGGTACTTGTGACATTTAATTTGAGTAGCAAGGCGTAATCACTGAGCTTAATGGGCTTCGTGATAATTGCCTACAAACCAGCTTAAGTATAAATAGTGTGTATACTACTATTGTATTTAACAGTTATAAGCTACAAAAGTATGATATTACTCTGCTCAGACTTAATTTTGAGGTATGAGTAATGTCCAGACTTTACAGGATAAGTTGGTCTAACTCCATGACCTCAGTATAATCGTAACGAAGAAGCACTACACATAAAGAAAGTTAAAATATTCTGGAAATGCAATGTTTCAGAATTGAATTAAATTTGAGCCTCAAGTCCGTGTAGTAAATTCATTCTGTTTTTAGCGGTGAAAATTTTTACATTTTGATAATTTTAGCGGTGGTTTCATCTTTTTGCTTATTGTCTCTGAATTTTTTTCGCCGCATGCAACGCTTCAAACCGACAGATTTCAACACTTTAACCGCATTGACTTTTTTCTTTTTATGTTTAGCTAATTTTAGCGTTTACACCTCGACTCTGGTAATGATTTTAGTCTACCGTTGTTAAAGTTATTTGAGATAATTATAAATACCTTTTTTTGACTTGCTTAGACGTGAAAAGCGACCTTGAAATAGAAATATGTGGTCTGTGGTGTTTCGATTGTCCCCGTTTCAATCTAGTGGGCAATGCCACCTGGGCACAGTTGAACTGTCTCAATCCTGGTCGGAGTATCAGGTTCCGATCTCGCGTGGTCTCTTTCAGAATGTGTGAAATGGAAGTATACGGAAACAGTATCGTATAAAAACAAATGAAACAATGAACCCGTGCCTACTGCTCAGTGACAATGAGTACTGATTCAGAACAATTTCAGAGAATTTTCAAGTTTTAGTAGTGATTCAGAACAATTTCAGAGAATTTTCAAGTTTTAGTACTGATTTAGAAGAATTTCACTGAATTTTCAAGTTTTAGTACTGATTTAGAAGAATTTCACTGAATTTTCAAGTTTTAGTACTGATATAGAAGAATATCAGAGAATTTCCAAGTTTTGGTACTGATTTAGAAGAATTTCAGAACCAACTGTGAAGTGATTTCTGAATTTCTCTGAATCAGAGCAAAAATCAGAGAAAATACTCAGCATTCTTCTGAATCATGGGATAATTCAGAATAACTCACTGAATTAGCTCTGAATCAGACACAATCTCTGAATTCAGTGCAAAATGCGATCTGAATTAGAATCTGACTCTGTACTGAATTTGCTTTAGAGTGAGATGCAGGAAGGCAAGTGCATTCTATTAAAAGTATTTAACCTAAATTTATTTCGATTCTTTCCCAAATAACAACACAAAAAACATAAGAACTCGGGCGAGTTACTGAGAAACAAAATTATAAATAAAACTCATTCGGTTTTTCGCGATGAAAGGTTTTTAATTTTGATAGAATTGCAGTTTAGCGGTGGTTGATTTTTTTCAACGCATGCAAAGCTAGAAACCGCAGCCAAGGATGAAGTCCGCGACCCAAGACAGGTATTGGCCAGACCGACAATACCCAAAGATAGGTATTGGCCAGACCGAGCAGACTTTGGCCACCATTGGCCAGACTGACCAGACATTGTCCAGGACTACCATGTCTGGCCAATACCTGTCTTGGGTCGCGGACTTCATCCTGGGAGCCTTTCAACCTTTTTAGAACATTTATTTCTTTTCTTTTGATGTTTATCAAATTTTAGCGTAATTACGCCTCGACCCGGATGATGACTTTAATCTACCGTTATTAAAGGAATTTGAAATAATTATAATTCACATTTTTTGACTTGCTTAGACGTGAACAATGACCTTGAAATAGAAGTATGTGGTGTTTGGTGTTTCGATTGCCCCCGTTTCAATCTAGTGGGCAATGCCACCTGGGCTCAGTTGAACTGTCTCAACCCTGGTCGGAGTATCAGGTTCCGATCTCGCGTGGTCTCTTTCAGAATGTGTGAAATGGAAGTATACGGACACAGTATCGTATAAAAACAAATGAAACAATGAACCCGTGCCTACTGCTCAGTGACAATGAGTACTGATTCAGAACAATTTCAGAGAATTTTCAAGTTTCAGAACTCATTCAGAAGAATTTCACTGAATTTTCAAGTTTTGGTACTGATTTAGAAGAATTTCAGAGAATATTCAAGTTTTAGTACTGATTCAGAACAATTTCAGAGAATTTCCAAGTTTTAGTACTGATTCAGAAGGATTTCAGAACCAACTGTGAAGTGATTTCTGAACTTCTCTGAATCAGAGCAAAATTCAGAGAAAATACTCAGCATTCTTCTGAATCATGGATAATTCAGAATAACTCACTGAATTAGCTCTGAATCAGACACAATCTCTGAAATCAGTGCGAAATGTGATCTGAATTAGAATCTGACTCTGCACTGAATTTGCTTTAGAGTGAGGTACGGGAATGCAAGTGCATTCTATTAAAAGTATTTAACCTAAATTTATTTCGATTCTTTCCCAAATAACAACACACAAAGTATTCGCCCCATTATATTACAAGTATACAGTTTATTAATTGTCGATTTCTCTTACCCAGCACAGCTGAAGAAATTACAAGAAATGGGGAATTAAAAAATAATAAGAGAAAACCATTTTTTTTCCACAACTATTTGATAGCAAATGAAATTATTCGATCACATTCATTCTTTTTGAATACATTTGCCCATATAGCATAACAATGTCGAGGTTTTTCCCTACCGAAGAGCTATCTGGCAAGAGCTTGGAAGAATCTTGCCAGTTTTAACCAGAAGACACACAATCTTGCAAGATTTTTTCCAAAATTGTTAAAGACACCAATGTCAATGAACGCCTTACGCTTAATGCTGTTGATAAGATAAACTAAGGTTATCTATTTACTAAAATTAATTGCTCCCGATTGCAGTTTGAAAAAATTATTGTAAACTTGTATGTCTTTTTTTTGCTTGACCATTTTCTTTTAATACACGAATTTTCCAGTGCCTTGCAGATTGATCATTCGGTCCAGTCTAGCATTTGAACGTGATCGAGGTCTAGGTGTCATTTTGTCAACTTGAAAAGATCCCTAAATGCTTAAATGCCAAAAATTGGGCAAAATTCTGGCCCAACTCATATTGTAGAGGATATAACATGATCTTTTCACAGGTCAAAACAGAAGTTAAATATTAAAATTTTGGTCAACTGTCTTCTCAACAATTGTCACGTCACAATAGCCAAGTTTGTGTCCAGATTAGATGTAACCGGATCGTTCATAACGAATTTTAAAATCATTTGTTGCTTTCTTTTTGTGCTTTCTTTTGTCGGTTCCCAAAATATGTGAACGTTCAATTTTTGAGACTTTCAAGCGATTTTTAGTACAAGAAGATGTATTAAGTTCGTAGGAATTTTTTTGCGCGAAATGGTTATCTTGTAAAAACCTTATAAGCCGAACTGAATAGTTATCTGGTAAACCTTGTAAGTCGAATGGTACTAAAAATCGTCGGAACAAGGCGGAATATCCCTAAAAAGCGGGCTCTCAAAACTACAATAAAAAATCATTTCTGGAATGAGTTTCTAAAAGACCCAACGGTTTCTGAATTGAATTCTAATCTCAAATCTTTCAAGTTCAATCTTAATTTGATTTAGTTTTAGGGCGTCTTTAAGTCTTCTATGAAATGTTAATTGGAGGATTAGCATTTTTGAAATATTCTCTTTTCTCGAAAATGTTAATTGTAGAATTAGCATTTTTTAAAAAAAAAATTATCTCAATTATAATTCATCTCTCTTAATTTGTCGATATTTTAGCACATTGTAAATTTAATACAATTTTAAACTTTCACAATATGTAACGTTTGTTTCATTTATACTTCTTAACACTACATTGCCTTTAAACTATGTTCTGTATTTTATAGTTCATACTCAAAGGAATTAACAATGTTTTTCTTTTTTTTCATCTAAACTTCTTTTATAGAATAATTAACTTTTAAGAAGTTGTAAGTTTTTGCAGATGCAACGCCTTATAAAAACTTGGAAGAAACTTGCAAGTTCTTACAAGTTAACCATTCGAATTCCACCCGGGAGGGTTCAAATTCAAAGCCCTCCAAAAATTAGTTTTATTAACTTCAATTACCCTCGTTAATTTACAACATCGCTGTAAACTGAAGAAGTGCGGTCATCAGAAATTAGCAAATCCCATACTTTTATCCATATCCACTTTCTTTATTTACCTGTTTTCGAGTCCATAGTAACAGTGATAAGATCTTGCAAAAAAAATCTCACTCACTTAAATTTTTTGAAAACGACTCTTGGATGCTTAAGTATGTATTAAAACATCTCATCAAATTCCTCTAAAAAGTACCGATGGACCTACGCAAAAAAGTGCTTGAAAACTTTGTAAAAAAATCAGTCCTACATCTTACCCCAATCTATTCTATCCGTCTGGAGTAAAATTTTGATAATCTATACAATGAAACGTTCAAAAATTCAAAACAGACACTACAAAAATTTTAGCATCCATCTACCACAAAAAAAAAACAACGGGAGCGATTACTGCGAGCAAAATCATCTGCTTTTTTTCCGTCCGTCTCCGTCAATCAAACACCTTTTTTTCAACTTCTTACCTATTATGAGTGAGTAAAGTATTTCAATGCTAATATGCGTTTTGTCAGTCCTTTGAAAATTTCAAATCTTAGCAAAAGAAAAAAATGATAATCACATTAGTACAAAAAATTCCTCTAACAATTGTTCACGGCCAAACATCTCAACTAACACTCAAAGCTAAAGCATTCAGGGGCAAAAGACATAAACTATCAATGCAACGCTTTAGGCCTGCTTTGATCCCCACTAAACCTTAGAGTGAAGGGAATGTAAACCCACAAATTACAACGTTTTTTGAAAATAAATTGACTCTTTTTAAGAGAAACTAGTGCTCTTGAATATTCTTAGGACGCAATATTCTCTTGGTCACAAACAACTAGAAAGTGAAATTTTTGTTGAATACGAGCTAAAATTTTGATTTTTCAATGAACGGTGAGATTACGATTAACAACGTTTATGTCGAATCAAACAGTGATATATCGAATCAAATTCAACAACGATCCAACACATTTGACGAAAAAAGGCACCTTGTAAGAAAAAAATTCTTCTAATTCGGTTTCACTGGAAAAAGAGAAAAAGGAAACACAGAACAGAATAATGATTCTTGACAATAAAACCAACTTAAGTTGGAAAAAACCATATAGTACAAAAATATTATAAGAAAATTTTTTCAGGCAACCTTATATTAATCTTACATTGAGATCACTTCAAAATTCGTCAGATCGTCTGTCCACAGGTGAAATTAAGTTCTAAATTTTACATGTTTTTTCTCTATTTTGAGCGTAGTTGGCCAATTCGTGCAAAAATTTGACCTACCCGGATCTTAGTGAGATGTTAAATTGGCGCTGAATCATAGTATTTGTCATCAGTCTGTATTCTTACTATGAACTTATTTTGATCATGTCACTCTTTACTGGAAAAATGGTAAATTCTGACAGCAAAATTGAAGTCTTTTCGGAGTAAAAACAGCATTTGGATTCGCTTATCAGAACTCATATCAGTAATATAAATCGCCACAAGAAAAATGTCCTCCACTAATCTACACTTAGAGAAAGAAACAAACCGCATAGAAATTAATGGTGGCCGCCGTATTGGCCGACAGGGCGTTTAGCCGACAACCAAAAATTGAGAAATTTAACCGACAATTTAAGTAAAATGAGCAATAAAACTTATTCTAAAGCTGTGATTGGCCAATTTAAAACACTATTTTGTAAGCGGACAAATATACAGCAGTTTTTTCATCAACTAATGTAACGAAGGTCTATCCGTGGTCGGACCGTATTTAACCGCATCTGGCCATGCCTCGCGGGCCATAGCCATGCCTCAGGCCCATGGGACTTTATATGGATCTATCACAACCGAACAACTGATTTATGGACTTTTATTACCACACAGTATTTTTTCTAACAAGTAAATTCAATTACAACCATGCGGTTAAATATACCTGTAACAAAAAATATTTCAAATCATTCAAACAAAAATAATATAATAAACATCAACAAATTTCTTAAAGAATCACATTATAAAATTTTCTTTCGATTATTTTCTTCCTAAAAATAAAAATAACTTTTAAAAGCTCCTACGTTACTATTCAAAGGAATTTTTTCATGTTGTGAGAGCAAGAAATCATTCAACGTTTTCTTAAAAAACGTTTTCATTTTTTGCCAAGCGAAGCCACTGTGTTAACTTAGTCCATTTTGGTACGCATTTACGAACAATTGAAATCATTCGAAAGCTGGTTTTGGCATTTTGTCTAATTTTGAATTGTTTTGTTCTAGTATTTTGATGAACACTCAGATACCCGTGAAAATTTTCAGAATTTTCTGGCCTAGCGATATCACAATAAAGTTTGATTAGCGACAGTTTTGGTATTATTAGCTCAGCTGGTAGGGTCTTTGTCTGGATTAGCAGATCTGTTGCTTTGTCATACTTTTTGCGTAGAAAGCACACCTTTACACCCCAGTTAATTTGTTGGTTAAGGTGTTTTAGGTTTTTTGCAGATAAATTTTGAAAAAAGATTGCCGTAAATGATAAGTGTGAAAGCACAAGTGATTTTAGAAGAAGAATGCGCGCATTCAGGGGAACTTGATGTCTTATAATGTAAATTGATCTTACAGCATGAGTCATCTTTTTCGAGGTTTTATTCAGCTGCTCCTCGAAACTAAGATTCCTGTCAATTTGAATACCAAGATATCTGCAACTTTTTTGTGTTGTGAGAACTTCGTTTTTGTAAAAAAAGATCCGAAATCTGAATTATCGCGCGAAAAAAAATTTATTTCGGTTTTGTTTGTATTCACAGTTAGTTTGTTCATCTCTACATATTCTTCTCTTTTTTGTAAAAATTTCCGTGACTTTTCCATGTAAGCTACCCTTCTGTCCTCAACAGAAAATACTTGTGTCATCTGCGAATTGAATTACTTTTTCCGTTGTGCTTATTTTAGATGAGAAATCGTTCACATATAAAAGAAAAATGAGTGGTCCTAAAACAGTTCCTTGTGGCACACCGTGATTCAAAATTTCACAATCAGAGAATATGCCTTTAAGTTTTACCTTTGGTCTGCGGTTGGCAAGAAATGAAGGCAGTAATTCTTTCGCTTCCTGGAAAAAACCATACACTTCAATTTTTTTAAAGAAAATGTTATGCGAAATGAAATTAAACGCTTTTGCAAGGTCTAGAAAAATTGCAACAGCTTCCTTGATTTAAATTAGCCGAAACTGTTTCAACCAGTTCTAGAACTGCATCTGTTGCAGACTTTTTTTCTGAAATCGGAATTGCTCTTTGTTTATAATTTTATGCTTATCATTGAACTCCATCATCTGAGTCAAAAGGAGGCGCTCAAGGAGGAGTTTCATTTTAGTTGAGAAAATTTTCTCCTTAAAGCACTCATTTAAGACCAATTGTAGATGTACGCCTATAGCTAATTTGCAAGACTTTATGAGTCGAATTGAGATTTCACCAGCTCCTGCTGCTTTGTTATCGTTCAGCGAGTCAATGACTGAATAAAGTTTTTTTCTAGTCACAGTTCTGATTGGGAATTCAGGTATATTAATTTATCAGGGTATTTACAAGCAACATCCAAACCTTCAAAAACACCTAGATTAGCAAATGATCTTTTCAGATAATTGACAAGTTTTTTTGGTTCTCTTGAAATTTCACCACTGTCTAAATTGATTTCATCAACCTTGACAATTCTTTCATTCGGACTGGTCTTTTGTTTAATGAATCTCTCTTGTTCCGTACTTGTTGGTAATTTTTGGAAGAAATTGATGCAAAAATTGTTGTGCGCCTCCCTTAGTCTCCTATGAATTAAGTTTCTTAAGAGCTTAAATTCTTTGTACGTCTCGCTGTCAGGAATTTTTTCCATTTATTGAACAAATAATGTTTTTGTGCAATCAAATGTCTCAATTCTTGTGTTAACCAGGGCTTAGAATTCTCTTAATCTTCGCCCGTTTTTTTAACAATCTGAATTTGTGCGTGTTTTTCAACAATTTTCTCAAAAATATCGGGGAATGAATCAAACATATCGTTGCCATTCTCACATTGGTACATTCTACACCATTCGGCGAGGGCAAGATCTCTGTTAAATTTAGAGCGTGAGAAAAGTCAAAAATTTCTCATCGTTATTATGTTGTCCCTCTCAGATTTCAATGAGAGCTTTGATTCGAAGATAACAAGAAAATGGTCCGAGTTAAAAGGGGTTGTTGTGACATTGTAGGCAATTATCTGATCTTTTGAAACGAAACAGTGATCAATAAGTGTAAATGTTTTATCAGTACCTCTGGTTTTAATCCCTAGGTTAAGAATTTTTAATCCTGAAATTGACGCAAAAATGTCTCGTTTACTTTTTTCTGTCTTGTTCAGATAAATCAAGTTGAAATCTCCCAGAAAAATAACGCTATCTGTAACGCTATATGCTCCCAAAAATTCGGTACTTAACTGATTAGGAAAATATTCACCAAGACGTTAGTTTGGGCAATAAGAATTGTTAACAAGTAAATTTTCAGTCAGAGGGTCAGTTATTTCAGACCAAATAGATTTAAAAAAACTCTCACCAACCGTTTCAAGGCTTGATTTAATATCGGCGGTAAATTTTTTCCGGACTAAAATACCTACTCCTCCGCCCTTTGAAGCCCCTGTTATTTTCTGATCTACATTTCCCAAAGAAAGTATGCAATGCTGTAAAAAAGTTATTTTCAACATTACAATCAGTGTCCAACCAGGTTTCAGTTACAGCGACAAACGTAATAATGGGAGCTGTTTGCAAAAAGTTTGCAAACTCTTCAAACTTGTTTTTCAAGCTTTCACAATTAATAAATAAAGGCGAGTGGCTTGTTCCTCTGTTTTTTAACTAACTTGAATACTCAATCAAAATTTCCATATGAGGCCCTGGGTTCAATTCAATGTCCCCTGACAGCAAGAGACGTACAAGCGAACAAAAAACTAACAGTTTTAGGAAGAAAACAAAAAAATATAAATCTACTGCTTTAAAAAAATAACAAATATTAGGTTTGTTGGAAAAAAACTTTTCAATTGTGCGCTTACGAATTGCAGTATGATTTTCTCTTCCCATAAGTATACTGAAAATTAAAAATGTCAATAAAAGTCGCTTTATTCTATATTTCAACAAACCATCAGCCAAATTTATAATGAGTTGGAGTTAAAAATGCTTGTTTTGGATGGAAACCAAAAAAATATGTTGTTATCATAGTGATCAAAATTTTTTCCAAAGTTTCGGTTGATTATTCTCGGTTTTATTTCAGTTTCTGACACCGTAAGCCCAAGATGCACGTAGAAAATCCGAATATTTCTGATTAGTTTAGGTATACCATGACTGATTGATGAGTGTACTCCATCCTTGCTGATATCTTTCGTTTCCAGTATATTATTCAAGAAAGCAACGTCAATATCAAAAACGCCACTCAACTCCGTTGCAACATTTTCTAACGCTTCATTATATTTGTCTATTTTTTCGTTATTTTTGCTGCGACCAAAAAAACTATCTTTAACTGGTGGAATTTTGGAAAGTGCAACTTTAAGTGGTGACAGTTTCTTTATAATTTCCGACGCAGTTCCCATTAAAATACTAGCTGTTTCAAAACCGCGATTTCCCGAATCATTATCGTTATGTCCAGCATGTATAATAAGATTTTCAATCTTGTGATAACCGTTGTATTGCTTTACAAAATTCGATAAGTCTTGAACTTCTGCTGAAGGATAGGAGTGTATAGCTGTACTTGGGCTCAGATCTTTTGCTTGTACATTTTATATGTACTATCCGAAAGAATAAGTGTCTTTGTTGATCTTGGTATAAACTTTGGATAAAAAATCTTGGTTTGTTCTTGATGTTGTTGAACTTTGTTGTTGTCATGGTTTTGGTTCGATGTTTTTTTGTTTTCTTCGTCAATTAGATTATCAACCATTTTGTTATTCTGTTATCGGAGGAAATCATTTTCATCTTTAAGTTAAAATAATAATTCAATCAAAAACAAACATTCACTTATCAAGTCTTCTTTCCTCTCTTTTTGTGCCTCTGTCATTGTTTCAAAAAAGCTGTGGTTTGTTTGTGTGTTTTACAAAAAACGCATGCAACTGACTTCTTTGACGTTTAGATATAACTGTCTAAAATGATATAACTGTCGTCTAAATTTCTCATTTTTTCCTTTTCGGCTAAACGCCCTGTCGGCCAATTTTCCTGGCATCTAATTAATTTATGGTTGATTATTGAAAGGAGTTATGCAATAATTTGTCAAGTGGAATATAGCTTCATAAAGGAAAATCTCAAATAGTATGTCGGAATGGAAAAGTGGAAGCAATAGAGTACACTGAAGAAAAGAAAAATTTTTTGGTCTATGAAAGTGATCAAATGATAATTTATGTGATAATTTATGTTTTGCATTGGTATTTGTTTTCTCTTTTTCATTATGTTTAGTTGATCGTTGCCTGCCACAATTTTTCAAATTAATTTCAAACTTTACATGATTAGAGCAAGCAGATTTAAGAATGGAAGACAATGGAAGCAGAAAAAAAGATAATGAAAAACATAGAAAAGCAATCTCAATTGTAGAACAATCTTTATACTGCGTTTTCATCGCTTGTGAAGATTTTCAGCAAAAAGGCTTTGCGTGTATTGAAGTTATTTAAAATCAAAAAATCAAAAGATGGGTTACTTGAAAAGAGAGTTTTCTATATTTTTTTCAATTTAGAAACTACGTTAAAATGCTCTTGTTAATGAGTGCTCATGTAGATAGTTTCATAGAAATGTGATAAACATCCGCTGATCTTAATCTGTTGATATGTAATTTTTCACGGAAAGTATTTAGCGTTACGTTTAACCACTGAAGGGTACACTGCTAGCGCAAAATGCTTGAAATTGTTGAAAAAGCTACACAGGCTAATTGTTGCCATTTTTTCTGGGAGGGAACGTTTATATTCAAACTTAAAAGGGTTGACAAAATTCTTGGCAATAGGAAAACAATATCTGCAGAAAGTAGCACTGGATAAGTCCCAAGTGAAATATAATTAGATATAACTTTCAGACTTTTAGATATAACTGTCCAAAATGATATAACTGTCGGCTAAATTACTCATTTTTTCCTTGTCGGCTAAACGCCCTGTCGGCCAGTTTTCCTGCTAGCTCAAAATGCTTGAAATTGTTGAACGAGCTGCACAGGCTAATCGTTGCCATATTTTTCTGGGAGGGAACGTTTACATTCAAACTTAAAAGGGTTGGCAAAAATCGTGGCAATAGCAAAACAATATCTGCAGAAAGTAACACTGGATAGTTCCCAAGTGAAATATAATTAGATATAACTTTCGACTTTTAGATATAACTGTCCAAATTGATATAACTGTCGGCTAAAATTCTCATTTTTTCCTTGTCGGCTAAACGCCCTGTCGGCCAGTTTTCCTAGCACCTAATTAATTTATGGTTGATTTTTGAAAGGAGTTATGCAATAATTTGACAAGTGGATTATAGCTTCATAAAGGAAAATCTCAAATGGTATGTCGGAATGGAAAAGTGAAAACAATAGGGTACACTGAAGAAAAAAAAAGTTCTGTGGTCTATGAAAGTGATCAAATGATAATTTTTGTGATAATTTATGTTTTGCATTGGTATTTATTTTCTCTTTTTCATTATGTTTAGTTGACCGTTGCCTGCCGCAATTTTTCAAATTATTTTAAAACTTTACATGATTAGAGCGAGCGGATTTAAGCATGGAAGACAATGGAAGCAGAAAAAAAGATAATGAAAAATAAAGAAAAGCGATCTCAATTGTAAAACAATCTACATATTGCGTTTTTATCGCAATATTGCGTTTTTTATGAAGATTTTCAGCAAAAAGGCTTTGCGTGTATTGAAGTTATTTAAAATCAAAAAATCAAAAGATGGGTTTCTTGAAAAGAGAATTTTCTATATTTTTTTCAATTTAGAAACTACGTTAAAATGGTCTTGTTAATGAGTACTAAGGTAGTTAATTTCATTGAAATGTGATAAACATCCGCTGATTTTAGTCTGGTGATATGTAATTTTCTCACGGAAAGTATTTAGCGTTACGTTTAACCACTGAAGGGTACACTGCTAGCGCAAAATGCTTGAAATTGTTGAAAGGGCTGCACAGGCTAATTGTTGCCATTGTTTTCTGGGAGGGAACGTTTATATTCAAACTTAAAAGGGTTGGCATTATTCGTGGCAATAGGAAAACAATATCTGCAGAAAGTACCACTGGATAGTTCCCAAGTGAAATATAATTAGATATAACTTTCGACTTTTAGATATAACTGTCCAAATTGATATAACTGTCGGCTAAATTTCTCATTTTTTCCTTGTCGGCTAAACGCCCTGTCGGCCAGTTTTCCTAGCACCTAATTAATTTATGGTTGATTTTTGCAAGGAGTTATGCAATAATTTGACAAGTGGAATATAGCTTCATAAAGGAAAATCTCAAATAGTATGTCGGAATGGAAAAGTGGAAGCAATAGAGTACACTGAAGAAAAGAAAAATTTTTTGGTCTATGAAAGTGATCAAATGATAATTTATGCGATAATTTATGTTTTGCATTGGTTTTTGTTTTCTCTTTTTCATTATGTTTAGTTGACCGTTGCCTGCCACAATTTTTCAAATTATTTTAAAACTTTACATGATTAGAGCGAGCGGATTTAAGCATGGAAGACAATGGAAGCAGAAAAAAAGATAATGAAAAATATAGAAAAGCAATCTCAATTGTAAAACAATCTTTATATTGCGTTTTTATTGCAATATTGCGTTTTTTATGAAGATTTTCAGCAAAAAAACTTTGCGTGTATTGAAGTTATTTAAAATCAAAAAATCAAAAGATGGGTTACTTGAAAAGAGAGTTTTCTATATTTTTTTCAATTTAGAAACTACGTTAAAATGCTCTTGTTAATGAGTACTAAGGTAGTTAATTTCATAGAAATGTGATAAACATCCGCTGATTTTAATCTGGTGATATGTAATTTTCTCACGGAAAGTATTTAGCGTTACGTTTAACCACTGAAGGGTACACTGCTAGCGCAAAATGCTTGAAATTGTTGAAAGGGCTGCACAGGCTAATTGTTGCCATTTTTTTCTGGGAGGGAACGTTTATATTCAAACTTAAAAGGGTTGGCATTATTCGTGGCAATAGGAAAACAATATCTGCAGAAAGTAGCACTGGATAATTCCCAAGTGAAATATATTTTTTTGATGTTACGAGTTTTCTTTTCTTGTTTAATTTTTTTCAGTTAGCGATAAAAAGACAGCGCTTATATTTTTAAAATTTGACCTGCAGATATTTAAGCTTTTTTAAGAGATAATTTTTAGCCATTCAGTTTTATCGCGTAAAACCAGACTTATTGTACCCTGAAGTATTTACTTCTGTAATTTTTACATTAAAATTGCAATTATGTTGCCAAAAGATAATGGTCTGCAAAGTTGATCCACTTTTTGTTCAACAACTGTTCTTTAAAGTCAAAATGCATAACTCACAAAAAAGAACTGACATCGGTGAGTACCTTTTGACCCTAGAACACAACAGAAAAGCTATGGCCCTCCTGTCATTGACTAAAAATGCTCCCGTCTGAAAAAGGGTGAAAAAAATATTGTGAAAAGCATTTATGATATTGAATTGTTGCTATCTAAGAACTTAAAATCGTTTCATTTAATGAAACAGGAAAATTTTAGGCTGTAAATCAAACATTTTGAAGATTGGACTAAATGGAAGCCTACAATTAACAATAATAAATATCGCCATCCAATTCTGGACACAGTCGTCTTCGATCTGGTGGTTTTGGTGATTTATTGACAGGCATTTGACAAGCATTCCCTCCTATTGTGGCCTGTAGAAAAAAAATGAACGTGAGTTGTTTGTTCAATAAGAAATTGCTCCAAAAATTGTTGATAGCGCACCAAGAAAAGTCCCCATGCAGGCACTTAAAATATCCGTTTAAAATGGGAGGAAAACAAATAAGCAAATATATACAAAAGAGGCAGAGAATTTAAAAAATAACAGACGGAATCGAATCTGACTGAAAAAACAGCATTTTTTGGTATAGGACCACTTTTTCCAAGAATATTAATAATTTGTTACCAGCAGAAACATCGCATACAACTATGATTATTGAAGTTTAAAACATCGTTATAGTGTGTTCTTTTGACGGTCCAATTGAAGATTGCAGTTTTCGAGTCATAATATTTCCAATTTATTGATTTACAGAAAATTTTCAATGAACTCAACGACACTCAATCAAGTGATGGAGACGCGAGTACGAAAGCTGATCTAACAAATACAGCTACAATGAAACCATGTGCCTACAAGGTTCTCGTTGAAACTGAATTCTCAGAGCAAAATGCAAAAAGAACCCCGTTAATTTGTCAGGTTTTTATTGCGAGGATGGACCACCAAAAACTGATGGCGTTGGACGTCAGAGGACAAAACGAAGATGCTGCAAGACTGTGGTACAATAGTACATTTTTAGTTTGGGGTTATTGTTTGGTGTAGCTAAATTGGTTCATTTTATGTTTAATTTAATTGTTCATTTCATCTACCTTTATTTTGTTCATTCATTTAGTTCTAGCTTTGAAGATCGAATCTTATGATTTCATACTTGTAAATTTGTTTACATCCTGTGCATGATCTTTTGTCTGTTCACATTGTCTCGTGATTGTAAGTTGCCGCATTTAGTAATGTAATCTTATGAACAAATTGTTAATCAGTTTTGTTAATTTTGTCTAATTTCATTCTCCTCAATTCCGTAATTCAAAATAGTTGACTCACTCTTTAACTAGAATCCGATTTGCCAAAGTCTTAATTCAGACGTATCAAAAGTTTGGTATCTTTCGCAGAGCGAAATACTCTACAAATAATCGAAAGCAATTTCGCTACGCCAAATCGACTTAAATTTTGTAACTCGAATAGTTAATTCTAAAGCAACAAATAATAGCGTTAAATCGCTCCGCCAAATCATCCCTAATTAGCCGCTGTAGAAAAAGCTAATTGGTGCCACGAAACAACTCATTCCTACAGATTGTAAATCTGTACGACATGGCGCAGTCAGCAGGATACGAACCTGTGCGGGTAAAACCCATCTGATTGGTGGGTCTGAAGTTGGTCGTTCCCAAAATGGCTCTATCGACAACGGTGTTTTTCTCGATTCTCGAGCTGACTGCGCCATGTCGTACAGCACAGTCTAATCAAGAGGAATCTAACTTTACAGTCGGCCCATGCTCTCCAACAACCTCATACCCTACTCAATTCTACGTCTCTCCCAATTACGAAGACCCAGAGTTGTCCATGACAGTTGGCGAAGCGGAGAGATATTACGAAAGTGAGAGTGATTAAAGTGCATTTGAGTAAAACTGTTGCGTTCAAAACTCTGATTAAAACATTACAGTATTAATTATTTTAACAAGTACATATAACCATTATTTTTCTGATAAATAACATGTTATTTATATTCGCCAAGGGGGAAATGTGGTACAATAGTACGTTTTTAGTTTGGGGTTATTGTTTGGTGTAGCTAAATTGGTTCATTTTATGTTTAATTTAATTTAGTTAATTTCATCTACCTTTATTTTGTTCATTCATTTAGTTCTAGTTTTGAAGATCGAATCTTATCATTTCATACTTGTAAATTTGTTTACATCCTGTGCATGATCTTTTGTCTGTTCACATTGTCTCGTGATTGTAAGTTGCCGCATTTAGTAATGTAATCTTATGAACAAATTGTTAATCAGTTTTGTTAATTTTGTCTAATTTCATTCTCCTCAATTCGGTAATTCAAAATAGTTGACTCACTCTTTAACTAGAATCCGATTTGCCAAAGTCTTAATTCAGACGTATCAAAAGTTTGGTATCTTTCGCTGAGCGAAATACTCTACAAATAATCGAAAGCGATTTCGCTACGCCAAATCGACTTAAATTCTGTAAAAAGCAACAAATAATAGCAATAAATCGATCCGCCAAATCACCCCTAATTAGCCGCTGTAGAAAAAGCTAATTGGTGCCACGAAACAACTCATTCCTACAGATTGTAAATCTGTACGACAAAGATAATAATTGAAATAACACTGCAGAAAACTTTTTGATTGGAAACAAAAAAAGTGATACTCCAACGTGCAATAAGTATATCTTCAGTTCGTTTACTGGTTTCTTTCACGAAGAAGAAAACTAATTTTGCTGTCATTTCAGAGTCGAACAACACTTTAAAAAAAGTTCAGATAAATTTGGCTGAACCGTGTAAAGGCCCCTGAAACTCACCTTTACTGTAGTTCAGGTAAATTTTTACCTGAGAAATTTTCTTCAAATAAAAACATAGCCGGCAGATTGCAGGAAAACAACCGCAATAGCTTAGTAGATTTGCAAAAAGATTCTCAAAAAGATAGTGAGAAACATACCAAAGAGAAATATGGTTTTGTTAAATTCTGCGATGATATATTTCGATTATAAATCTGTATAAGTTATTCTTGCTTCAATTAGCTGCTCTACGAAAACCTTCATTTAGTAGAATTTATCAGCCGTCACTGGCTGAATTTTTACATGAATTCACCCGGAAAATTTCTGAAAAAATACCTGAACTGTTCAGGTGATCGGCATTTTTCAGGTATCTTTACCAGAACTGCACCTGAAAAATTCAGGTAAAAATACTTAAGTTTTTCAGGCAAACACACCTGAAATTTTTGGATCACCTGAACAGTTCAGGTATTTTTTTTATTTGTCCTTCAGGTGAATTCAAGCAAAAATTCAGGTAAAACAGTCAATGAAGCACACGATTCCTCTTTTGGCTTGACCTCTAGGCCTTGCATGTGGGCATTGTTCAGATATCGAAATGTGGGTATTGGCCAGACCGAATAGACCAAAATGTGGCATTGGCTAGACGGAGGGCGCAACTCATTCTTTTAAGACCGTTGAATTTGGTCACGCCTGACCCCCTGTCCGCGATACCAATCGTTCTGGTCATTGGCTATCTTGGGTTGCGGACCGCAACCTGAGGGAGCACTTCAAGACAGCTATTGGGCATACTCCTCCCATATTACTCCACAGGTTGAGGTCCAGACCCAAACTGGTTTATGATCAGACCCAGTTGAGCGCACACCCGTGTGTTCCCAGACCGAAATTACAGGGTCTGGAAGGAAGTTCAAGCGCACTAAGGTCTGGACGATGGTCTGGAGATGGTCTGATCAGAGGTCGATTTGGTCTGAAAAGTCTGATCATAGGCGGATTCGAGCGCACTTGTGTCTGATCAGAGGCGACTTCGAGCGCAATTGGGTCGGATCATAACCTCTTCAAGCGCACTTTTGTCTGATCAGAGGCGACTTCGAGCGCAATTGAGTCTGATCATAATCTCTTTGAGCGCATTTTGGGTCTGATCAGCAACGTTTTCGAACGCAAATGGGTCTGATCAGGGACCATTTCGATTATTTTTTTCTTTTGTTTTGTTTTTTTTTTACTCAGAGATGTTGGCTCTGCCAAGAGGCAGCCATAAAGCAGCGTTCTGATCAGAGACTAATCAAAAGTCCGATAGCTCAAATCAGAAAAAAGGAGTTCAACAGATAGCAGAGGCCGGTCCCCTTCAGAAGAAATTTTGATCAACTGGAGACCACGATGTTTCATGTGGAAAGTTGTCTAAACTCATCCATTGAGTCAGATATATTCACTAAATGGTACACTAGATAAAATTTGTTCTCAACAGTTGGGTTTCCTTTTCTTTAGCAATACTTTGATAATTGATTTTTCCTTAGATGAATTAAATACTGCAAACATCAGTTTTCATGAAATGAATAAATTATAGCAAAATTAGAAGATTTTTTCATATGTAAAATTTTTCTCTGATCAGACAATTTCGATCGCACTTGAGTCTGATCATAGTCTGATTAAGGTCTGGGCAATGGTCTGAATTTGAGTCTAGACCATGGTCTGAAGATGGTCTGATCAGAACATCTTCGGTCTGAAAGGTCTGATCAGAGACCTTTTGTGTCTGGAAAGTCTGATCAGAGGTAACTTGGGTCTGGAAAGTCTGATCCAGGGGAATTTTTATCTGGAAACTGTGATCAGAGATAATTTAGGTCTCGAAAGTCTGATCAGACAAAAATTTGGGTCTGGACTCAACCTGGGTCGGGAAGTGTGTAGCAACACAAAATCACGCCTGTGTTCTATGGCACAAATCCATTTCTCAAAAAACACATGACGCTATAACGAAGCGTAATACAATGGTTGCTACACCAATTAAACTACGCTTACGAAATTAAAAAAAGTTCAACTCTCTGTACGATTTAGATTTTCTGAAAAAAGTGGGCAGGGAATAACTTTGAATAATTTTCTGGTAGAGTGTGATCTAATATGCGCCTAGGAGGATTCACAAGGCTTCATTGATTCCGACTAACAAATTGTTCAGGTCAGCTCAATTTTTATTGGCTGCCCAGCTTGAGGTGCCAGACGGAAGTGACCTATGATGACCCAAGTCCAACGCACACGGTGTGTTTCCAGACCAAAATTACGGGGTCTGGGAATTGGTTCCAGCGCACTTAATTATGGCAAAAGGTCACTTCGATCTGGGGATGGCTTGATTCAGAGGTCATTTCCGGATGGCAATGGTATGATCAGCGGTCATTTCCGTCTGGGTTGCTCTGATCAGAGGCGGATTCGAGCGCACATTATTTTGATCAGAGACGATTTTGAGGGCAATTGGGTCTGATTAGAGACCACTTCAGGAGCAATTTATAATTCGATTTTTTGTATTTTTTTCAATGAGAAATGTTGACTCTGTCATGTGGCAACAAAAGAGCAGCATTCTGATAAGAGACACATCTAGAGTCTGCTGCCTGTGATCAGAACAGAAGGGGTCCAGCTGATAGCAAATGCCAGTCCCCTTAAGAACAAATTTCGATTAACTGAACATCACGACGTTTCTTATAGAAAGCTGTATAAGTTCATCCATTGAGTCAGAAATATGCACTAATGGTATGCTAGATACTTTTTTCGACAGTTCGGTTTGATTTCGCCCGGACAATGGTCTGGGTTTGTGGTAGCCATGGTCACAAAATTGTCTGGATAATGGTCTGATTTGTGATTAGAAGAGTCGTTTATCCAATCGTAAACACTTTTAGTTTCCCAAAACGTTTGGCAAAACTCCAGTCGCTTGATTGAAAATCTTGATTTCAACAAAAACTTTTATGCATTTTTTGGTGAAAAGTGTGAAACCATCAGCGTGAGCTACGAGTTTCAATGTGTTTTAAACTGATCTTGCTGTTGTAACCTATTGCGCGAGCTCTATACCGAGGAGAACAACGAGAGCATGAAATCAGCAATTTTGCTTAAAACTGTTCTCAACTTGAATGAAACTTGAGCTGTGGTCAATGATGTCAATACATGCGTGGCATCTTTGTAAAACAATTCAATTGTTTTTTTTAAGATTGACTATACATCATATTCTAACGAGTATAATCATGAAGTTTTCCTTTCCGTGTGTATCGAAAGCTTTAATTTTGTATATCTAAACTACGCAGTTTCATTCCTCCAAATTTTTGTCAATCTGGAGAGGATCATAGGTGTATTTATGCTTTGATTTTGGGTGTAAACGAGTTGTTCTTTCTTTATCGCTAGTTGGGTCTGTTATTGGTTGTTTTTTTTGTTTTTACAATCTAATTTATTTGAATTGTGTTGTTGCTCTGTATTTTTCTAATAGATCTGTTCATATCTTTTTGTCAAATTAGATGGTTAGTTTTATTGACGCTGACATACTAAAGCGAGCAAAAAATTGAGTAGTTTTGCGGCGTCTTTTTTGTCAAACTGACTTGAAAGTGGAGTGAGAAGTATATTCTTGAACAAGTTTTCTGTTTTTCAAAATGGAGGTGTGATTTTATATACGCTGAAATTGTGGAGCGACCGAAAAATCGAATAGTTTTGCGGCGTGTTTTTTGTCAAACAAATTAAAAAATCGAGTGAGAAATTTGTTTTTGAACAGACTTTTAGATTTTTCAGAGGGATTTTCATTACAATTTCGTCAATTTGACTTCTGTTTTTAAGTTTTCTTCACTTTAGTGCTATTAAAATATATATTTGTGTTCTAACTGCGCGTAATTGCAATTATTTTTATTCATCAAGGGGCGCTTTAGATTTTTACGTATTTCACACTCTTTGTAGTCAAAATATTTGAGACTATTTGAATTTTACCCCTTCTTAAAAATAATTTTAGAAAACGTTTGATTAAACTCACGTCCTCTGACTTAAAATCATTAGTAGCAATTATCATTAGCTGCTTATGTACGTAATTGAGCCTATTTATTGTAATACGTCTTTAGCTAGTAGTATTCAATAATTTGGCGCCATTTGTTTTCAAAGGTTTTTAGTGAAGTTTTGAGTACCTCGTGCATTTGGTTGTATTTTTTTGTTGCCTTTATCATTAATCGCGTTAGAGTAGGTCTCATAGGTTTTTAAAAGCGGTTAAACTGATCTATTTAAGTCATTCGAATTAGGTGAACTATTTCTTTACCTTGAAGCCAATTATTTTCAAAAAAGGACTAACACAATTTTTTGTTTTGCGAGTTCTTTTGGTTTCATCGATTTTTGCATTTGCTTGATGTATTTATCACTCATTCTCACTAATGACAGGTAATTAATGTTTATAATCGGAACATTCTAATTGAAAGACTCATATCTTTTCAGAGCTGCTGTTTTACTGATATTTTTTACTGTTATCATTCAAAAACTATAAACCAGTTCTTTGGTTTTTGCAAATTTGATTTTTTTTGTTGTCTATATTTAGTCTCAATTATGATGGATTTCATAATTTTCTAATAAAATAAAAATTGATCAAACATTCAAACATTATTCAAAAATTGGACTTTTCTTGTGTTGTTTTGTCGTTTTTCTTGTGGTCTTAACAGTCAAAAATTACAGTTTGCTTTAGTTTTGCAGTGCAGTGCGATTTTCTTCAACTATGATTCGTTATTTATTTATCTGTTTTTTTACTGAGAGACCTTTGTTTTTGTTTTTATAATTTAATGTTGCCTCCAGTGATTTTTGATTTTTACACTCTCTCAATTTGATTATATTTTGCCTCTTTTTGTTTTGTTTGCCAGTATTTCCCACTATATTGTTGCATTGTGCTTTCATTCTAAGGATAAACAGTGGCGGTATTTTTTTAAAGTGAAGTCTTCATTAATATTATATCTTATTATTATGGTGTACAGATACTGTTTCTCAGAAGCCTAGAGCTTAGTATAAAAAGTTTTTAATTCTTTCTAGTTTTCATTCATTTTTGCTCATATAGAGTATTGGATTTTTGACAGTTTTAGATTGAGATTGCTATAAAAAATTAAAGTTTCAGCTCATGGGTTAATTTGTTTTTTTTAAACATTCAAACATAATTATCCTGCATGCAATTTCAAGATCTTACAGAGTGTAGCGCACGCTTGAAGCAGCTCGTAACGTGATTATACGATCCCAGGTTGAGGTCCAGACCCAAATTGACTTCTGATCAGACCCAGTCGAGCGCACACCCGTGTGATCCCAGACCGAAATTACAGGGTCTTTTCCGAGTTTCGAGCGCACTACGGTCTGATCATAGTCTGGAGATGGTCTGATCAGAGGTCATTTTGGTCTGGAAAGTCTGATCATAGGCGGATTCGAGCGCACTTGGGTCTGATCAGAGGCGACTTCGAGCGCAATTGGGTCTGATCAGAGGCGGATTCGAGCGCAATTGGGTCTGATCATAAACCTCTTCGAGCGCACTTGGGTCTGATCATAACTTCTTTGAGCGCACTTGGGTCTGATCATAACCTCTTCGAGCGCACTTGGGTCTGAACAGAGGCGACTTCGAGCGCAGTTGGGTCTGATCAGAGACGACTTCGAACGCAATTGGGTCTGATCAGAGACGACTTCGAACGCAATTGGGTCTGATCAGACGCGACTTCGAACGCAATTGGGTCTGATCAGACGCGACTTCGAACGCAATTGGGTCTGATCAGAGGCGACTTTGAACGTTTTTCCGTTAAACTTCCGTAGTCTAAAATCTCATTGAAAAATCAGGGTCCGTTAACACTCAATTGGCCGCAAGCGACCAAAAAATACAAAAACACCGATAAAATATAAGAAACATATGAAAATAAAGACATCAGAATTGATTTTTTTTTTCGTTTTTGACCCAAAACATGAACGTGTTCGTTTTTTAAGACCAAATGGACTATGGTTTAATGTTTTTGGGGTCAAAACAAAAAAAAAGTCAAAGAAAACGGGAACACATCAAAGAAACATATGAGCATCGTATTTGAAAATAAAGACATCAGAATTGATTTTTCAACAGCAGAGTGGTCAGCTGGGGAGATGGTCTCGTCTGAGTCTGATCAGAGGCTACTTGGGTCTGAAATTGGGTCTGATCATAGTCTGATTATGGTCTGGACAATGGTCTGATTTTGGGTCTGGACCATGGTCTGGAGATGGTCTGATCAGAACTCCTTCGGTCTGGAAAGTCTGATCAGAACACTTTGAGTCTGGAAAGTCTGATCAGAGATAATTTTGGTCTGGAAAGTCTGATCAGAAGCAAATTTGGGTCTGGACCTCAACCTGGGGAGGCATTGTTTGTGAATGGCGCAAGGTTTGCTGAAGAAGCCTGAAATGTGCCACTTACGGTACTCCCGGGTTGGGTTGTTCACGCTGTCAAACTCCACATCACTCAACTGACACTTGAACACCGTGAACGCATTTTAAATGTTAATAGCTGCTCGCCAATGACTCAGTTTGTTGAAGAGCATGACACTGCAACCAAAATGGTCTGACCAAATGCCTTGCCGGGTAACAAAGCCACATCCAATGATAATTGAGCTTTCTTGACCAACATCAAAGAACAGATTGAACAAAGTTATATAGAATTCTTTCATTGAAAAGCAAGTTCATCGTTCTCAACAAAAAAGCAAGAAAAAATTTTCAATTTTTCTTTTACAAAATTGAGAATTTTTTGCTTTACAGCCCTGCAAAGCAAATTTTGTTTAAAAAATTCCGTGCCAGGCTCTCAAGGATCTTCTCACCGACGGATACAAACAATTGAAATGCGTACATGAACGATATACTTGAACTACTCCCTAAAAAACCCCAAGAATACGCTCAAGACAATCAAAATTTATGTTATGACATCCAACCATTCAAATTCATTACAAAAACCCCAATTTTTCACCAAGGACAATATAGAAAGAAACCACAAAAATTTGTGGCACCAAATTTTTGTGCCACTAATTTTTAAGCCACAAGTTGTTTATCAGGCTGAGACGTAATAGAATGCAGACAAATTCTGACTTTCGTCAAAGAAAAGTCTTGCACAGTAGTATTAAGAAGTATATCTTAAATGGCATTGAAGAAGTGTTGCAGTTTATTTCAGGCAGAAGTCGATACTTCCGTATAGGACAGAATAGAGGAATTCATTACACTATATTGTCAATGCTGTCCGCCAATGATTCTCCCATAAATCAAGCGGCAGTCATAAATACACTAAATTGAAAGTTAGATCTCAAAATGTTACTAAAAAAATGAGACGAAAAAAATTACTGCTTTAATCTGTAATACTGAAATTTTTGTGCCACCTTAATCAACATAATTGTAGTGGGCATTTGATTGCAATTGCAAGAAGGCAACGCCCACTGTAATTCTAATACAAGAGGCAAGGTATGCTCTGTTCATACCTCCAGTGATTGAACTCGTGCGCAAATCGAGCCTACCCCAAAAATGGTCTGACTATGATGGCAACGTGGTAGCAAATTTGGCTACTGACGTTTTGCATGGATTTCTTTAATCATGGCAAGCAATTTGGATACCTGGCAACTGCAATAACTTTGCAAATGACTTAAATGGAGCTCGTAAATTTTCTCATGAGCTGGTGTCAGATGGTTACCGTGTTGTGCGATCAGTACGCGGCAGTGAAGATTCGCGCAAAGTTTTCCTTAAAACAAAAAACGCTTTCCAATCTGCTTGAGAAAACATCACTGCAAAACCAATAATCCTGTTCCACGAGAGCAGAGCACTCAAACTTAGCAAAATGTTGTTTTCTTGCTTGAGTAACTGCTTACCCTGAAGCTGAGAAAAGATTTTGTTGACATCGCTTTATGATTGCGCCCGTGACTAAAAGCTTACAGCAAGGGACCTTACGGAACGTTACACTACACTGCCTCACTCTCTGCTGGTGAACCTTTTCGATATGAAAATCTCAAATTATTCACCTCATGCAAGATAAGGTTACGCAAAACGAATACACCAATCAAACTCAGAGATATGAAGCCCGCGAAGAGAATAATCTGCACACGTTACTTTAAATTATAACGTAGCATTGTAGGCTTGACATCTGAAAACAGAAAGTGTAACTGTCTCATGGTCTTATCATTGAATCGGTGATGTTTTACATAGACGGTGCTTGAAATCTGTGACAAGCTCTACTGAAGATTTATTCTTGGATGATAAAAGTACCACTATCAACTGTTTTCTGTGGGGAAAACTAAACCTTGCTCTGTCCTTTGTAATGAGGTTAGGTTGCAAAACGACACAAATACATGTTGGAGAAAACGTCACTTCAATTGCTTGAAGGCAAAAAAATTTACAACAAACCTATTTGCGCTGATAAAATCTCTCGAATTGAGACGAATTCAAACGTCTTGTTGGCGACCAGTCTTGGCAGCTTTTTCTTCGATGCAAAACCTTTTTTAACCTGTAAGCCTAGTCATGTCTAACGGAAGCTATGGAACCATGTAAATATCACGAGGCAATTAAAAATCTGTTTCTATTATTTTCTGCTTTATTTTTGGTTTAAGCCCCACTTTAAATTTCAACCGTGACGAAACACGGATAAGTTTTGAGTTTTCGCCTGAATAAAATTTCATATGCCATAAGTTTCAACTCAAAAGAGAGTTCACGCCGCTCAACAGCAACGACATGCGAGAACTAACATCTTCCAAAACCAGAGCGAAATTTGGGAGCAAGTTAATTGTAATCACACTGAGACCTTGTGACCATCGTGTTTTGTTTCATTAGTTCCAGTAAATTTTGTGGGAGTTTGCCAGGCTGATGTACAAAGCAATTCGCATACAATCAGATTTAAAACAAATTCGTTGGCAGCCAGTTGAGCCGATTCAAGTAAGACGAGGTTGGTAATGAAGGTGAATTTGGAGTATCAAAAGCTCGGCAGAGTTTAATAATGGCTGAAGTTTTGATAACAAAAAGGTTTGCGAATTTTTTTAGCAAAATTATTTGGTGAAAAAAAACAAAATTTGAATAGTTTATTATTTATGAATGCAAAAATTTGAGCTTTTTCAATTCTTAAAGATAGGCGGCTTAAACAGAAGTGTAAAAGTCTACTCGAAGAACTTTATATTTAAGCTAAAGCACTGTAGGGCAATCTTTGTAAAAAAAAAATGTGGTAGAAAGCAGTATGACCAGTTTTCAAATATATTCTCACCAGATAAAAGCTGAAATTTTGCAGCTTATTGAGAGGGAACTCCTAAAACTTTTCAAGGAGATTTGGTCAAAATTTAAATGGCTACTGTGTTTTGAAATCAGTATTCGGCAGTGAAAATTCGAGCGCACATTTAATAGAAACAACAAACGTTTTCCAATCTGCTTGAGAAAGCATGTCCGCAAAACGAATATTCTTGTTTCACGAGTGCAGAGAAATCATGCTCAGCCAAATTTTGTTTCCTGCTTGAGCAACAGCTTACATTGTAATAGTTTTCATGTAAGCTTAGAAAATATTTTGTTGCTATCGCTTCATGATTGCGCCCGTGATGGAGCAAGTTAATTGTAAACATACTGCCACCTTGTAACCGTCGCGTTTCGCTTCATTTGTTCCAATAATCTTTCTGGTAGTTTGCCAAGCTGATGCACAAAACAAATCGCATACAGTATGATTTCAAACAAAAGAATTGGCAGCCAGTGTAGCTGTTCAGATACGACTAGGTTGATAATGAAGGTGATACTCGGAGAATCAAACGCTCGGCAGAGTTTACTATTGGCTGAAGTTTTGCTGACAAAAGGTTTGGCAGACCATAGGGGAGCAGGTTACGGTGGTGAACACTTGATAACATTAAAACTCTAATAACCTCAATTAAGACTGGTGTTTTAAATTGATCTCAAATTTGCCGCATTTTACGGAGATATTAAATTGAATTGAAAATGAACTTAAAAAAGTTGATCTGTCGTTGCAGAGTATAACAATATAACAACCTAGAACAATATAACAACCTAGAACAACCTAGAACAATATGACAACCAATATAACAACCTAGAATTATTACCTTTTCAATGTAGTTACCATCTTTTGATAAACGTTAAACGACCATGTTCAACAATTTTACTTTCCCGAATAATCATATACTCACTTTTTTTCTGCATTCATTTTCAGTTATATCTAGTTGAACCCAGTTTAATCAAGGTCAAAAAATTGTCAAACATGCGTGGACTGAGGTTCGAACCGAATACAAAATAAAAATTGGCATCGACTGCATAGAAATGCTAGTTTGTTCCCAGTTCTTTCCGCTTATCTTCTAAAGACAACATGTAACAGGAAAACAGTAAAGAATTGGGAACCGACCCTTCTGGCACAGCCGTCTTAAGTTTAACAACACCTGAATGAAATCCATTTATGATAACCTGTTGCGAACGGTTCGAAAGATAATTTTTAATAAATACTAATACAAAAGATTTCAAACCAAATCCTTTTCACTAACTTCTCAAATAACAGCTGATGATCAATGATATCAAACACTGCAGACTAATCAACGTTATCAGCAACGAGTTCAAAATGGAAGTTGAGAAAACTAATCTTCCTCGCTTGTGTCTTCCTGTATGAGAGACGCAGGAGCGCGCACTATAAACACACAACTAATAAGAAAACTAGGATCTTTCATTATAGCCCCCCCAAGCTTAGTGGTCAGATAACCGATAGCCCCCAATCATTGTTAATATACCATAATGGGAGAATAATTTAATGGGGAGGGGGTATAATTGGAAAGAACCCAAAATGACAATAAATACTCGGGTGCAAGGACATACATTCAGACGATAAAAAATTTTGCACTCATACGCACTCATACGCGACTATACTGTTGTTGTGTCGGAGAGGACGCTAGTCAACTCTAGGAGAGGACTCTAGGTATTAGTTTGGTAATACTTTGAGGCGGCTCTCGGAGTCTACCATATTTCTGTAAGTTTAAAATACAAGGCATATTTACTGTTATTTTAGATACGGTGCTGTGATGTTCTAGATTGATGGCTCTGATTCAAAACTAGGGTGAAGCAAACCCTCTTTTTCTCTTTTGCTGCTTTTATTTTAGATTTGTACAGCCTTTCTTTTTCCTACTGAAGCTATCTTTTTTTTAAAGAAGCCAATTTGTCAAAATAAAATTACTTCCGATATTTTAAAAAAAAGTTTTTGAACTTTTGAGTAAAGTTGCCTCTGTATTGTAGTAAAACAGTTGGCTTATCAAGAGATCTAGTCTTGTTTTTTTGAGGCTCCTTTGGTGTTGTTCTCAATTGGTCTTCACCGCCACTTATTATCTTTTCTAAAGTCTGGTTCACTATTTTTGAAGACAATTCCTCTGGATACTGGTTTTTGGTACAGCTAGTTACGTTCTTTTCAACAGCTTGATCGAAGGTCAGCCAATCAGATGCTGCGTTAGAAACCCTGTGAACTTTCACTTGAGTCACATTTTACTTATGATGAAGTGGCGCACAGCTGCTAAAATTCAGTATTTTTCCATTGTCAGTTGGTTTTTTATATCAATGGCAAGTGATAATACTTTTACTGCTAACATTTACGTTAATGTCAAGAAAAGCCAAATCATTTTCCATGTTAACATTGCAGTTTGTTTGGTAATGTATTTGCAAATTTTAATTTCTCGTCTACGTCACCACGAACCGTGCAGATAACATCATACACATACCTTTAAACAATTTCATCTCATACGGCCCCACTGTCTGTTGATTGCTGCAATAAGTACAAATCCAAATAACATCCTGCATGTTGGCGTAATCCTCATTCGCTATCTTTTGGCAATTTGCATGAAACCAGTTTTTGCATGACTCACATTCTACTCCTCTTCCTCGGAAGGTCACTTACAGGTTACAGTATTTGCACTTCCCGTTTTAGTCGGATGTGGAGATATTTTCACCGAGCTCTGGTTTTTGCAGTGATGCCTCAAACACGATTGCTATTATTACAGCCAGTGATGCACCCATAGCCAGACCACCTGATTGTACATACCAGATCCCGTTACATTTAAAATGAACATTTGTCACCGCAAGCTTTAACAAAACTTTCACTGCGGACCTTGGGATCCCTGGAGCTAGGTTGCTTGAATAGAGTTCTCGTAGAGCAGTTTCTATAGCCTCTCCAACCGGCACGTTGGTGTACAAACTTTTTACGTCAAGAGATACTATCTGCTCGTTATCTTCAAGAGAGATACTCTATGACGTGCACTCTAATTCAAGTGTATTTGAGGGCAGCTATTAGAAGCAGCAAGAAGTAAACAGATTTTTAATCAAATTATTAAATCAACATTCAATAAACAGAAATTTGTCGTCTGTTTCTTTGCTCTCTTTTTGAGACTACAAAGCTAATGCGACTGTTTTCTGACAATGTGCCAGCTATGTATTAGGATGCTCTGACGTTCCGCTGCTGTCATTTTTTATATTCATATATCGGAGTTGATATGCCGCCACCGAGTTGACTGACTACCCTATAAGTCGTTCATTCACCCTGACGTCTTTCTTCACATAAAGTTATTCTTTCCGTTTTCAGTCTAGTATGTAATAATGGCAAAATTATACATAGGTCAATCAACCAGCAATGGTCCCTCGGCTTGTCAGGGTCTCTCCAGAAAGCGACGGAAGTTGGTCGGCTTGTTCAACCCCTCAAATTACTGCTTCGCAAATGTGTGCGTGCAAATATGCTTTCATATCGAACCTTTTAGAAACTACTTTCGAACTGCGGTCTTCAAAAAACACATATCACCTAAACGGGAACCTAACATCACAAAAATGCTAGTCGACGTCTTCGAGAAGTTGTCAGATGACCAAAACGAGGTTGTTAACCTGGTTAAGTTGTTAAAAGTTATGGGATCTGATTACTTTACTGTGGGCTATATTCATCACGATTCTTTTGAGTTCTTATTAAGTGTGTACGATAAATTAGATGAAGAATTAAACCATATGCCCAATCATCAGTTACTGTACTACATTCCTTCAGAAAACCCTTTGAAAGCAACAGTTGAGAAGAACTGGAACAGTTTTTGTGAAAATAAGGCATCAATTATAAAACACTTGTTTTACGGAACGGAATGTTCAGTCTTTACATGCGCAAATTGTGGTCATAACAGTTACGCGTCTGAACCAAGTATTATGTTTTCAGTTGCCTTACCTCAAAAAGTAGTTCAAGTCTATTTCTTCAGGAAAAATAGTGCGTTGCCTATTCAGTGTGTTGAGCTTGCGGTCAAGAGCGATGACGGGTACTGCATAACCGTTGAAACTGTTGTATGTCAATTGTCTCTGCAGTACAGAATCCAAATTAATCAAATAATTTTGTGCCATCTTTCGAAAGATATAAGAAAACTGCATGAACTCGATTGGTCTAATAAAATAATTCCTAATTTGAAATTGGTAGCGTTTGAAACTTCGAGCCGTCTTGATCAGTTTTCGCTTACAGTGAAAGTTGAGAGCTCATCAGTTGAACCTGTTTTGTCTTATTGTGCACATTGTTTCATTAAATCGAGCGAGCTGAAAAAGTGCTCTTTGTGCCGCAAAGTCTCATACTGCAACAGATTTTGTCAGACTAATGACTGGGCTGCTGGACATAAGTTTTCTTGCTCTCTTTTGAAGGAATCAGACTTTTTAGACATTGGAATTCCCATTCTTGTGCCTCTCACTGCCGACGTTGATGCTCTAGATTGGAAATTCTTCGCAGATGGTTGCCTAAATGCTGCGCAGACGTTCCTAACCTTTTCGAAAGCGAACTCTTCGAATGACGAATCAGTCAAACTTCAAAATGGGTTCCATGAATCGGAAGAAAACATGCTGTCTGAAAATTTCCACGACGTCGAATGCTCCTCCGATGAATCAAGTGCAAGCCCCTGCAGCTCAGTTGAAGACAGACAGAAGAATTTGGAATCGGTTTGGTTGGAAATTGACGATTTCGATAACCACGGTAACTTCATTTGCTTATCTGATGTAAGAAGCGTGAAATGTTCTGTTCACTCATCTAAAACTGAGGAGTCGATTAAAATACCACCTGCGCTTGAATTTGACATTATTGCAACCTTCGATGCTAATTCATTCGAAGACGATGAAAGGGCGAAATTGGAACATCTGTTCAAAGATTGTTCGAATTTATTAGAAATTTCGCTGCGAGGTTTGGACGCTGAAAGTTGGCCGGATTTTATTGCATTGATTAAATGCTCGACTGAATTGCCATCTCTTACAATTGTTTTCAAACCCAAGAAGGATGAAACAGAGTTGTCGGAATCATCTCTTATTTCCAAGACTTATAAATTAGGTTATAACTGCCCAAATTGGGCGATAGCTAAGACAATTCATCTAAGTAGTGGCTCAGTTTCTGCGGCAGATTGCAGAAAAGCAACCTTAGAACAGTGTTTAAACTCACATTTCTCCCCGATTCGTGTTTCGGACCGGAGCTGTGACAACTGTGAAGAAAAGTGTGACTCGATAAAGTATTCATACTGCTGGAGTTTGCCAAACTATCTGTTCATACATTTCAAACGAGCTGCCGAGTTCCAAAATATCACAAAATTGTCAACTGCTGTCGAATTTCCATTTGACGAATTAGATTTATCGTCATTTGCTGCGATTGGGCAGCCTGATAGCCAATCATATTCGGCCATATACCGGTACAGGCTATTCGCTGTGGTACAGCATCACGGCAGATTACAGGTCAAAGGTCACTATACGTGCTATATACGGTTGCCTTCTTACGAAGAGGAAAACAATGAAGTGAGTGACGAGGAAAGTAGTAACAGTGAGGGTAATAATAATAATAATAATAATAATAATCGTAGTTATGACTGGTATCATTTCGACGATGAAAACATTATGAAAGTTGCCGAGAGTTCGGTAGCACGGGCAGAACCCTACGTGCTCGTGTATGAAAACGTGTCGCTTCATGCCAAATCAAGTGTTTCTCAAATATTTAAATCTTGATACATTAATTCTGTCCTAGAGGACCCGTTTTCTTTTGACGTGGATCATTTCTTATAAAAAGGGAGAACACTAAAATGCTTTTTTGTTAATATAATAACTGAGAAAAATACGTAAAAAGTTATCAATTGGTCAAAAGAAAAGATCTCTCAATTGCTAAGTTGAATGTGGCGCTATCTTAATTCATTTAGTTTTATTTTTCTTGCCTTATTTTTTCCTTCAATGCAAATTATGAAGGTTTCCAATTTAATGTTCTAATAGTTTTTTTTTCAAAATAATGATACACCTGTTACTCTATGCAATTAATGTACCCGTTTATAGGTTTGTTTCACTATTGATGCAGGGAAGCTAATTTACAGGTTGAAGTCAGGGAATAATAGAAATACAAGCAGAGAGATACCTTATCCTTGTTCGTGTTTTCAACTTTGCAGCTGAAAAGAACGGGATGGTGATCCGAAAACATTCGGTGTTACCAATTTTTCGTCTCACAGTTTTTCAAAATTTAGTTTATTTAATGATCGATATAGGTGCGACTTCTGTCAATTTCTCTGGCGGGGGTCAAAATAACAAATTTGGAGCCTTTCGATTTAAGGCACGGTTCGTCATTTTGTTTTCTTACAACTACGCAATATTTATGTCACCACAAAGAATAGAGGCTGCTGAAGCTGTACTGTTTTTTCCTAAAAATCAGCCCAGCATCTCAACAAATTTAGTTTGTTTGATCGCGGTTTATTGTAAATATCTACTAAGTTAATTTCATTGTTAAAAAACTCGAAATCGATATTTAGATGCTTTTTAAAATTCAATTCAATTTGCTTTTGCACATTGAAGGATTTGAAGGTTTGTTTCACTACGCCTACAGCTTTTCCGGTTTTTAAAGAGATGAAGATATATCCAGATACTCGGAAAATGTCTTAATTTAACCATTTATCAGTTACGCGTCAAATTTTGGGAAGAATTTCAAGGTCCTAAGCATGAACTTCCTAGTCAATGTGGTGTCTTCGTAGTGGTCTCACATTCAATTGCAGCATGGTGAGGCACGAATTTTTTCATATTAGCACCCTTGATTACAGAGTTTTTCAAAAAAATTGAAGACGAAAGGGCTGGTTTGAAGAGCTTAACTGCTTCGGGATTTCTTTGTTTCTATTTTAATGTATTGCGTAGTTATTTTGGAAGCATTCATAGACATAATCGGAGCTATAAAACAGATCTGTTCCTCCTTCGTATTCTCCATTTGTTCAGCGAACCTTTGTTTCTTGGAAAATAGTTCACTCTCTCATCCACACTGAACTAATTTTAACGTTAACCATTGATCATTCGGAAAAAAATGAACCCCGTGGAGCTAACGTCTTTTTTTAAACAGCTCACATTAGGCAGTGGTTTTTAGGCGTTGAGTATCTCTTTTCTTTATCCGCCTGTGAAGACAATCAACGATTGGACGGTCTTAGCTGAATTTATTTGTTGTATTTGCTCGTGTCATTTATTACGCCATCGGGCTGAACGTTATAAGTAGTCCACCGATTGGTTTTTCTTATTACTATGTTTTTTCTTGTCAAGGCAATTGATCTGTGGAACACACTAATGATACTTGTGTTGATTGCAGTTTACAACCAAATCGAGCTCTTTAAAGCTGAAAGTGGAAATTTTCCCAATGTTGTTTGGTATAGATAAAATATACTCCATGTTAAAGGCGAACACCAACTAGTAGTAAACGATCAGATTGTCCAGAAAGTACGGTCGCCTTTAAAGGAAATCATTTGCGAGATGGCAGATCGTTTGGGGGTGAAACCGAATTGTTCGGGTTGCAATTTCTTCCTTATTCGCAAGTCAATGGCGTCGTAGATGAGCTTTTCAAAAACTTTCGAAATAACGCACAGCAAGCTGATAGGGCGGTAATTTTCAACGTTATTCTTACTGCCACTTTTATGAATTGCGGTTACATCTGCACATTTCCAAACAGAAGGAAACAGTCGCTTGTTGTAACAAGTTTTGATCAAAAGGAAGATGGACGAGGTTAGAGAAGGGCTGAGATTTTTAAGAACCTGCGGGGAAATACCATCAGGGCCTGCTGATTTACTAACGCACAAACTCTCCAAAATTAGTTTTATCTTATCTTCTGTAACTTTTACGGTGCTGATACAATCAATTTGAAGCGGTTGCAGGTAGTTAACATTATTTTGTGGAGTTCCATACATGTATTTTGAAAATCCGGGTATTTTAAAAATCCCTTTGAAAATCCGGGTCCAAAATATACACTCAGTTGATTTTTTTACAGGAACAAATAGACCAACGAATCTTGCGAAGACTTATGTTTTGCAAGAACTAGAATTTAATCCCTTCAGCAAAAAGTTATATGTCTGATAAAGTTACATTGGGATCTTTGATGATTTTCTTAGCTTTGTGATGATTTACTGCGCAAACTGAATCATTGCCGCATGTCTTTGCATGGAATGAAGTCTTTTACTTTTTCAGAGCTGATAAACTTCTTCCCGTAGTAAATGGTTGATATTGATTCTTCAGAAGTCTGCGGTATTGTCTTCCTTTCTGTATCTGCAACTGGATGCTTGTTGTGCTTTTTTGTTACACGCAGTTATTAATAGCCGCGAAGCGATAGCTGAGGCTATTATTGGCCTTCTCTTGTTTTTTTTTAAAATTCAAAGAATTTGAATTGTAATGGGGAGCTGTCTTTTTACGACTCGAAGAGTATTGGTTTTCTTAAGGTTTTTACGACTCGAAGAGGAGTATTGGTTTTCTTAAGCTTTCTTTTTTTTACCGGAAGTACTATTCGTTCAGACGATGTTTTGACCTAAAAGCGAAAGCGAGTAAAATTGCAGTGTGAACTAATTTTTTTCTGAGCGAGAGAAGTTTTTTGATCATGCGCTGCGTTTAGTGAATGACTTTTTGACATTGAAAAGTAGTTTTTGACTGAATGGCACATAGATAACCGTTTTTAGCCGTTTTTTCGTCTAAGTGGCCTAGTTTTTTTGCCTGTAATTTGGTTTTTTGTAGAAATAATTTTTAATCGATGCTATGTTGAAATGTAAACCCGGGAAATTGTTAGCACAGTATTTTGCATAGCCTGAAATTGCGTTTCAAATGCGAAATTGGCACATATTTCTTGATTTTTTAGTTAATTTTTGGCTTTTTTTTCTATTAATTTCTTCATTTTTGGATCTTTTAGCTGTTTTTTTTGTCAAAAATCAGTTAATATGGCAACTTCCCGTTGATAATTCATATACTCAGTGCCTCTTTCTACCTCGATGTAATTTTGTTTCATAAAATTGTACATTTGCTAATCCGATTTTCGTAGTTTTTTGCAATTTTTGTTCAGTTTTTTGTTTGTATTTTGCATTTAATTACTAGAAATAGTATTTTGGGGAAGATGAGGGACTTTAATTTCGTTTCAATAAAAATTCAATCATTTTTTGGTGTTAAGTTTTCGAAAAAACAGATAATTTTTTTTCATAAATGCAGTCTTAAATTTTTTTTTGACCACTTTTTTGCAAAATGCTTCATTGTTTCGTATGTCTGAATTCTGCTTTTTCTTGTTTTATTCTGTTCAGCTAGCTGGATTTTTGTCTCGAATGACTCGTTGTCTTTTCTATGTCTCGAATGCTGATCAATGAAATGTACTCGTTTTTCTTGATTGTTTTAAATTTGATTTATAACTTTCAAAAATCAAGAATTGGTCTTTTTGTTACGGTGTTCCTAACATTATGTCCATATTCTTCACATTCTCGTTTGTATCATTCTACTTTTGTCCTGGCAACTACTTTTGTTTTCGTTATATTGGTTTTTTCAGTTGTTAAAAAATTGAATGAATTCAGCTTTTTCTTAGATCTTGGTTTCTTCGGTTTGCAATTGATTTAATTCAAAATAAGGCAGTACTGGGAGTTTGCTAGAAAGTCTTTTCCAACATTTCGACTTATTACTATTCATTGCAATTTTATTCCGGGCTGGGTATTGTTTTTAGACGATTGTTTGCCTTTGAATGTTATTCTGTTGCTTTTGTTTTTCTATGATTAATGTAATTTTTGAATTAGTTTGAAATCTTGTTGTCTAGCATATATACAACAAGGAAGAATCATGTATTATTTTTGTTTTAATTGCCGTGATTAGAAATCTAATTGTAGTGGTTCTCTGATTCTTAAGTTTGAGCACTCTTTTTTGAATCATTTTGACTTTCCTGTCTTTTTTGAAAAGCTTTTATCTGCCGTTTGCTTTCGCGATCTTTTTGAGATTAGAATCATTAATTATCTGAGGGCATTTGATGGCCCTGTCAGCTTTGTCAGGCTATTAGTTTTCGACCATCCTAAATATTTCAGACTTTTTTAACGTTACCAAACGTTTTCAACAATAAAATTTTGCTGCATTTTCTTTCTCTTGGTGACAGTGGTTTAAATTTCACCGATTTTTAGATCAGAACCGCGGAGGTAATGAGTTAATGGTTTAATACAAAAAGGTAATGGCTTCAGCTGCAATTACGGTTTTGTAAGTGAAGTTTTGGTGCTTCGAGTTGCTTCCGGAATTCTTCCGGCTATGTTTTTTTTACCGGAAGTACTATTCGTTCAGACGATGTTTTGACCTAAAAGCGAAAGTGAGTAAAATTGCCGTGTGAACTTATTTTTTGTGAGCGAGAAAAGTTTTTTGATCATGCGCTGACTTTTTGACTTTGAAAAGTAGTTTTTGACTGAATGGCAGATATAGATAACCATTTTTAGCCGTTTTTTCGTCTAAATGGCCCAGTTTTTTGCTTGCAATTTGGTTTTTTGTAGAAATAATTTTTAGTCGTTGATATATTGAAATGTAAAACTCGGAAATTGATAACACATTGTTTTGCAGAGCCTGAAAATGCGTTTGAAGTTCAAAATTGGCACATATTTCTTGATTTTTTAGTTAATTTTTAGCTTTTCTATTCTTCATTTTCGAATCTTTCGGCCGTCTTTTTTTCAAAAATCAGTTAATATGGCAACTTCTTTTGATATTTCTTATACTCAACATCTCTTTCTACCACGATGTAATTTTGTGTTATAAAATTGTACATATGCTAATCCGATTTATGTAGTTTTTTTTCGACAATTTTTCTCAGTATTTTGTTTGTATTTTGGTTTTAATTACTAGAAATGGCCTTTTGTGCGCTATGAGGGACTTTAATTTCGTCTCAATAAAAATTCAGTCATGTTTTGGCGTTAAGTTTTTGAAAAACAGTTAAAATTTTTGTCATAAATGCAGTCTCAAAAATTTTTTGACCATTTTTTTGCGAAATATTTCGTATGTTTTTTCGTCTTTTCTATGTCTCGGATGCTGAAGACTGAAATGTATTCGTGTTTCTTGATTTTTTAATTTGTAATTTAACTTTCAAAAATCGAGAATTGGTCTTTTTGTTACGATGTTCCTTGCATTTTGTCCATATTCTTTACATTTTAGTTTACAATTCTATCTTTGTCCTGACACCTACGTTTATATTCGTTATATTGATTTTCTTCAGTCCTTAAAAAATTGAATGATTTCAATTTTTTTTCGTAGATTTTCGTTATTTTGGTTTGCAATTGATTTCATTCAACATAAGGCAGTACTGAGAGTTTTCTGGAAAGCCTTTCTCAAAAATTTCACTTATTATTATTTAGTGCAATTTTCCTGCGGCCCTGGTAATGTTTTTAAACAATATTTTGCCTTGGAATTTTTTTCTGTTGCTTATTTCTTTCCTATGATTAATTTTGAATTAGTATGAAACCATGTATAGAATATATACAAGGAAGAAGTATGTGTTGTTTTTGTCTTAATAGACTTAATAGAAATGATTAGAAATCTATTTGTAGCAGTTTTCTGATTCTTAATTTTGAGCATTCTGTTTTGAAAAATTTAACTTAGTTTCTGAGATGATTATCTGCCGTTTGCTTTCAAGATCTTTTTGAGGTTGGAATCAAGAATTATTTGAGGGAAACTGATAGCCCTCCTTCAGCCTACCAGTTTTTTGGCCATCCTAATTATTTCGAATTTTTTTTTAACTTTTCAATCGTTTTCCATAATAGAAAGTTTTGCGGCATTTGGTTTCTCATGTTTAAGATCTGTTCACACATTTTTATGATTTTTTAAGTCAAATTGGAGTAGTGATTTTGGTCACAACGAAACAGGAAAACGCGAATTGTTTTGCGGCGTAAATTTTTTCAACTCTAATTTTAAAATAGAGTGAGAAAACGGTGTTTGAACAAAAATTCGCGTTCTCGCTAGTGATTTTTTGTTCACATGCGGCATTTTCCTCTTTATTTTAACTGTTTTTTCGATTTTTGGATTGGATTTTTTTCTTAATGGTTTTCCCAATCCATTCAAAGTTCATTCTAGGCCTAGTGGTTTTTTGTTTTCATGCTGCATTTTAACTTTGATTTTCTGTTTAAAATTTTTTTATCTGGAGAATTTCTGAAATAGTTTTCGCAGTTCACTCATAGTCCCTACTAGGTCTAGTCGTTTGTTTTGTCAATGAAAATTCTTTGAATTGTACGTCAGGACTTGTCCTGGTGTTTTTTATTTCGTCGTTAAGATTTTTGTTACGACCATATGACGTCACAATCACTTCATATCTGCTTTTTGTTCATTCGTTCATGCAATTTCAACAATTGCGTGCGTGGCGTCCTTTTACATTTTTATTGGAGAGTTTTTTGCTCATTCGCGTGATGAAGTTTTTGGTCACACGTGACTTACCTCACTCTCAAAAATGATTTTTCATTACTTTAATTCGAAGAGTTAATGTCAAGTGAGTGTATATCACTCTAATCGAAGGGTATTTAAAAGCAAATATTGGAAACAGCTATAAGTTATACATATTTTCAATCGAAATATAACATCTCAGCATTTAATGAATTGTATAATTTGTTTTTAGTCTGTCTTATTTTTTAAATCAATTTGAGACTGCAGATCTACCGAAGCTATTGTGGCTGTTTTCTGGCAATTTGCCAACTATGCTTGTTGTGTTCCAAACTTCCCGGAATATTTTCGCTTCAAGAAAATTTACATTTTTTATTTCATTTCATATTCATGCTCGATTCAGTCTTGACCAATCAGAAAGCTTGTGGGCTAAATTTCTCATTAATTTATCGGCTAAACGCTGTCTGCCTATAATCCTATCACCTCGCTTAGCATATTTTGCGCTCGGTAAACATGTTTTGTGTTGAGTGGTGAAAAATTATCGAAGTTGCGACATGTTAAGAGATATTGTCGATGCTTCCTCAGACGCTTGATCCGCTTTGTTTTTTTATAGTCTGTCCCATAAAGTAGAAATAAGCAAACGTTTGAAAAACACCAAAAACGGGCAATTGAGCATCATTCTCAATGTTTTCTCCCTTAAGTTATCATTCATCAATTTTTTCTACATGCTTCAAATTTGAACTTGACCTTTGAATTCTAAGCTGTGGCTTTTGAAACGTTCGCTTATTTCAGCTTTATGGGACGGGCTATATTTCTTGCTACGCTTCATAATGTCGATTTTATGAACAAAAATACAAAGTCAGCGTGGCATCACGATCCAGTGAACAGCATGTTAAAAAAAACGATTCTGTCACGAAATGGAGCAAAGAAGTTAGTCTGAAGGCGAAAAGCAAGGTTTCGTTATTTAACATACTCCCGAGGAGCTTTTCCTTCCAGCTTTTTTATACTAATTAATGTTTCTTAACTGATGAAACAAGAGTAGTGTACATCTCAAACAACGGAATTGATCGAAGAAATGGAACTAAGTTTCATAAACTAACTTAAATAGAAAAATACAAAAAAAGAGCGCTAACATGTTTAGGAAACCTTATGTGCTCTACCTTATTTTCCTTATTTTTTAAAAAATTACAAAGAAGAATCCAGAATCATTTTCTGGATATTATTTATCATCCAGATGCTCTTGTTTATATCAGATTTTCAAAAAATCACGCAGATGTCGTTAGGAAATTGTGTGAAAACTATGAAAACAATTTCCTAATGCGTTCGAAATGCTTAATAAATAGCTACTTCATTAATATAGTAGCAATGTAAACAGAAATGTGTTCAAAATTCTCCGAAAGATTTTCGCTTCAAGAAAATTTTTTTATATTGTCATTTCAAATTCATGCTCGATTCAGTCTTGACCAATCAGAACGCTTGTGGGCTAAGTTTCTCCTCATTAAAATATCGCCTAAAATTCGTCTGCCTATATTCCTAGCACCTCGTTTAGCATATTTTGCGCTGGGTAAACATGTTTTGTGTTGAGTGGTGAAAAATTATCGAAGTTGCGATATGTTCAGAGATATTGTCGATGCTTACTCAGACGCTTGATCCGCTTTGTTTTTTTTATAGTCTGTCCCATAAAATTGAAATAAGCAAACGTTAGAAAAACACCAAAAACGGGCAATTGAGCATCATTGTGCTCATTTGATTGTCAACGTTTTCTCCCTTAAGTTATCTATCATCAATTTTTTCTACATGCTTCAAATTTGAACTTTGACCTTTGAACTCTAACTTGTGGCTTTTGAAACGTTCGCCTATTTCAACTTTATGGGACGGGCTATATTTCCTGCTGAGCTTCATAATGTCGACTTTATTAACAAAAATACCAAGTCAGCGTGGCATCACGATCCAGTGGACAGCATTAAAAAAACGATTCTCAAATATATAAAATTCTGTCACCAAATTGAGCAAAGAAGTTTGTCTGAAGGGGAAAAGCAAGGTTTTGTTGTTTTTAACATACTCCCGAAGACCTTTTTCTTCCGGCTTTTTTATACTAATTAATGTTTTTTTAACTGATGAATCTAGACTATCTCAAACAATGGAATTGATCGAAGAAATCGAACTAAGTTTCATGAACTAACTTAAATAATAAAAATACAAAGAAGAGCGATAACATGTAAAGTCAACCTTGAGCGCTCTACCTTATTTTCTAATTTTTAAAAATTACAAAGAAGAATCCAGAATCATTTTCTGGATATTATTTATCATCCAGATGCTCTTCTTTATATCAGATTGTCAGAAAATCACGCAGATGTCGTTAGGATATTGTGTGAAAACTATGAAAACCATTTCCTTATGCGTTCGAAATGCTTAATAAATAGCTACTTCATTAATGTAGTAGCAATTAAACAGAAATGTGTTTAAAATTCTCCGAAAGATTTTCGCTTCAAGAAAGTTTTTTATATTGTCATTTCAAATTCATGCTCGATTCAGTCTTGACCAATTAGAAAGCTTGTGGGCTAATTTTCTCCTCATTAAAATATCGCCTAAAATTCGTCTGCCTATATTCCTAGCGTCTCGTTTAGCATATTTTGCGCTCGGTAAACATGTTTTGTGTTGAGTGGTGAAAAATTATCGAAGTTGCGGCATGTTCAGAGATATTGTCGATGCTTACTCAGACGCTTGATCCGCTTTGTTTTTTTATAGTCTGTCCCATAAAATTGAAATAAGCAAACGTTCGAAAAACACCAAAAACGGGCAATTGAGCATCATTGTGCTCATTTGATTGTCAACGTTTTCTCCCTTAAGTTATCATTCATCAATTTTCTCTACATGCTTCAAATTTGAACTTTGACCTTTGAACTCTAACCTGTGGCTTTTGAAACGTTCGCCTATTTCAACTTTATGGGACGGGCTATATTTCCTGCTGAGCTTCATAATGTCGATTTTATTAACAAAATTACCAAGTCAGCGTGGCATCACGATCCAGTGGACAGCATTAAAAAAACGATTCTCAAATATATAAAATACTGTCACGAAATGGAGCAAAGAAGTTTGTCTGAAGGGGAAAAGCAAGGTTTTGTTGTTTTTAACATACTCCCGAAGACCTTTTTCTTTTGGCTTTTTTATACTAATTAATGTTTTTTTAACTGATGAAACTAGACTGTATCTCAAACAATGGAATTGATGAAAGAAATCGAACTAAGTTTCATGAACTAACTTAAATAGAAAAAATACAAAGAAGAGCGATAACATGTAAAGTCAACCTTGAGCGCTCTACTTTATTTTCTAATTTTTAAAAATTACAAAGAAGATCCAGAATCGATATTATTTATCATCCAGTTGCTCCTGTTTATATCATTGTCGGAAAATCACGTAGATGTCGTTAGGAAATTGTGAAAACTATAAAAACAATTTCTTAATGCGTTCGAAATGTTTAATAAATAGCTACTACTTTTTGCGGAAGATTTTCGCTTCAAGAAAATGTTCATTTTTTATATTGTCATTTTAAATTCATGCTCGATTTATTCTTGACCAATCAGAAAGCTTGTCGGCTAAATTTCTCCTCATTAACTTATCGGCTATACGCTTGCGGCCTATATTCCTAGCACCTGGTTTAGCATGTTTTGCACTCGGTAAGCATGTTTTGTGTTGAGTGGTGAAAAATTATCGAAGTTGCGACTTGTTCACTGATATTGTCGATGCTTACACAGACGCTTGATCCGCTTTTTTCTTTCATAGTAAAAGCTGAAATATAGCTGATTTATAGCTTAAATAAGCAAACGTTAAAAACACCAAAATGGGCAATTGAGCATCAAAGTGCTCATTTGAATGTCAACGTTTTCCTTATTAAATTATCATTCATCAATTTTTTCTACATTTGAGTTTTGATCTTTGAATTCTAAGCTGTGGCTTTTGAAACGTTCGCTTATTTCAGCTTTATGGGACGGGTTATATTTCTTGCTATGCTTCATAATGTCGATTTTATGAACAAAAATACAAAGCGTGGCGTCACAATCCAGTGAACAGCATGATTTTAAAAAAAACAATTCTCAAATATATAGAATTCTGTCACGAAATGGAGCAAAGAAGTTAGTCTGAAGGCGAAAAGCAAGGTTTCGTTGTTTAACATACTCCCGAGGAGCTTTTCCTTCCAGCTTTTTTATACTAATTAATGTTTCTTAACTGATGAAACTAGAGTAGTGTACATCTCAAACAACGGAATTGATCGAAGAAATGGAACTAAGTTTCATAAACTAACTTAAATAGAAAAATAGAAAAAAGAGCGCTAACATGTTTAGGATACTTTAAGCGCTCAACCTTATTTTCCTTATTTTTTAAAAAATTACAAAGAAGAATCCAGAATCGTTTTCTGGATATTATTTATCATCCAGATGCTCTTGTTTATATCAGATTGTCAGAAAATCACGCAGATGTCGTTAGGAAATTGTGTGAAAACTATGAAAACAATTTCCTAATGCGTTCGAAATGCTTAATAAATAGCTACTTCATTAATGTAGTAGCAATTTAAACAGAAATGTGTTTAAAATTCTCCGAACGATTTTTGCTTCAAGAAAATTTTTATTTTTTTCATATTGTCATTTCAAATTCATGCTCGATTCGGTCTTGACCAATCAGAAAGCTTAGGGGCTAAATTTCTCCTCATTAAATTATCGCCTTAAATTCGTCTGCCTATATTCCTAGCACCTTGTGTACCATATTTTTTCGCTCGGTAAACATGTTTTGTGTTGAGTGATGAAAAATTATCGAATTTGCGACATGTTCAGAGATATTGTCGATGCTTACTCAGACGCTTGATCCGCTTTGTTTTTTTATAGTCTCTCCCATAAAGTTGAAATAAGCAAACGTTTGAAAAACACCAAAAACGGGCAATTGAGCATCATTTTCAACGTTTTCTCCCTTAAGTTATCATTCATCAATTTTTTCTACATGCTTCAAATTTGAACTTTGACCTTTGAACTCTATCCTGTGGCTCTTGAAACGTTCGCTTATTTCAACTTTATGGGACGGGCTATATTTCTTGCTAAGCTTCATAATGTCAATTTTATGAACAAAAATACAAAGTCAGCGTGGCATTACGATCCAGTGAACAGCATTAAAAAACGATTCTCAAATATATAAAATTCTGTCACGAAATGGAGCAAAGAAGTTAGTCTGAAGGCGAAAAGCAAGGTTTCGTTGTTTAACATACTCCCGAAGACCCTTTTCTTCCGGCTTTTTAAAATACTAATGAATGTTTTTTAACTGATGAAACTAGAGTGTGCTTCTCAAGCAACGGATTTGATCGAAGAAATGGAACTAATATTATGAACTAACTCAAATAGAAAAATACAAAAAAGGAGCGATAACATGCTTAGGCAACTGAAAGCGCTCTACCTTATTTTTTATTTTTTGATTTTTACAAAAAAGAATCCAGAATCATTTTCTGGATATCTATCTATATCTATATCTTCTATATACTAATTCTAACTCGAATGCTATACCACAATGTTTAAGCTCGTATTTTCACATGTTTTAGCGTCCCTTAAACATGCAGCCTAACGTAATGTATGCGTTTTGAGACGCTATACTAACATATTTAAGCTCCTAATTCGCTGATTTTTCGCTATGCGGCATGCTTTATGAGCTCCTTCGCTCATAAAGCATGCCGCTTTGCAAAAACAAGCGAGCAAATTAGCCACTAACCAAAATTTTGGTCATTAGAAAGGTCAATAGGCGTAAGCAACAGACATCGGTAGTGTAGATGATAAGACCAATGACTATGAAGCGAGGGTCAGCGGTTCAAGTCTGATTAAAGACACTAAAAGACGCATAATTTCCTGGAGCTCACATTTGAGAAGTTGGTTTTATTGTTCTTTCGTTCTTCTTATCGTTACTTATCGTTTTTCTTTTCTTTCTTTTCATTTTTTCTCTTTTGTCACAACCTGCCAAAACAGATTTGCCAAAGCAGGTGAGCCGTTAAAGCCAATAATTAAAAATTTGCTGATTCAGAAAGAGCAATAGACAAATGCAATACGCATCGGTGGTGTCAGGGATAAGACCTGTGGCTGGGGACATGGGTGCTTACCCGAGTTGATGCAAAAATTGGCTCTTGTTTTCTTGACCCAAAAAACGGGTTGGATAATTGTTGTTTTTCATCCTCTCCTGTCTTTTTTTGCTTTGTTCTTCTTTCCCTTTAATTCTTTCTTTCTTTGCTAAAGAACGTTTTCCTTTCTATTTTCTATTAAATGTAAATTGCGCTCTAGCGCAATGGTTATCCGCTTTATCTTCACGTGCTTTATCTCTCCTTAGAGCTACAGCCGAGCGTAACGCATACGCCTTGAGACACGCTTTACAGTCATAAGGCTCCTAATCTGCACATGCTTTTCCGCCCTTTGAGAAAGCCGCATACCAAAATTACGCGAGCCAAATAGTGACCTACCAGACATTTGCTTAATAGAAAGGGTAATAGACGTAAACAATAGGCATCGGTAGCGTAAGGGATAAAAGCACTGGCTGTTAAACGAGGGACAAGGGTTCGAGTTGGGCGGAAAAAACGAATAGTTTCCTGGACGTCCATATTGGGATGTTACTCTTTTTCGTTGAAACGAGGAGCATGTTTTCGAGCCCAGGCTTGTGTATAAAAATCCTAATTTGGTTCAAACCTCCTATTCTGTTAAATGATTTTCTTGCAATGTTTTTGCGGGCCTGCTAGTTATTTCTCAGATTGTCAGCATTTTCAACGAAATGTATTGGGATGAACTGTAATAGCCACTATATAGTCCGAATATTACTCCACTTGTAAATGCATGGAGTTTTAGCGGAGGTTATGAAACTTCGGAAAGATAAGAAGGAAGTGTCGGAAGTTTGGAACGAATTGCACGCAGATGTTGTTAGAAAATTGTGTGAAAGGTATGAAAACAATTTCTTAATGCGTTCGAAATGCTCAATAACTGGCTACCAAAGAACTGATTTGAAACAAAAAAAGATTCATTTGATGTTTTTTTAAAAAAATCTACAGTTGTACGTGGATTTTTGGTACCATAGTAAAAGAAATTAATTTTTCAGTTGTTAATGTGAGTTGAAACAAATTAGGAGCCATCGTATGCTAGTCATCGTTGCTGCTGGCTTGATTTCAATCACTTCTTATCGCCCCTTTTGGAAGATAATTATGCGTTGGTACAAACCTCAAGTTCTGACATGTTCGTGTGTGTACTACTATCAATGCAAATAGTCAATTAGTTTCAATGTGTCATAATTTGAGAATTCCATTGACGCTACTGTTAATCTCGTCACTTGTGGTATATTAATTGATGGTGCTGAAATGTGTGCGAATTGTGTCAAATTGAGATTGCAACTGGAGTAAACTGAAATTGGTGCAAAAATGTCATCTCAAAATTCGTCATACTATGGTTAGTAAAATTTGTAAAAGTTACTTTTCAATTCTATCCTTTCATATTGTGGATCAAGGCAAAAAAGACTTGGTTTTCAACACAGCCTCTTTTGGGTCTGGTAAGAGTGGCTAAGCCTCCATCATCATTAATAAAGAACTCGATTTGATTTCTGGTGCCTATCACTTCTGAAAACAAACGATTGCAACAAAACGTTATATCCAAGTCCATAAAAACGATCTGGGGAAAAATGTATTTAGCTTTGTTGTTTTGTGCGTTTTATTACGACCCTCCTCAATTGTTATTTTACACCGTAATAATGGTGTATATGAAAATCATAATGGGTAGTCATACTCTTAGTTGGCTGTACAAAAAATATCATGCGAAATTCATCAGTTTGTTATCTTGCGTGGTAATGACAAACATTTAGAAACAGTTCCGTCAGTTTGTACTCTGTGCAACAACATCAATTTTTACTGCTGCTCAGGTTGCCGTCAATTGTCCAATTTGACATTTTTTCGCGTATTAAAACAAATATTTTGCAGGGAGCGACCTGGTCCGGCAACTGAACTACAGGTACGGTGATTTTGCCTCAATGCGTGATACCTACAAACACTTACTACCTCCCACCGAAGATGAAGACGATGAGTTAGAGGCCAACCCTGGAACAGTAGAGTCGAGTGCCCAGTCGGGTCTAAATGGGGTTAATTTTGAAGAGTACTACAGGACCATGATCATTCCAGCAATCATCAGAGATTCTAAATCACTCATGATGCCTGTTAGTTATGCTTACTCTATTAGTTTAGTATGTTAGATTATAGCTCTGTGAACCCTGAACCAAGATCTTAAACCCAAGGGTGCTTGCCATGGGTGTGTCTGAATTGACTAATTTCCAGAACTTATTTAGACGCAACTTTTAATGAATCTTGATGCATATTAAACCAATGTATTGAGCCGATAAGTTCATTAATAGCTGCAGAGCGATAGCTGGGGCTATATTGGCTTTCTCATTGCTTTTTTAGAATACAAAGAATTTGGATTGTATTGGTTCTCAGACTTTTTATAGCTGCGAAGTTTATAGCTATATTGCGGTGTTCGTGGTTTTTACGACTCGAAGAGGAGTATTGGTTTTTACGACTCGAAGAGCAGTATTGGTTTTCTCTCGGTTTTTTTTTTTACAGGAAGTAGATTTGTTCACGCGGCATTTTGACCTAAAAGCGAAAGTGAGAAAAGCTGTCTTGTTGAACAGATTTTCGCTAAGCGAGAAAAGTTTTTTGATCATGCGCTGCGTTTAGTGAATGACTTTTTGACTTTGAAAAGTAGTTTTTGACTGAATTGCACATATAGATAACCGTTTTTAGCCGTTTTTTCGTCTAAGTGGCCCAATTTTTTTGCTTTTAATTTGGTTTCTTGTAGAAATAAATTTTATTCGATACTATATTAAAATGTCAACCTCGGAAGTTGATACCACAGTGTTTTGCAGGGCCTGAAAATGCGTTTCAAGTTGAAAATTGACACAATTCTTGATTTTTTAGTTAATTTTTAGCTTTTTTAATATTAATTTCTTCATTTTTGGATCTTTTAACCGTCTTTTTGTCAAAAATCAGTTAATATTGCAACTTCTCTTTGATAATTCCTATACTCAACGCCTCTTTCTACCTCGATGTAATTTTGTTTCATAAAATTGTACTTATGCTAATCCGATTTTCGTAGTTTTTTCCGATTTTCGTCAGTTTTTCGTTTGTATTTTGGTTGTAATTGCTAGAAATAGTTTTTTTGTGCAACATGAGGGACTTTAATTTCGTTTCAATATAAATTCATTCATTTTTTGGCGTTAAGTTTTGAAAAAACAGTTAAAACTTTTTCATAAATGCAGTCTTAACTTAAAAGTTCTTTGACCATTTTTTTGCAAAATGTTTCAATGTTTTGTATTCATGAATTCTGCTTTTTCCTGCTTTTTGTTCTCTTCAGGAGGATCGATGTTCGTATCGGATGACTAGTTATCTTTTCTATGTCTTGAATGCTGAACAATGAAATGTATTCGTTTTTCTTGTTTTTTAAATTGACTTTCAACTTTCAAAAATCTAGAATGACTTTTTGTTACGGTGTTCATTACATTGCGCCCATATTATTATTCTAATTAGTATCATTCTAGCTTTGTCCTGGCACCTACATTTATTTTCGGTATATTGATTTTTTCAGTTGTAAAAAATCAATGATTTCAGCTTTTTCTTAGATTTTCGTCATTTCTTTGGTTTGCAATTGATTTCATTCAACATAAGGCAGTACTGAGAGTTTGATAGCACGCTTTTTCCAAAATTTCCACTTTTGACTAATTACTACAGCTTTCTTCCGGCCTTGGTATTAATTAAAACGATTTTTTGCCTTTGAATATTCTGCTGCTTATGTCTTTTCTATGATCAATTTTATTTTTGATTTAGTATGAAATCATGTTGTCTAGCTTATGTACAAGAAGGAACAGGTGTATGTTGTTTTTTTGTCTTAATCGCAGTGATTAGAAGTGTAATTATAGGTGTTTTCTGATTCTTAAATTTGAGCTTTCTTTTTTGAAAATATTAAAATTAGTTTCTAAGATTATTATCTGCCGTTTGCTTTCATGATCTTTTTCAGATTAGAATATTGAATTATTTGTGGGCTATTGATAACCTTGTCAGCTTTTTCAGACTATCAGGTTTTCGACCACCTTAATTATTTTGGATTTTTTAACGTTACCAAACGTTTTCAATAATATAAAATTTTGCTGCATTTTGTTTCTCTTGTTGACAGTGGTTTAAGTTTCGCCAATTTTTAGAGCATACCTGGGGAGGTAATGAGTTAATGGTTTCATACAAAAGGTAGCGGCTTCCGTTGCAATTACGGTTTTGTTAGTGAAGTTCTGACGCTTCGAGTCGCTTCCGGAATTCTTCCGGCTATGTTCTTAAGGTTTTTTTTTACCGGAAGTACTATTCGTTCAGACGATGTTTTGACCTAAAAGCGAAAGCGAGTAAAATTGCAGTGTGAACTAATTTTTTCTGAGCGAGAGAAGTTTTTTGATCATGCGCTGCGTTTAGTGAATGACTTTTTGACATTGAAAAGTAGTTTTTGACTGAATGGCAGATATAGATAACCATTTTTAGCCGTTTTTTCGTCTAAGTGGCCTAGTTTTTTTTTGCTTGTAATTTGGTTTTTGTAGAAATAATTTTTAATCGATGCTATGTTGAAATGTAAACCCCGGAAATTGATAGCACAGTATTTTGCATAGCCTGAAATTGCGTTTCAAATGCGAAATTGGTACATATTTCCTGATTTTTTAGTTAATTTTTGGCTTTTTTTCTATTAATTTCTTCCTTTTTGGATCTTCTAGCTGTTTTTGTCAAAAATCAGTTAATATGGCAACTTCCCTTTGATAATTCATATACTCAATGCCTCTTTCTACCTCGATGTAATTTTGTTTCATAAAATTGTACATTTGCTAATCCGATTTCGTAGTTTTTTTGCCAAATTTTTTCAGTATTTTGTTTGTATTTTGCTTTTAATTACTAGAAATAGTATTTTGGGGAACATTAGGGACTTCAATTTCGTTTCAATAAAAATTCAATCATTTTTTGGTGTTAAGGTTTTGAAAAAACAGATAAATTTTTTTCATAAATGCTGTCTTAAATATTTTTTGACCACTTTTTTGCAAAATGTTTCATTGTTTCGTACGTCTGAATTCTGCTTTTTCTTGTTTTATTCTGTTTAGAAAGTTGGATTTTTGTCTCGAGTGACTCGTTGTCTTTTCTATGTCTCGAATGCTGATCAATGAAATGTACTCGTTTTTCTTGATTTTTTTAAATTTGATTTTCAACTTTCAAAAATCAAGAATTGGTCTTTTTGTTACGGTGTTCCTAACATTGTGTCCATATTCTTCACATTCTCGTTTGTATCTTTCTAGTTTTGTCGTGGCACCTACTTTTGTATTCGTTATATTGATTTTTTCAGTTTTTAAAAAATTGAATGAATTCAGCTTTTTCTTAGATCTTGGTTTCTTCGCTTTGCAATTGATTTAATTCAAAATAAGGCAGTACTGGGAGTTTGCTAGAAAGTCTTTTCCAACATTTTGACTTTTTACTATTCATTGCAATTTTCTTCCGGGCGTGGTATTGTTTTTAGACGATTGTTTGCCTTTGAATATTATTCTGTTGCTTTTGTTTTTCTATGATTAATTTAATTTTTGAATTAGTATGAAATCATGTTGTCTAGCATATATACAACAAGGAAGAATCATGTTTTTTTGTCCTAATTGCCTTGATTAGAAATCTAATTGTAGTGGTTCTCTGATTCTTAAGTTTGAGCACTCTTTTTAATAATTTTCACTTTCCTGTCTTTTTTGAAAAGTTTTTATCTGCCGTTTGCTTTCGCGATCTTTTTGAGATTAGAATCATTAATTATCTAAGGGCAATTGATGGCCCTGTCAGCTTTGTCAGGCTATCAGTTTTTTTGATCATCCTAAAAGTTTCAGATTTTTTTAACGTTACCAAACGTTTTCAATAATAAAATTTTGCTGCATTTTCTTTCTCTTGGTGACAGTGGTTTAAATTTCACCGATTTTTAGATCAGACCCGGGGAGGTAATGAGTTAATGGTTTAATACAAAAGGTAATGGCTTAAGCTTTTTGTGAAGTTTTGGTGCTTCGAGTCGCTTCCGGAATTCTTCCGGCTATGTTTTTTTTACAATTCAAAGAATTTGAATTGTATTCCTGCTCTCTTTTTTGAGATCTGTTCAGACATTCTCATTTTTGAAGTCAAATTGGAGCGGTTATTTTTGTTCACGCCGAAACAGGAAGTGCAGCAAAAAGCGAGTGGTTTTGCTGCGTTTTTTCACACCAATTTCAAAGCAGTGAGAAAACGGTGTTTGAACAAAAATTCAGTGTCTCGATTGTGGTTTTTTTGTTCACATGCGGCCATTTGAATTTAGTTTTTGCTTTTTTTGTTCATTTTTGATCGATTTTTTTAAGTAGCTTTCCTAGTCCATTTATTGTCCAATCTGTTCTAGGTCCAATTTCTTGCTTAGTTGAAAAAGTTCTTTCACTTGTGTCTGGTTTTTTTTCGTCGTTTAACGGTTTTTTTATTTGCTACACAGCAAAGCTGAAAAATTTCCTGAAAAGTCTCTGAATGAGTTCCTCTCACTAATTGCCTTTGCGTGACGTCATTTCTCAGTCTGTCCAGTAGAAGTTTTTAGGTAAGTTGTGTGATTAGATTTTGATCATGCGTGACTTACCTCACTCAATAAAATGACCTTGGCACTTTAAAACATAAGGTTATTTTGAATTAGTTTAAGGTCAAAGGAACTAATGTGTAATAACTATCCCTAATAAAATTGATAAAATTGCTTCCGCGGCGTGAATTTTAACAAGCGTTATTTATATTGCTGAATACTTTTACATAGCTTTTTCAGCAGCGTCGATAAATTTTTCATCTTATATCTCTGTGTTAAACGGAGATCTGTATTAAACGGCACGACACTCTGTTTCGCAGTTATTCCGGCAGTATGCCAGTTATGTTTTTATTACAATTTTTTTTTGCATTGGGGCGCTGTTTTTTGAGACTCGAGGAGTAATGGTTCCTTTTTTGATCGGTGATTTCTATATTAGTGAATGCGTTTCAGAAAATCCAATACTACACCTGAAAAGATGTTTCGATTAATGTGCCGAACAAAAGTCAAAAAGGTTTTTTTTCAATTAGTTGTCCTGAGAGCCAGAAATGTAGTTTGTGCCAAATAAACAATTTTTTTATGTGCAGCTTTTTGAAAGCAGTTTTTTCAGCTTTAACTCATAATTTTTTCGGCGCGTCTTTTTGGATTATGTCAAGCAGTAACTGTACTTTTGAAAGCGCTATTAACCACTTGAAGCAAATAATAGAGTGTAAGATCAACCTTTGATCTATTTTTGTATTTTCGCAATTTTGCCCTTTTAGATTTTAGTCGCTTTATAGCAATTTTTGTCTCCATTTTTTTTCAAATTTTTTGGTTGAAGTTTTGCGGGAGTTCTCAATGAAATAAATGCAACACTTTTTTTTCACTTCTTTTTAAATGTTTCTGTCTCTGTTTCTTCAGTGGTCAGTCGCCAAACAAGCATATTTTAAATGATTATTCAGAAAGTTTGATGGCACGCAGCAGATTGAAAAGAATTTCGTAAGTTTGAGTAGTCTGAGAAGGTAGTAATTTTGTATTTCATTTTGAGTTTTTGAGTTTTTTTCGTTTCGCGGTATTCAAGTAACTCTTGTCTTGTTTTCTGGATCATGTTGTTGTTTTTTTAACTGAGACGAACTCTATCATACAACAATTGTTGTCCTAACTTGTGCAGATTTTTCAGGTAAATTTTATCGGGGTTTGCTTTTCTTATTTGTTTCCTCTGCGTGTTGATTCAAATTGAAATGTTAAATACTTTTTATGATTAGTTGGTGGTTGGCTAGGGCGTACGGTCCTCTTTACTTTGGGTCAGTTCCGGAGTCTTTGGGTCAGTTCCGGAGACTTTTTTAGGTCTGTTCACAGTTAATTGTTTTTTGAAGTCAAATAGAGTGGTGATTGTGCTTACCCCGAAACGTGAAGTGGAGCGATAAAGGTTTTGCAGCGGAAAAGTATTTTTTGGGTTTCTAATCGTAAATTAGAAGGTGAAAACGGTATTTGAACAACAATTAGCTTTTTCGATTGCTATGAAGTTTCACGTGCGTCACTGTGATTAATTTTTTTCCAGGTTTTTGGATTGGTGTTTTTGATTGCTTTTGCGAATCAATTTGTAGTTGTTGCTAGGTCTAATTTTCTATTGAAAATTCTTTGATATTCTGTTCAGGACTTGTATTATTATGTTTTTGTTTGGAAAATTAAGTTTTATGGGCATTAAGTTTTATTAGAGGCCATGAGTGGTCTTCTCTGCTCCTATACTTGCGTAGTGTGCTGAAGTTATTGAGATGGCCTAAATTGAAGATGAAAAAATTTTCCCTGACATCGTACGCTTTTAATATCTTTGAAATTTTTCTTGAGTTTTTATCGAATTTTTAGTTAATTCCTCTTTTTTGTTGTGATTGTAACTTATTCTGATTGATGAAAGATCTCATTATTTTTCTATTGAGATATAAGTGAACGTGTTTAAGGTCACTTGATTGCTAATGGTTTTAATTTCTGGATACAAGTTTCCATAAAAATCTGATTTTGGGATATGGCCATATTTTTGGGGCATATGACCTCTTTTGTGAGGTCATGTCAAGTTATCACAATATTCACAGGTTCCATTGACACTGAAAAAGAGCCAATCCAACTTATATAGCGTTTTGATGGAATAATTTGTTTTTAGTAGCTTCACTAACTTCTTCTTGCTTTTTTTATTTTTGTATGTTTGATTTTTTTTAAGATTTTGCCTGCATTTGTTCCTTTTGTTGTCCTGAAATTTATTTTAATAATTGTTCTGAATAATAGCCGCAAAGTGATAGCTGAGGCTATTATTGGTCTTCTCTTGGTTTTTTGCGCTAACACTATTTTTGTTACGACCATATAACGTCAATTCCAATCTGCTTTTTAATCATTCATTCGTGCAATTTTAACTAAATTGCGTGTATGACGTCATTTTTCACTCTTAGTGGAGAGGGTTTTCGTTCATTCGTGTGATTAATTTTTTGGTCACACGTGACCTACCTCCCTGTCAAAAATGGCTTCACTCTGAAATTGATTTTTCTTCACTTTAATGCAAGAAGATAAGGTCAAGGGAGTGCGCGTCACTCTGTTTGAAGGGTATATGAGGACAGCTAATAGAAGCAGCAATATGTTAAACAGATTCCCAATCAAAATATAACAGCTCAGTATTTTAAAAAATGGTGTCCGTTTTTTACTATCAGTTTGAAACCGTTTGCGGAACAAGGAAGGTATCGCAACTATTTTGTGGCAATCTGCTAGCTATTTTAACGTGTAACTTAGTCTCATCAATAGCAGATTAATAACAGTTTCTGATATAGCAAAGATTAAACTATTGGTTTAATGCTTCAACTGACGTTTTATAGGACACTGTTTTTTATGCTCAACAATATTTGAGATCTTTTTTTATCTTTTCACATAGTACCTTTAATAACTGTTCCCATTGGTGTTCACTTGGCAGCCAATTGGTCGTATATACAATCTGAAGTTAATAGTTAATGATTTTAATCTTCAAAACTTCGTGATTTCGTAATTTGAAAGTTTTTGAATTCTGTGGGTATTTATTTTGTAGTCTTATGACTAAGTCTCACCAATCACAGGTTCCAGTGGCTTACTCAGGAGATATGTGTAACTCTGTCAAGTGTTTCTTAAACGCTATTAGTTGTTATGACTTTTGATTTTATTTGTTTTCAAAAAATTCTATGATTTTTGAACTCTGCCCCTTTTCTCCTTTTGTCTACTTATTATCTAGTCCGATTAATAAGGGGTCCCATCCTCTTTCTAATGAACCACAAGTTAATTAAAGTAATTTTTATTTTATCTGATGGTTTTCTTGACTTTCTTAGTAAAGTATTTTGAAAACTGGTTTTGATTTTTTGCCGTCGTAATTAATGTTTTGTTTTTGTTTTGTTTCCTAGTTCTCATTAATGGTGTGTCTCATTGGCCCTGTAATGGTGCAAGGCATTGTTTAATTCGTTTATTTTTTTGCAATTTTTTAAAACTCAACCACATATTTTTGAACGGTATGTGAATTTTTAAAGCTTTCCTATGTTTTTATTTGGTAGACAATTTAGTTTAAAAATGTGAATGGGTAGGGTCGGAACCCTGTGTGCAATATTTTTGCTTCAAGTTTGCTAGTCATCGGTATTGAAGAGTGACATCTAACTTCAGAGAATGCGTTGATGTAATCCGTTGAGTTTGTTTCTCCTTTCTAGCCGGACTTTGCCTCCGAAATGCAGGCATTGAAGCTCTGTGAAGAAAACGAATTCTATCTATCGAATCAAAAGGAAACTTTAAAGCGACTTGAGGCTGAAAATCAGAAACATCGACAAGAAATGGCCAAGCAGAAATTGATCGAGAAATCAAATCAGTTCAAAACGAAACAGAAAGAAAACGAACAACCAAAACCCGCATCGAATAATGAGCGAAGTTCAAAAAATGATGAACAAATTCTGCATCGCGAAAGTCTTTCAACAAATTCCCCAGCTTCTGAAGTTCAAGCTAAGCAGACGAATGACTCTTTTGAAAGTGAAATTACTGCTAAAAACGGATTATTATTCAAAAATATTCAAAGCAAGCTAAACGAACACGCTCAATCAACTAAAGTTTCGAAACTGCCATCTACAACAGAAAACTTAGTATGTGCAAAATCAGAGAACACAGAAACGATGGCTGAAAGCAGCGAACGTTCGATTTCTCAGGTTTTGTACTCGAGAAACGTTGATTACGATCGACCGAATTCTAGCGAAATGTCAGTTTACGCAATGAATGATGAAAGAATTGAAAGAAACAATCGCCAAGAAGGTGAAATACCTCAAGCTGGCTCGGAACAGGGCGTTAGATCACGACTTCCGTTCGAAATGACCGGTCATTTGAACTCCGGAGCTGATTTACAACCAGGAAATGAAAATGGATCTGTATCAACTTCTGTTCCATTTTATGCTGCAGGCTCGAATAAAAAGGTTTCAGGTAACTCAAGTCAGCGCGATTTGAAATCACAACCGAGACCAGCTTCGACTCAGTTTATAAATTATTCAGAGTTTGAGGACAACACGACACCCTTCGATACGGTCGCCATTCAAAGTGTGAACGATTTGAAGGAGTTGGAACAGATTTTCATGACAAAGTCTACGAGTGGACAAAGTAATGCTTATCGAAATAATCAGACAGTTTTCAATCATGTAGGACCGAATAATCATTCTGCGAATCAACCAAACCAAATTTATGCGAACCCGTTATCAGTCACCCAAACCTCCGTCGGGTTAAGTGGCTATACTACTTTGGGTTCTAACTATTACTCACCCGCTGACACAAAAAGCGGCCCAATTTCTCAGACGGGAACAGCTCCAAATTCGTTCTCTATGCAAAATGCAGCAACTATCAACACAAATGCCGAATTTGCTAATCAAACTAATTTGAAGAGGAGCTCTGTTCCGGTTATTTATCACAATTCTTATTTAAACTCTAATTTAACCCAACAAGGCATTAGTCATCATTTTCCTGCTGGTCAGAGAAACGTCAATGGTTTGAATTTTGATATCTCCACAGAAAATAAAAACCCTCAACTGTCAACTACAACTGCGAATTTTCAATCATCAACTTTTTCTGCGTATCTGCCTCTGACTCGGCATTTTACTCCATCTCAACCTTCGAGCGATCAGTCCATGTTAAATTATCAACGATTTCAAAACACCTCAACTTCAAATCAAATTGCTGCTTCTGGTGCAACGGGGAATCCTATTCAAATTCCCTTCACAGCTACCCATCATGATGCAAGCGTTGGTTCGAATCCCAATGGGACCAATGCGTTTAACCAAGTTGCGGATAGTTTTGGGAACCACGTTATTTCGGGTCCGAGGTCTCTAAGTCCGAGGATGGACAACCCACTTGACCCGAATAAGTCGACCCAAAATTCCCTTTCAAATTCACAATACGTGCCCAATGGTGCTATGAGCTCAAATTTATTAACTAATAGTAATCAATTATCAATTGGTACTACCCAACCCATGTCAGCACAAATGTCATATAACGATAACAATAAAGTCAAAATGGCGAAGAATGACAATAACACAGCGGACCATTCTTATTATTCTTCTTTGGGAAGCTCTGGAACCGGAATGAAACCGGCTAAAAGTCTGGGTGACTTGACCAGCTGTGTTCCTGCGGCATCTTTGTCTGAGGAACGGAAACCAGATTTTAACGTATATCTCCCAATGTCTAGTTACTTAGCTATGAAAAAGTAGACTTTAGTTGGAATGTAAATTTTTCCCTGTTTTGTTGACGTATACAAAGAAGTTTATATTTGAAAAAAAATTGGTTTTAGCTACTTGAAAACAGACATGTTGCAATTACTCTTTTTTTCTGACATGAGGTTGTGTAGGGGACTTTCCATTGTTCGTTATTTCCATTGTGCTGCAACCAGAATTGGAGAATTTCTTAGAATTGGGGGATATTTATGCTAGTGTGGGGAAACTGATCGGAGGGCATAATACATTGATGGACAGCTATCTTAGTCCTTAAGTGTACAAATCAATGAAAATGCTCCCAAGACTTAAAATCACGAAGAGAGGTTCTAAGTTTTGTTATAATAAGATGAATAATCAATAGTCCAAGTTTTCTAGGGATTGGTCTCAAACAAAGTTTGAAGCAATTATTGTAAACGTGTGTGTCTTTCTTATGCAAAATTTTTGCTTGATGCATTTGCATTTTCTCGGGTATATTTTTAGACTTATTTACTGACTTTTTCACACTTTTGTTCTTCATTTTTCAGTGATCCAAGTAGCTCTCGTTCTGAAATACTTTGTTGCTGAGAGAGAAGGGAAAACAGTCATTCTAGGGCAGTGTTAAGGTGCCAGGCTGCCAATATGCAGGTCCGGATTCGAATCTCCAATGGGGAAGATTTTTCAACACGCTTAAAACATTTTTTAGCCACGCCCCCTCTAAATTAAATTGCCGCCGTCGGTCCTTCGAGAGCAATTCATCCTACGTTAGTTTAAAAAGTTTTCCATCTTCGGTGAGTCTGCTCGTTACAGTGAACAGAAATTTTTAGAAATCCAATGGTAAAATTTGTCTCCAATGGATATTTCAACACTGTGTTTTTCTTAGTTTTCATCTATCTCGTTTTATATCAAAATAGGGACATCTCGCTTATTTTCTATAGCCCCCGTAATAGTAAACATTTTTTGTTTGAATTTAAAACAAAGTGTTTAAAACAAGTTTCGCACTGGTCAATTCACTGAATTTTTCATTCGCTAGTTTTTAGCGCAAATTGAGTTAAAGTGATTTGTAGTTGGTTCGGAAATCAACTTTGAGCCGTCAACTTTTTTTGCCTCATAAGATGGGTTCTCGGGGCAACTTTTTGTGATAAATAATTTCGATATCGGAGTACTTTTTTTTAAAGCTTATAGGCCCAGAAATATGATAACCGTCAAAAAACTTTTTTAATTGGTCTCAAACAAAGTTTGAGGCAATTATTGTAAACGTGCGTCTTTTTTATTGCAAACTTTTGCTGAACGTTTTCACATTTTCTCTAGTATGTTCTTGAACTTTTTGGCTGACGTCTTCACGCTTGTTCTTCATTTTTGAATGATCCAAGTTGCTCTCGTTCTAAAAAAGTTTGTTGCTGAGAGAGAATAGAAAACAATGGCGTTGTAGGGAAGCGGTAAGGTGTTATTCTGCCAATATGCAGCTCCGGCTTCGAACTTCCAGGGGAAGATTTTTTTGCACTTATAAATTTAAGCTACGCCTCCTTTCAACTAAATTGCCACCGTCGTTCGTTCATCTGACAATCCACCAGAGCAATTCATCTGACGTTATTCGATTTATGTTTGAAAGTAGAAAGTTAGCCAATTTTCTGCTTTCTCTCGTTGAGTTTGAAAATTTTTCCATCTTTGTTAAATCTGCTCGTCATGGTGAACAGAAAAGAAACAGTGAGAAAATTTTTTTCCTTTCCAATGGATATTTCAAAATTGTCTTTATCTTCTAGAGTTTTCATCGATCTCTCTTTATATCAAAATTGCGACATCTACAGCCACCGTTTCAGTGAATAAATTTTTTGGGTTGTTTGAAATTAAATAAATTAAATTTGGGTTGTTTGAGTAATAAATTTCCTCTCATGCGCGCATTTTTATCACCTTTTTAAACGTGGATTTAAATAAAAAATATAGTAGAGCATGGAGAAATGATGCAAACGCATTAAATTAATTTTTTGCACTGGTCAATTCACTGAGTTATTTATTCGTTAGTTTTAGAGATAAATTTTCTTCTGGGCATTTTTTGAACGGTTTCTTAGGTTTTTACCTTGAAGCAACTTATTTGTGTTCATATACTTGATTCAATTACGTTTGTCACCGTCAGGAATGCTTCCTTAGGTTTATTTGATCTTGTATAAGTGTAATACATTAGACTCTGGTGCAGTCATTAAAAATATCTGGCTTTAATTTAGAAGCAGGCAGTAGTTCGAGATGTTAGCAGGAGTCACGTAACCTCGCTTGACATGAAACCAGCACGTTTTGAAATGCCGGCACTGGTACAGTTCTGAAATCTGGCTTAAGTTTAATTCTGCTACTGTTAATGGGAAAATCTCACATTTTAGAATCTGGCAAATTCATTCTTACTGTTCATGTGCGTGTTTCAACAGATGAACTGATTTATGCTTGGTAATTGACTGCAGTAAAAATAAACGAAGTTCATCACTCTTTGAAATCTTTTAAGCAGGCGATAATATCTTTCCTTTGGTTTGTTTCTTTAAAACTATAAAGAGCCTACAGCGAGGCTACTTTTTACCCCCAGTCGATGCATACAAAATCAGCCATAATTTTAGTTACCTCATTTGGTAAAGATATGTGGGGTTTAATGAAGCGGGATGAAAAAAAGTTGAACCATGCAAGATTCTGGCTCTATGGTGTTACTACTAAGCCAACGCGGCACTGTGTAATAAAAGTCAGGAAATTAATTTAGAGTTTTTTTGTTCCCTAAAGTAATTTTTAAATTGTTGAATGTCCTGTAGAGTTCGAGCTAAGTGTACTTGTTAAATATTTCAAGATTGATAATTTTTCCAGAACGAGAATTTTTTTCGATGGTTACTATGACTAATTGATTTGGGTAACTCGATGAATATTGCTGTGAGTTTTCCGGTTAATTTCTAACAAATTGGCTCAATTACTTGTTTATTTTCACCACAGGTTGCGCTTTACATCAAAGAGCTTTTCATGAAAATAATGCTGCATTTTAACAACGGTTGAACAATTCACCAATTTATATAATTGAGATGACGTTTTGTTTTTATACAGTCATTGTTACACTAACGAATAACGAGTGGATCAAATGGCTGATATTGTAACAATTATGTCATGACCTAAATATAGACGTTACATTTTATTTATACCTTTCATTGTTGTGTTTTCAGATTCGATATTGAGTTCAAACTGACAAATTCAATCGAAGCAGAATTAACAAACGATGCCCTTCAGCACGGGAAATTTTGACAAGTGCGTTAATTCGAAATTGTGAAATTATTGAAGAGAATTCCACCCCCCCCCCCCCCCCCCCCACTACCACCCCCACCACCACAACCACCACCCTCAAGCGTAACGCATAACTTTGTGTCCAAGTAACAGTTCTAGGCAGTTCAGTTTTAAACAGTTCTATTTTGTGTATAAATGAGCATGGAAAATGGATCATGCACATGCTAATAAGTAAAATTTTGTTCACGGGGAGGTGGAAGGAAAGAAATCAACTTATAAAAAATCAAGATATATAAAAAATATTTCCTCAAATGAGCTGTAAGTTAATGATGGCCTTTCAGGTTACTGGACAAGGCGACGAGCAGCAACCTTCTGGAACCGGATTGGGATGCGACATTGCAGCTGTGTGATGCCGTGAGGGCAGGAGAGGTCACACCCAAGTATGCTGCCAATGCTGTCTCAAGAAAGGCATGTTTCAATCTCATCGTTGTTTTCTACACACAGATGAAGATGCATTACATCTTTACTTCTATCAACAAATTTGAGTTTTTTTGATCTCCCTTGTGAACGGTCTGACCCCTGATCCCTCCAAGCCATCTTGCTCATGCAATTTGAGTCCTTATTTATGTGGTTCAAATGCGTATTTTGTCTATAAGTGTTATTTTTCAATTTGATTTTTTCTTCACTTTCCATACTGACCCCTTGCAGTCACGAATTGAAACAAAAATGGTCACATTCGTTTTTGCTCATTATTACGGCTTAAAACCTTGTCTTTGTTAGTTTAAAGTAACTTCCTAAACCGGTCATGCAAAGGAATAAATTCCCGAAGATCGGCTCGCCCTGAAGCCCAACATAGATACAAGAAAAGGAGTCTAGGTAGTTTGCGTGCGTTGACACATATTCCGATCCCGCTCATCCATTAAACTTCGAAATCAATGGAGAAGTTTTTCAGCGTTTGAGTAGTATAATTTATGGGCATTTGAAACTGACACGCTCTTCAACTTCAAGTAGAACTTTGAGAACTCAACTTTGAAATATTGTGTCCAACAAATTCTGATTATCCTGATCAGCAAAGAATTTTCAAGGTTTTTCAGAATAATAGGCATGTAGAAACGGGTGGAAACTAGTGCCTTTAATTGTTCGAAAAATTCAATACTACTCAGAGAATCTTTGAAAAATTTAAAAAGAAGACAAATGGCAAAAGACTAAATTTTCATGGCCGTCATATTGCTCAAACTTTTTTTTCTACAACTGAATTTTGTAAACTCTAACTGAAATAAGAACAAAAGTTGAGTGAGAACTCAGGAAACAGATAAAGTTGGATTTGAAAAATTCATCAATTGTATCATAGATAGTGTGCTCAAATTTGAGAATTGACAATACTTTTGAAAAATATCTTTGAAAGTGTCTTTTTGTCTGCAACTAGAATGCCCCGAAAAAGTCTCAAAAATGCTAAATTGAAGACATCAATCAGAGGCATCGGAGTAAGCCAAAGAAAATATTTAAATTTCTGTTGATCGGTTTTTAGTCGTGGTCTTTTCTATAAAAAACAAAATGAAAAATTTGTCTTCTTAGAAGCAGAAAATTCTAACATGAGATATATGCAAGTAAATATGTAATGTTTCCCTAATTGCATGGTACAGATGCTCGCTCATTGCGTACAAATTTTGGTAAAATACTACCAGCTCGCTAATAAAATCTAGTTGAGCAGATATCATACTCGGTAAAGAATTAAATTCCTGAAACTGACGGATGATTTGGGATAGACAGTAGCAAAACCACGCACATAAATAATCTTTGTTAAAAGCAAACAATGATAATTGCTTCTGTATCAAAAATTGAGACCTAACTTAATTATTACGAAATGATCTTCTGTCAGTTTTTTTAAGGAACTAAAATCTTTCAAGTCTTTGCTGAATCCAAGGGCCCTCTTTCAAGGAAACTCAATTAAGTAATTAGCTTGCTTCTGGCGCAAAATTTGCAGTTCCTGATCATCAGAACACCAAAAGATGACAACGATAACTCGCAAAAGCGAAAAATTGATGCTTTCTCATGTCTATAACAATTGATTTTTACTGATCATCAGAACACCGAAAGATTACAACGATAACTCGCAAAAGCGAAAAATTGATGCTTTTTCATGTCTTTAACAATTGATTTTGAAGACCATCACATCGAGGCGTTACAGTGCAGAAGCGTTGAGTAGCTTTGAATGGTAGTATTTTGTGTTATATTTGCTAAAAAAAACTGTGTATGGAAGAAAATTGATTAACCTTAAAAACTTCTTTGATATTTTTGATTTTTTTTACGAGTAATGTTGTTTTCAAGTGAAGACAACAATGGAAACAAAATTTGTTGGTTTGATTTCATTTTTACTTAAAATGCAATTAAGTTAATAAGGTTTTGATAGGAAAAGAGAAAACAAAGTTTTGAAAAAAAATGTTTTTCTGTTCTAACTATAAAAAATTATAAGATCGATTGACGAATTGAAACCAAAATGTTCAAACTTACTACTGATCAGTAGATTTGGCATTGTTTACTACGTGGATTCCACAATTGCTGTTTATCATAGAATATGAATAGAATGAAAAAAGAGGTTTTTGAACATTTAAACCCCATGATACTCTGATTTAATTTTTTTTATTTGCTTTAAAGCCAGATTTGTTTTGTTGGAACCAATAACGTGCCCAAAAATTATTTTTTGGATTAAAAATTGTTCTTTTTTCTACAGCTGCAATTGAAATTTTAAATTTTTGTTAAAAAGGAATAAAATCATATTTGTAAACAGTATATCAAAATTAACCTAACCTCAGTTTGCTCACATTATAATTTCTCACATAATTTTCTAGTGGTACCAAAACATCTGAGACAATTGATTTTTTGACTTGAGATCCTTTTTATCTACAATTTAAAGTTTAGTTTCAAATAGTATTGGTACAATTTTAAAAATTAATTTGATACCTAGCGACCAAAAATTATTCAAATCTCTCCTGGTCGAGGAAATATCTCGCAGATTTGTTAAATTGCTGGTTTAGCATCTTCCCGTTTTCAACCAATGTACTGAAAAACAATATTAATCCAGAAAACAGCGTTATTTGTTGATATAGGGTTAATTTACTGGAAATATTGCAAGTGATTACTGAAATATGGCAAGTTGATTGATCGAAGTTAGCAAAAAAATCGACAAAACTGCAATCGACCATTTGATAAATCTCAAATGCCTCAAAAATTTCATAGTTTATGAAAGTTTCAGAAGTTGTAAGCCCAATTTTTACCCAAAGTTTCAGAAGTTGTAAGCCCAATTTTTACCCAATGAAAAAGTACAAAATCAGCAAAAAAACTTAATTTTACTACAAATTTTGGATAAAGAAAAGCTCGCCTTAGATTTTTCCTTAAATAAAATATGGCATAAATTTTTTTTATAAAATTTGGCAATACTAACTCAAGATTAATCTGTTGGATACTTAGATTACAAATAAATAGCTATCGTTTTTTTACTATCTAGTCAGTTTAAAGTTTACGATAAAAATTCTAGCGAGCAAATGGGCAACCATTTTATTCTCCTTTCTTATACCTCAAGCGCTCTTCTCTAGCTAATTTTACGTCGAACGAGTTTCTTGTCAAGCTTATCTTATGCACGACCTAAATCTGGTTACTCTCTCTCTCTCTCTCTCTCTCTCTCTCAACATTCAAATGCAAGGGCTATCTGATTAACTGCCCTCGTAGAGAAGCAATTAATGTAAACGTGTCTTTTTTATGCAAAATTTTCGCTTGACCGTTTTGACTTTTCGAATGACTTTTACGCCCTTGACTTTTTGCGTTTTGTGTGATCTAAAATTCTCTCTCAATAAAAATTTGAAGCAGCTGAACTCAACTGGCGGCAATTTAATACTAAGGGTCAAATGAAAAGTGCGCCCAAACTGGTGCTATTTTCACTTTAAATCTTAATAGTGGTATATGTTAACCTCTAATGTGGTTATTTGAAGCCCACTATTGAACTTCTTAGTCCCATTTAGTCCCTCTCCCCCTGCTCGACTGAAGCAGGCTGCAATTGATTAGAGCTCCCACTAGTTGTTCGAGAGCAATTTTTCCGACGTTTAGTTGGTTATGTTTTAGCTCCCAATTGTGTTGTATCTGGTTACATTGACTCAAGGTTTTCCAAATATGTCAATCAGAGGGCCGTAATAAAGTTTTAACCGTATCCAGTTTATGAAAATTAAAAACAACAAAGTATTAAGAATTAATGAACTTGAACTGGCGAATCATTCAAAAATGGACAAAACAATAATCTTTACTGGAGAAAATTGGTGGGCTGGGAGTCCGGGTGTCAACGCATTAAGCCCTCTTAGAGCGTTTTAGCTCATTAGTCTCCAAGTATGCGATTCAAAGAAACCGTCTGCTGATGGTGTGAAGGGCTGTTCTTAAAGTTTGACCCTCCATCTCACCCACTGAAATTAAGCCAAAATTAGCATCCCTAAACCGTAGCTAGTTACTGATGAAGCCAAGCGCTCACCAGTCGTTTGTTAAGCAGTTCGGCCGACATTGGTCGGATTTTTTAAGTAAATTCTCTTCGAGAGGGTTGTTGTTTCCAAAATGCGTAAACGCGTTGTTAACTTAAGAGAAAAATCAACTTGTCAATAATAATATATATATTATATTCCTCATTTTCTTCAAAAATGTTGGAACAATTAATGCATGTATGAAGTAATGTTTCATAAATAAATGTTTATTGGTTTCAGGTTATGGACAAGAACTCGAACGTATGTCTGTTCGCTCTGTCTGTTGCAGAGTCATGCATGAAGAATTGTGGTGCTAAGTTCCATGAGGAATTACTGACTCCGTTATTCCTGGAGAATTTGCACGCTCTGGCTGTGAAGTCTGAGCTGCCTATTAGAAGCAAAATTTGCGCCCTAATACAAGCGTGGGAGCGGGCATTCAGGTTTGTTTAGTGTATTGATTTCTTGCAACGACAAAAATTAGAAAACGACGTTTTTCTATGAAAATTTGTTCATTAGGGGTTGAATTGGCAAATTTAACAGGCGAATAACTTTATTGTGATCATTAAGGCTGTTCCGTTGATGAGAGTAATTATTTTAGTGTGGCAATTTCTTCTGTTTTCTGTGATTAATAGCAGCGAAGCGATAGCGGCTATTATTGGCGTCATCGTGGTGTTTTTTACAATTCAAAAAATTTGAATTGTATTGGGGCGCTGTCTTTTTTTTCCTGATTTTTGAAGTCAAATGGGAGTAGTGATTTTGGTCACGCCGAAACAGGAAGTGGAGCGAAAAAGCGAGTGGTTTTTGCGGCGTGAAATTTTTTCGCTCTAATTTTAAAGTACAGTGAGAAAACGGTTTGAACAAAAATTTGCTTCCTCGCTAGTGGTTTTTTGTTCACATGCGGCAATTTCACTTTGACTTATTACTGTTTTTTTTCGATTTTTTGGATCGGATTTTATTGTAAATGGTTTTCCCAATCCAATTATAGTTCATTCGAGGCCTACTCTTTTGTTTGAACCAAATTTCCATTTATCGGAAGTGTTTTTTTGTTCACATGCGGCATTTTGACATTGATTTTTGTTTTTTTTTTTAAATTTTTTTGATCTGATTTTTCTTAGAAATGGTTTTCCCAATCCACTCATAGTATGTTCTAGTTCTAGTTTATTGTTTGTGGTCGTTGAAAATTCTTTGAATTGTACTTCAGGACTTGTCCTGCTATGTTTTTTAATTCGTCGTCTCCATCGATGATCCTTACGACCTGACTTCTTGGAATTGACTTTTTCATTGAATTCAGTGATTTATACTGCATTGCAGTTAAAATTTGTGTGCGTGACGTCATTTCTGCTTTTAGGTCAATTGCGTGACTTACCTCACTAAAAAATGACTTCTGAACTCACTTATGGAACTTTAAGTCTTATTAACATTTACTAGTTAAAGATCAATAGTGTGCATCTAAGTAGTGCCAAACTTATATGCCCTAATTCTTGAGTTTTAGTCTTGAGTTTTTGATTTTTAATATCAATTTTGAGAAAGCTCTTTTAGGGCTTTTTCCTTATAGACTTTCAGTTCATAGCTATATGTTTATGACTTAAACAAAATTGTTTTAAAACATATTAGTGAATTTTTGGGGTTTGCTCTTTAGTCGTTGCTTATTGTGTTGTCTTATCAATTAGTCTCATTAGAGCCAGATCTCATTGCTTTATAATGAATCATAAATGAACATATTTAAGGATTCAATTTTTTAGCCAGTGGTTTTTATGAGTTTTGTCAATTAATCTCATTAATGGTACGTCTCGCCGCATGATAATGAGGCACAAATAATTAATAATAACTGATTATGGTTTGACAACATACCAGTGTTTTTCGTGTGTTTGACACTCTGTTTCCAATAAATGGTGAGTTTTGGAATTCTGTCCGATGTTTTTTGACATTTTTGAATTTTGTTTTCATTTTGTGTGCTTTTGTCCTTTTCCACCTAATATATTAATTAAAAAGATGCTTTTGGACTCAATCTGAAATTGAATGCTATGCTGTGGTTGAAGATTTTGTTACGTAGCTTTTTTTGAGGACACTAATTTTCAAAAAGATTTTGACGTTTGCCAAATTTGTCTTTGCGCTTTTAGTTTCTTGCATTGGCTGTGGAAAGGTTGTTATGGTGTACGTTTTCTAAAAATGCAGTCAAAGTTATATAAAGTGTTGTTATTGTCTGTAATTTCAAGAACACTAGTCATTGGAAACATAATTATTTCAAAACTGTTTTGTTTAATGATTCACCTTAAGTCATGTGCTTCTTTGACTGACCAAGATTGATGTTGCTGTGAAAATGTGATGATCAGTAATTAGTTAATTCAATGTTTTGGAATTTAATTCAGCATTGGACCTGCTTTGTTTTTTTTTCATTTCGTCAAGAGTTTTGTTTTAATCATATGACGTCACAATCACTTCAAATCTGCTATTCATTCGTTGAATTCGTACTGAATTGTGTGGGTCACGTCATTTTTTTACTCATAGTGGAGCGATTTCTCCGTTCATTTTCTTGATCGAGTTTTTGGTCACACGCGGCTTAATCACTCTCAAAAATGACTTTCCTCACTATCAAAAATGACCTTTACCAGAATTCAAGGAGATAAGGCTAACTGAGTGTAGGTTGCTTCAGTTAAAGTTGATTTGAGGGCAGCTTGTAGAGGCTTGGCTAGTACAGGCTAGTATAGGGCAGCTAGTAGTAGATTCTTAATCAAAGTGTATCATCTCGCCAATTAATTAAAATGGAGACATTTCTCTCTCGCGGTCTATTTTTGGTGTCTTTATTGTTGTCCTGAATATTGTTGAAATGGAATTTCTATCTTAAGATATCTTAAGAAAGTTAAGAAAACTTAAGAAATTATAGCAAAGTACTAACCTTAGGTTATTTCTCAAAAGTTTTGAATTAAATTATAATGAAAGAATAATGGTTAAGTAAGTTAGAACTGTTTAAGCTGTTTATTGAACAAATATTGATTTTGATTAGTAATGACAGTTCTGACTTTGTCTAAACTGAGCGGATTTAGAACCTTTAATGAAATTTGAAATTTCTCAGCTCAAATTAGAGGTTACTTACCAAATTGGGGGTAAACTAAATTCAACTATGTGATTTTTTGGGACTTTTTTGCATAAGATTAGTTTATAAAAAGAAATTGGCCTTGATTATATCTCTATTATTTACTTTTGCGGAGTATATATACCGCTTGATTTTTGTTGATTTCCACAGCTTCTTTTCAATTTAATTTTGTATGTGAAGTCTCTCAGAGTTCGTAGTTAGATTTTGGCTTCTTTTTGATATAATTTTCTCAGAAGGTTTAAGTACTGGGAGTTAGCTGGTGTAATCTAAGTTTTTCTAAGTATAGGATTGTGCCCGTTTTTCTTTATAAGTTAGTTAGGGCAGAAGGTCTTTAAGAGAATTAAAGTCGCCTAGAAGGCTAACTTAGAGAAAAACATTACTTAGGAAGTTTTTTCAAAACTTGTTGGAAGTTAGAGGCTAAGGCCCCCGAACCACCTTAGCTGAATTTTATTTTCTACATTGGCGACAGAGTTGGGATCAGTCTTTTAGTGAGGGATTAGTGAAAGGGAGAGATGTTAAGATTATTGTTGGTTTTTGTAACGAATAAATGAATGGTTTTTCGCATATAGTCTTGTTTCGTTTTCTTATACTCTTTTCCTGTGCTTTTCAGCGATGAGTTAACGTGTTTAAGAATTGATCTAAAAGTTGTCATCATAGCAAAAGCATAGATTCCCTGTTTATATCAGTCATCGACTTATATAATTGGTTAGCCGCCCCGAAAAACGATAGATGTCCGGGCACGGTTATCCAAAGGGCGAATCTTTGACCGCTTATGTTGAACATTTTTTATAGTAGTTTTTATCGAACCAGTCTCTTGATTCTAATTTATCTTGCTAATTGACGATCTTCGTATTTCTCAACAGTAATAGTGTTCCCTTTGTTTCAATTTTTCTAAGTTCTTAGGATTATTCGATAGAGTTGGTGTAAACTTAGAGATCGAATAGAGAATTAGAAAAGAGCCTAGTTAAATTCTCAAAAATATACATTTATCGGTACCAGCTTTGGTTTAGTCAGGAATAAGGTCTGTAGTAAGTTTGCAGTCTTTATTTGTATGTAAAATGTCTTGCAGTTAGAGTTTGTCCTTAGTTTAGAAAACAGCATAGCTACTCCACAAAATATAGATGGTTTTACAGAGATCGCTCCACTAATAGGCAATAATTATAAAGTAACTAGGAGATTCTTAAAAAAGATATATCGCAGATTTGGTACTTTGTTGCGCAAAATTTAGTTTTTTTTCAGTTCTGCAGTAAAGCAAGTTCGAATCTACTTGTACGTTGATACTGTTAGATTTTTTCAAGGAGAGTTAGTATCTTTCTTGCACGTTGACAACATTCAAAGCAAATTTGTAGTGGATGATACGCTGCTAACTATGTTTGCTTCCCAACACGTGCATTGCTGTTTCCAGCGAAAAACATGACACAAATTGGCGATGTCACTCAACGCAAGGCAGGACAGGCGCTCACCATGGATCTACTTCACTATGCTAACCAACATCGTCAGAGAATCATCCTAAACCAAGAACCAGAACAACAGACACTCAAAACCGAAAGGGGGTTCAACGCACTTTTTGGCACAATTGGAGAGTTCCCAAATGCGGGCTGTAACCCAATGAGTTGAATACTTCAGTAGAATTACAATGTACAAAGCAACAATGTGGTGCTGAGGAGAGTCTAAGACTTTGTTTGGGCAATGCGTTGAAACATTTGGAGTTCTGTAGATTGTTGACCATTGGAAATAATACAGACACACGGAGAGAAACTACCGAGACAACTGTTTTCCGAATGATTCTAACTAAAGTGCAGTGTATAATTTTTCGTGTTTTCTTTTGCTTTATACTTTTGTAACTATTCGAAGTCTGAGAGGGTGGTGTAGAAATGGAATTTCTATCTTAAGATATCTTAAGAAAGTTAAGAAAACTTAAGAAATTATAGCAAAGTACTAACCTTAGGTTATTTCTCAAATGTTTTGAATTAAATTATAATGAAAGAACAATGACTAAGTAAGTTAAAACTGTTTAAGCGGTTTATTGAACAAATATTGATCTTGATTATATATGACAGTTCTGACTTCGTCTAAAATGAGCGGATTTAGAACCTTTAATGAGACTTAAAATTTCTCAGCTCAAATTAGAGGTTACTTACCAAATTTGGGGTAAACTTAATTCAACCATGTGATTTTTTTGGGACTTTGTCGCATAAGATTAGTTTATAAAAATAAATCGGACTTGATTATGTCTCTATTATTTACTTTGGCGGAGGATATATACCGCTTGATTTTTGTAGATTTTCAGAACTTCTTTTCAATTTAATTTTGTATGTGAAGTCTGTCCTTTCTGTTGGTAAGACAGAGAGTTTGTAGTTAGATTTCGGCTTGTTTTCGATATTATTTTCTCAGTAGGCCTTAGTACTAGGAGTTAGCTGGTGTAATCTAACTTTTTCTAAGTACAGGATTTCGCCCGTTTTTTCTTTATAAGTTAGTTAGGGCAGAAGGTCTTTCAGAGAATTAAAGTCGCCTAGAAGGCTAACTTAGAGAAAAACAATACTTAGGAGATTTTTTCAAAACTTCTAGAAGTTAGAGGCTAAGGCCCCCGAACCACCTTAGCTGAATTTTAATTTCTACAAATATTAGGCGACGTGAAAGTTAGCCGGACGTAAAAAAAGGACCATTAGATGAATTAATTGCTGAGATAATTGATGCAAGCAAACAGGTGGCACGCGTGATTATCTAAGTGGCTTACACATGAAACCAGCGCATTTGGCCATGCATCGCGGGCCACGGCCATGCCTCAGCGGCCCATGGGACTTGATGGGAATCTATCACAACTGAACAAAATATCACGACCGATCATGTAATTCGCGCAATAAAATTTGTGCGTTCTCAAATCTGATTGGTTAATGTCTCCTTTTCTGCTAATATTCCTTTCAGCTAATTTAAAGTTTCCTTTAGGCTAATATTCAAGGCACGGAAAAGATCAAACGGAACAAATTGGGTATTATTGCATTGTTTAGTTTTTCGTGTAAACGTAAATATCCAATGGAGGCTATCAACTTTTTCCACTGTCGCTTCAGGAACAACACGAAGTTCTCGTTTGTGAAGACTTGTTTCGATACAATGAAGAGAGAAGACTTCACTTTTGCAGAGAGTATGAATGAGAGTGACTACATGTTTGTGAGTGACTGTGCTCCCGAGTGGAAAGAAGACAAACAGTGCTACAGGTTACTCACTTAAATGACCAAATGTTATAGTTAAATATTTAGTCATTCAAAATCCTGCTTCTGGAAAAAATACTTTCCATTTAAAGTTTATTCAAACTCCAAACCGTTAGTTTTTTTCTGGGATTTTTATAAGGTCCAAGGAATGGTTAAATGTAAGGTAAAACTTAGGATAGAAGTTGATAGCTTACATAGAATGTAAGATATCTTACAGAATGACTAACATCTAACAGAAGATGAGAAAAGACATCGTCGGATTTCAACAATATATAAAAGTATATAGCAAGGACGGATTGAGAGACTGGCAAATACCATAAAATTCTCCCTCCTTCCTCCCCCCCCCCCCCCCCCCCCTCATACCCTTCTGCGCATTTAGGTTGACCCTGCTTGAAAGTAACGCCATGCTATCAATCTTTCTTTGTTACTAAAAGAAATATTATCAATTGAAGTTACACAGATCTAAATTAGGCATAAGATATGATACGCTTAAACTTAAGACGTCGATGAAGTCTTGATTAACAGTTAAGAAGGAATAGTAATTGCAATAAGAGGTTTTGGTTTAAACCCATTTCTAGTCCATTTTCGCAGTGTTTGCAAATACTTAGACTCAATAATATGATTAATAGCCGCACAGCGATAGCTGGGGCTATTATTGGCCTTCTCTTGGTTTTTTTACGACTCGAAGAGGAGTATTGGTTTTCTCGGTTTTTTTTTACAGTAGATTTGTTCACGCGGCATTTTGACCTAAAAGCGAAAGTGAGAAAAGCTGTCTTGATGAACAGATTTTCACTAAGCGAGAGAAGTTTTTTGATCATGCGCTGCGTTTAGTGAATGACTTTTTGACTTTGAAAATTAGTTTTTGACTGAATTGCACATATAGATAACCGTTTTTAGCCGTTTTTTTGTCTAAGTGGCCCAATTTTTTTGCTTTTAATTTGGTTCCTTGTAGAACTAAATTTTATTCGGTACTATATTGAAATGTCAACCTCGGAAATTGATGCCACAGTGTTTTGCAGAGCCTGAAAATGCGTTTCAAGTTGAACATTGGCACATAATTCTTGATTTTTTAGTTAATTTTTGGCTTTTTTCTTTTAATTTCTGCTTTTTTGGATCTTTTAACCGTCTTTTTATCAAAAATCAGATATTATGGCAATTTCGCTTTGATAACTCCTATACTCAACGCCTCTTTGTACCTCGATGTAATTTTGTTCCATAAAATTGTACATATGCTAATCCGATTTTGGTAGTTTTTTTCCGATTTTCGTCAGTTTTTCGTTTGTATTTTGGTTGTAATTGCTAGAAATAGTTTTTGGTGTAACATGAGGGACTTTAATTTTGTTTCAATAAAAATTCAATCATTTTTTGGGCTTAAGTTTTTAGAAAACAGTTAAAACTTTTTCATAAATGCAGTCTTAACTTAAAAGTTCTTTGACCAATTTTGTTGCAAAATGTTTCAATGTTTCTTATTTATGAATTCTGCTTTTTCCTATTTTTTGGTCTCTTCAGGAGGATAGATCTTTGTATCGGATGACTAGTTTTCTTTTCTCTGTCTTGAATGCTGAACAATGAAATGTATTCGTTCTTGAATTTTTTTCAAAATCAAGAGTCTTTTTGTTACGGTGTTCCTTACATTGTGCCCATATTCTTCTCATTCTAGTGAGTATCATTCTAGTTTTGTCCTGGCAGCTAAATTTATTTTCGATATATTGATTTTTTCAGTTGTAAAAAATGAACGATTTCAGCTTTTTCTTAGATTTTCGTCATTTCTTTGGTGTGCAATTGATTTCATTCAACAAAAGGCAGTACTGAGAGTTTGGTAGCAAGCTTCTTCCAAAGTTTACCTTTATAACTATTTACTGCAGCTTTCTTCCAGCCTTGGTGTTAATTTAAACGTTTTTTTGTTTTGGATATTCTGCTGCTTATGTCTTTTCTATGATCAATTTTGTTTTTGATTTAGTTTGAAATCATGTTGCCCAGCTTATGTACAAAAAGGAACAGTATTTGTGTGTTGTTTATTGTTTTAATCGCAGTGATTAGAAGTGTAATTGTAGGTGATTTCTGATTCTTAAATTTGAGCTTTCTTTTTTGAAAAGATTTAACTTAGTTTCGAAGATTATTATCTGCCGTTTGCTTTCGCGATCTTTTTCGGATTAGAACCATGAATTATTTGAGGGCTATTGATAACCTTGCCAGCTTTTTCAGACTATCAGGTTTTTGAACATCTTAGTTATTTTGGATTTTTTAACGTTACCAAACGTTTTCCATAATATAAAATTTTGCTGCATTTTGTTTCTCTTGTTGACAGTGGTTTAAGTTTCACCAATTTTTAGAGCAGACCTGGAAAGGTAGTGAGTTAATGGTTTAATACAAAAGGTAGTGGCTTGCGCTGCAATTAAGGTTTTGTTAGCGAAGTTTTGACGCTTCGAGTTGCTTCCGGAATTCTCCGGCTATGTTTTTTTTTATTTCGTCATGATTTTTGTTACGACCATATGACGTCACAGCCACTTTTTGTTCATTCGTTCATGCAATTTCAACTGAATTGCATGTGTGACGTCATTTTTCGCCCTTAGTGGAGCGAGTTTTTTGTTCATGCGCGTGATTAAATTTTCGGTCACACTTGGCTTACCTCACTCTCAAAAATGACTTCCTCACTTTGAAATTGACTTTTATTTACTTTAATTCAAAGAGATAAGGTCAAATGGGTGTGTGTCACTCTAAATGAAGGTAATTTGAGATCAGCTAATAGAGGCAGCAATAACTTATACAGATTTTTAATCAAAATATAACAGATCAGCCTTCAATGAAATGACGAGTTTTTTTGGTCTGTCTTTTTTACTGTTTTTTTGTACTGCCGATCTACGAATCTATTGCGGCTATTTTCTGGCAATCTGCCAGCTATGTTTTATATTACGTGCTATTTGTAAGCGCAGATTTATGCGTTTGTGTTATCTTGATGTGAATTTAAGTTTTTGGGCGCTCTCGTCTAATTAGAAATTTCTCAAACAATGAACTTCTGATGAGTCTGCACTTTTCTCGCTTTTTCCATAAATTGTTTTGAAAATTGTCTTTAGTTTGATTAGAGCATCCTTTTTTGAATAGACCACGCAGATTTCTACATCTGAGTTGCTGTACTGACATTAACTTGCGACAAATTAATTTTTTGACAGAATGAGGAATCAAAATAATAGTGAGTTTTAATCTCGTTCCGTGATTAGGGGAATGAAAACAAATTGTGGTTATACTTTCCTTAGAAAGCCTCATTTACAGGCGAGAATTTAGTGCTATTTTAAAATTGGATTTAAAACGTGTTTGCAAATATTGCTTGTTGCTTGCAACGTGATTAATAGCCGCCTCAGCTTCTCAGCCGGCTATTATAGCGCTCCCAATTTTTAAACAATTCAAAGAATTTGAATTGTATTGGGGCGCTGTCTTTTTTTAAGATCTGTTCATACATTTTCATGATTTTGAAGTCAAATTGGAGTAGTGAAAGCGAAATTAGAGTGAGAAAACGGTTCGAACCAAAATTTGCTTCCTCGCTAGTGGTGTTTTGTTCACATGCGGCAATTTCACTTTGATCTTTCTCTTTTTTTTTCGATTTTTTGGTTGGGATTTTTTTGTAAATGGTTTTTCCAATCCAATAATAGTTCATTTTAGGCCTACTCTTGTTTGAACCAAGTTTCCATTTCTCGCTAGTGGTTTTTTGTTCAAATGCAGCATTTCGACATTGATTTTTTGATTTTTTTAAATCTTTTGTATCTGAGTTTTTTAGAAATGGTTTTCACAATTCACTCATTGTCCCTTATGGTGCTAGTTTTTTGCTAAGTCAATGAGAGCTCTTTGAATTGTTCGTCATGACTTGTCCTGCAATTTTTTTTTGTCGAATACAATTTTTTTTCGCTTTACCTCAGTTCACAGCTTGCTCAGCATTTTGCGTGAAATCTTTTGGATTTCTCTAGGCTAGTTTCACTTTTCTCTTATTCTGCTAAAAGTGTTTTTAGACAGCAGTTGCTCAGCAAATCAATGCAAAATGGATAGAGTCATTATCAAAAAACGAAATCAGAGATAGAAACTGGTTAAACCAATAAAGCCCAATTTTAGATGCCCATTACTCGAACTTTGTCCATAGTTAACACTCTAATGCTTATTGGCATTGATACTAGCCCATGTGTCGTCTCGCTACGAAACAGGGGTATGTTCAGCTACAACACGACATCAAAATAGTTCGCACTTTAAAAATGTCTACAGAAATCAATTTTTTCATTAGTTTTTTCTCTTTCAATCTCAATCTTGGTTATGGGAATAAACGACGGCTGTTTTCCGGCATTCATTTTTCCTGGTGTTTTTGAAGTTGTTTGAAAAAATTTTTTTCTCGTTGAGCTCCAAGTTTCAGTTAAGAATCGTTAATTGGTTTTGAAAAAGTACATTTAGATCTGTTATTGTTTTCTAATAGATAAGTAAGTTGATGTGTTAAAGTTTTTACTGTACCGTATATTTGATAACAGTAACTGAATTTCTCCAAAGTATTGCTTCTGGTCCTATTTTCTAACTACATTGAAATTTTTTGTCAAACTTGAGAGGGGTTGGGACTCGCACAAGCTATATTTTTTTATAAAAAAAGGTTTAGAAATGTCATCCATTATATACAACTAATTGGATAACCACAACTGTCCTCAACAAGAATTTGATATGTATTTTTAACAATAAAAAATTTAGTGTTTTGAAGAAAAATTGGTTTTGTTTGCCTGTATCTATCGGTGGATTGTTCCAATCTTACTTTGCCTAACCTCCAACACCGTGGAAAAGTTTGGCAGACCTCATTTTGTCAGTTTTCAATTATATTTATGTATTTTACGACTAAGTTTACCACACACAAATTAGGCTGAATTTTTTGAAGTCAAATTGTAAATAAAAGATTTTGACCGACTTTAGTCGATTTTACTCATCCTATTTTCTACATCGCTTAGAAGGAAGCCAATTAAAATTTGTAAGTAGCTTGATAATTTTTTTTTCGTAAAAATAAGTCATTTGACAGTCAGGAAATTGATTAATACATGAGAATAACTCTGAGAATTGACGTATGCCAATCACTTCCAATGCCAAATACAATGCTCATCAAGGCGTGAAATTTGTCCTTTGACCTGGAACGCAAGATTTGGATCGCGAATGTGTCTGACGGCAGGCTGTATAAACACGCGTTCTTTATACTTCAGGTGTCGTACGGAATTCACGACATTTGTGCGACAACACCACTGTCGCCATTGTGGTCAGTCATTCTGTGCTAAATGCTCTTCAAAAGTGAAAGCGATTCCAAAGTTCGGCATTGAGAAAGAAGTTCGTGTTTGTGATTCTTGCTTTGATATTCTGTCAGGCAAACAATCTAACAACGCATCCAGTGCTGGTTCTACTGTCAACTCGACAAACAACATGGACGCTCCATCTGCAAATGGTAACAACCTTCTTTGTCTCTGAGACATTTCATATATCTGAACTAAAAAGAGCGTCTGACACTGTTGCATTATCCGTTCTGCTATCCTCAATTTTATTGTTTCGAAAATTTTTAGTGGAAGCTGTTGTTACGTATAGCCAGATTTTCAAACCTGCTAGACAGCCAACAAAAGGCATTAATATGTTCATTTGGGCTTTTGCTTAGCAATATTTTGAACGGAAAACGGGAAGTGGAGATAGATCTAAACCAGGTAAAATTTATGTAATTTGAAGTATATTCCATATTCTGCTTTTAGTAGTTACTCTTATTTTTTTTAAAAATGACATTAAGTGAATTATCCTTATTTGCGTGATCAAAAATCGTTCTTCAGTTTTGTGCTGCAGTTTTTAAATAAAGATTTTTGTCGAATCAAAATTTGTCTTGGGGGTAATTACTCTTGTCTTGGGGAGTAATCTTGTCTTGGGAAAAATTACTCTTAATAGTGTCGTAATCATGACTGAAATATCAAGACCGCTTTCTGGCTTTTGTGCCTCTTTAGTGTAGCGTACGTGTGGCTCTGTTATCAATGCAAAATTTTAGCTTAAAACGTATTGAGCAAGTTCAGTCGACGCTTAAATTGATTTTTGAAGTTCGACGTTTCAAACTTGCTCACTTGTATGTGTGTTTGCTCAGATGTGGTGTCTATCAGATCTATTAGGGTCTTTTTGTTCTAGATGACGATGAACTGATGGCTGCGTACCTGAAGAGCTCCCTAGCTAAGGAGGCTCAGACTCCAGCGCCTGTCTCACGAGAGGAGAAACTGAAGGAAGAGGAAGAACTGCAGCTCGCATTGGCCATTTCTCAGAGCGAGGCTGAAGCCACCACCTCCAAATCAGCCTCCAGTTAGCCTCACTATTTTGAGATCATTTTTGGGCATATTGTAACCTTGACTATGCGATTTTAATTGCGCACTGTGCTGTTACACGTGGTTACGGGTTATATTGCCACTCAGCTTAGAAGTGGTTCGATAATCACAGGGCTCATGAGGGGAATGTCCCCGTTTCAATTAGAGTAGTTGGATCTTTTGAGTTTGCGCCCCCACCCCATAAGTTGCATAAGGTACTGGGGGGGGGGGGGGGGGTACAAACTGAAAAGATCCGAGTAGTTTATGACTGAAATCAAGTGCAAGTGTACAGGTGATCAATTAGTCTTATCAGATGCGTTATGAAATATTCTTCATCTAGGTGGAAAGAAGTCACGAGATTCGTCCCCAAAAGTACGCAATTATGACTCAAGTGGAAAAGCGGCAGAGGAACCAAAAAGTGACGAACTGGCAAAGTACATGGACAGGTCCTATTGGGAAAAGAAGCGCCAAGAACAACAACAGCAAAATGTTCCTGAGAACGATTATTCGAAAACAGTAAATGTGAACGCTCCGTCTAGAAACGATGCCATGCCGAGAATGGAGTCAATGGGGTCTGTGACATCCAATCAAATGCCATATATGAATGGTACCGCCAATGCAGAAGAATCGAACGAAACCTGCAACTTGATCCAGCATAAGTTGGACATGTTTCTAAACAGAATGAGGTCAAATATGACCAGAGGTCGAAATATCAGTCAAGATTCTGCAGTTCAGTCCGCGTTTCAGGAATTGTCCAGTTTGCAACCTGTGCTGGCGAAGCTAATTGCAACTAACGAAATGAAACGGAACCACTTTGAAAGTCAGCAGGACCAGCTTTCCTTGCTGAAAGATACTCGCGAGACTTTAGATTCAATGCGTGATGACCATCAGGAAAAATTGAGACAAGAAAGGTTGGAAAAGGAGCGACAAATGCAATTGCAAAGACAGCAAAAAATGGAAGCGTTAAGAGGTCTGAAGCAGCAGTTTTTGCTGCATAGAATGCAACAACTCGAAACTGAAAGACAGAATCAACAGGCTAGTATGGCTGATTTGCAAATGCAACAACAGCATTATCATTATCACCAGGCACCCCCAATGATGCCTGGACCCCTGCCTCATCAGTATGGAAGCATCCCGCAACAAACGTCCCCTTATGGCTCCTTGAACCCACCAGCAGTCCAAATGCATCAAGGACAAGCACATCCGGCTGTTCCTCCTAACATGATGCCCTATCAAGGTCAGCAGCAAATGCCTGCCGCTTATAACATGCAGCAAATGGGAGCAGCGTTGCCACCAGCGAGCGCGGGATCGATTCCCACTCAGGTACCAAATCCTGCGGTGCAAGGCCAACCTGGTCCTTACATGATGCCAGGCACTGGAAACGTTCCTCAAGTACAGCCGCAGCCTGGACAGTACTCATCAATCCCGAACCAGACGATGCAAGGTGGAATTCCGGGAGCCCTGCCTAATCAGCAACATTACATGCAACAGTACCAGTCTATGACAGCAGCTCCCGTTGGCTCTATTCAAAATCCACAGTTTATGCAAGGGGGGATGCAGCAGCAACAGCCACAACAAATGCAGCCAGAGTCTGCAGGTGTACAGCCGGCGCCCCCTCAAAGTGTCCCCCAAAATGTTGCAACTGAATCACCTTTGATTGATTTTGGCTGACTCCTTTTCTTGTATTTGAAACGTTTCTGAGATCTGATAAGCTTGAATGTTTCAGCGTTCACGTACTTAACAAAGTATTTAATAGTGTACATTATAATCGATATTTATTGAATGGAATTGATTTAAATACAAAAAGTTGTACGAGTAAATTTTTATGTTCACTTCTATTTAATCGTTGAAATTCAATAGCTACGAAGATATCCGTTTTGCACGTTTCATTGGAGGCAAAACATTCACTTTACCCATAGTGTCAGTAGTATGACTTCAATTAACTTCTGATGGTATAAACAGTGTTGATAAAATGGCAGAATTATGATAAAAATCATAATTTAGGTGGAAAGAGCTACAAAATTAGAAGCAACATTTGAACAGAAAGTCATGCTATACAAAAACTAATTTTACACCTCAGGTGCCATGTGAAAGGTAAGTCATAATCATATTTATTGTTTCTCATTGCCATTAGTAGATTCTGTGCCGCGGTTTTTGATTTGCAACCATCCTTGAAAATATTCATGTTGACATTAAGTAAATCCGCGGCGTCATTTATAATACGTCCAACCCTGAAGAAAAGCAAAAACGAATTCTCTAAGATCTGTTTGTTTGAAAATTATGATATGTTCGTCTTCTCAGTGAAAATGATTCTACCTCACTAACGAACAATGACATCCAAACCAAGGCCTTTTCTCTAACAGTTTACAGTTTAACAATTTACTTGACAATTGATGTTTGAATTCAAATTATAACGTGGGATCGCCTAAGGATGCACAGTTGAACTGCCCTTTGTGGTCAAACTCGACGACGGGAAAATTAGGTGTCCTGTCCGAGGCAAATCATCTTGTTGGAGTGGAGGAAATCACTTTTAATCAGTTGAGAACTTCTCAATTTTTCAAGTTATTCATACGTCGAGGTGCGCAGTGACGTTTCGAAGTGTCTGCTGTTGGTTTGGCCGCTTTAGTCGGCATCAGCTCTCCATTTGAAATATATTCAGACTCCATTTAATTGCTGTAAAATGAAGTTTATAGCAATTTTATTAGTCCTATTGTCTTTTTTACTACTCGAATTTTGGTATAACACTCGAAGAGGACTATTGGTATTACACCGGTTTTTAGCTGAAGCAAGATTGTTCATGACTTGAATTTTTGCTTTTCTTTTGTAAAAATTACTTGGTTTTGAAGTTTGTCGTCAGTAGACAGCAGATTAGTTTGTACTGTATAGTAATCAGCAACCGCTGATAATATTCAAGGTGAAAAGGCAATTTTTAAAAAATATCCCATTCAAGTGCCTCCCACCTATCTAAACTATAGATCAACCACCAGCCAATCAAAACCACTGCCAACCCCCTCCCCCAACAACCTACGTACCTATCTACCACCCTTCCCTGTACCTAATCTACCAAGCACCGTATACCAACCTAACCCCCCACCCCCCCCCCGACACCTAGCCACTGGGTACCTATCTACCCCTGTCTACACCTCCCCGCCTACCTACGCCTCCCCTCCCTCCCACCGCTTACCCACATTCCTAACAAAATTGCTATATATTGCTCTCATATTTCAAAAAATGGCTCGCGCGTCAACACTCCGCGCGTCGCCGCTCATGCATTTGGACGCCCTCTATCTCAGTACCCCCAATTCTACCCCCACCCCTCATCGACTGACTCCCCACGCCCTCATCGCAAAGCAAATGCTTCTGAGAGCGATTCGCCCGACGTTAGCGGTTGTTTTCTACTGTGAATGTTTCAATTTCTTAGATTGTGGAGCTTTAAGTTTGTTGCAGTCGTATTTGATGGACAAATTGAACGGGATCGTATTTGATGGACGGGATTGTACATGTTCTCAGGTCTCGAAAAGTTAAATATATTACAATATTTTTAATATTTTGCGCAACATTTTACCGTTTTCACACTGGCTTCGAAATTGCTTTTTGACCAATGTTAGTTCTCTGAACAATTATTTAAATTTCTTTCTTTATATTTTTATCTTTGGAAAATCATTCAGCTTTAAGTTTATGTAGAGCTTAATTTCTGCATTTTGTAATGGCCAACCTAATCTCAGCGTCTATTATTGTGGACCTAATGAATTTGAAATGTATTGTAGATGTGTCTTTATACGAATTGAAGAGAAGCTTTTTTTTACTAAGCAGCTTAGTGGTTCTGAAACGATGTAAAAGCCAATGCGGCACGTGAAAAAAGTGTTAACCTGTTCAACAAAATAGTTAAAATTGATTATGATCTACGGTTGGCCAGATTTAACTGTAACGTTTTCAGCAAAAGCTATTTGTGTCGTTTTTGTTAGCTACTGATATCTCATTTTCGACATTTTTGTCTGTTTGACGCTTTTTAAGCAATTTTAGTAACTTTTTTCTGTCTGCATTCGAGCATTACCCAATATGCGGTTGAAAAGTCAGCTGACGAAATTGAAGCTGCAGAGGATCGAAAGTTCAGGATGCTTGAGCGAAAATATTCTCAGCAAGGTATTACATAGGTGCCATTAGCAGTGTTGAGTGCTCTGTCTTCAGTTTTCAAAAAGATCATTGAAACTGCTAGCCACACTTTGACAGCAGAACCTATCAATCGTAAGGATTTTCTATTGCTTTTGATAGTCTGTCAGAGTCACTCAGTAGTTGCAATTCTTGGGTCTGAGGCAAAGTCGCTAGCCCGCGCGCCATGAAAGTCTCAGCTGTTTTAGAGAAAAACTTCACGTTCGCGAAAGGAAAGTGAATGATTCAAAGGCATCTGACCTAAATTACTGGTGCTCAGCAATGTTTTCTTACCTGATGAAATGTGGAGAAGTTCAATAGTTAAGCCAGTTCAGGGAAACGTCCCAGAATATGTTAATTGCTTCCAGCGCGAAATTTTTTTCTTAACTGACCAAAGTGGGGAGAAAAAACGAACATTTGAAACGTGGAAAACCGAAATGGACTGATGAAAAGTGATTCGTTAAACTCTTATGTTATATTGATGTCCATTGTTATGTTAACCAAGTTAATTGTCAATCACAACTTTTCTGTCTAAAATTGTCGTCTTCATTTTTCATGGCAGTTGCAGAGTAATTTTGGTGTAGATTGGTCGTTCTGGTCGTTTTGATGATCTTTTGATCTGATTGTACTTATTTTCAGTTATTTTTTACTGAAAGTGGAGTAAATTATCCCGTTTTTAGCTTATTTTGCACTGTTGTTCAGATGTTAACTTTTCCCGATTTTGAGCTTTGGGATAGTTTTTTTCTTTACTTAAGAGCGATTGTAGATCTAATTTGATTGCAGTGGTTTTGCTACTAAGAGGTTATACATTGCAGTTTTAACTGAATTGAAGGATATAAATTTCTATATTCTAGTTTTTGTATTGATTACCTTTTTTAGTTGGTGTTCAGTGAATTTCTGACCAGCGTTGGAAGGGTTCCTGATCAAGTAACTTGTGTTCTTCGTTCTTTTTTCCCTGTCCTCGTTTTTGCCATTCGAGTTTTCTTATTAGTTGGTAGCCGTTTTTCGAAAGAAAAATCTTCATATTCCTCGTTTTGCCAATAGTTGATTCGGAGCGGCAACTTAAATGTCGAAAAAATGTTTTCAAACGTTTATCATTTTTTAAATCAGATTTGGCTGTTCTCACACTAATTTCGCTCTGCTGTTGTTTCGATTTAGTAAATTGGTAGGAGGTTCATTTTTCGTGAGCAATTGATTGGGGCATCAGTAGATGTCAACTTTGAGTCAGTTCAAGAGTCTTTGGTGATGTTTTCTTTTTAAGATCTGCTAACAGCATTTCAATGTTTTTAGAGTCAAAATGTAGTATTAATTTTGGTTACGCGGAGACAGCAAAGTAAATGGGTGGTTTTTCCGGAAAGAAATTTTTGCATTCTGGTTTTTTTTTGAGTGAGAAAAAGGTATATGAGGAAAAATTTATTTTGGATAGTTGTTTTTTGTTTGCTCGCGGAAGTTTGATATCGATTTTCATTGTTTTCTTCGAGTTTAGTTTTTTTTCGAGTTTTTTATAAACTATGTATAAACTGTTTTTATGTAGTCAGTGATAACTCGAAACCTAGTTCAGGATTTGTACGGCTTTTTTTACTGAACAAACAAAAATTTGTATCGCTTGATTTCTTTTGCAGCTTTTGCGGCATGTTGCATGAAATCTTCTTGACATCTTTATCCTAATTTTATCTTTCGTTCGTTCTGCTCAAATTGTTTGTAAACCTCGGCAAAACAATTTGAATCAAAAAGCACTTTTACTGCTTTTGTGTCAGGCGAGATTTCTGTTAACTGAAAACGCGCTTGATCTTTCAGTTTTGCGTTTATCAATAGTTCTCGAAATCTATTTTATCTATTATATTTTTGTCAAAACTATGAAATCGTTTTTTTTGGCTCGTTTTAATCAATTTTCCTGTTGACCAGGTCTAGTTTGTCAAGTTTTTGCTCCGTTTTGGAAATGTAATTTTAGGATCCCTACTGCTATCTTTAAATGTGCGTACTTTTTCCCTCAGCTGAATTCAGTGGTCTTTCAAGTGTTTGCGTATCAACATTATTGGGAATGCCTGAAATCAACATGAATTTGTTCTCAATCAGGTCTCCAATTGAAGTTGGTCACAGTTGTGGTCTTGTACAAGCAAAGTGGTCTTGTACAAGCAAGAAACTCAAATCCGTTTCTTGAGGTATAACTTTTTGCGATGTAAATTTATACAAAAAAATTGTTTTCCTCAACTAATTTTCAAGATTTTCAAAAACTCCTCTTCTTCAGACGTCTGTGAATTTTAGTAGCTAATGAATCCTTATCAATTGCTTAGCAGTTTTGAAATTGTTTTAAAATTATAAGGTTCAAATATAACAACTCTTTTGAAGTACTTTTTTGTTCATAAGAGCCATGCGTGAGGTATATCGACCAGTGGTCTGTAAATTTGAACACCCTCAATTTCACCTTTTTTGTTTTTTTATTTGCTTATTTTGTGAATTCTTCAATTCTTTTTTTTCGGTTTCAAAGTTCATTTGATCTATTGTTTTTCTCGAAGACTTCTTCAATTTTTCTGAGAATATTCTTTAGGATTTGTCCTGCATGTCGACCATTTCACTAAAAACTGCTCTTTATAAAAAATTACACTCTATATAATGGTTTTTGTTACTGGCACTTCCCAAACGGAGTTTTGCTCTCATAAATTGTACGCAGTTTTTGGTGTCAGAAGAAGTTGTTGTGGTGACACGGAAAGAGGGTTGCTGTGCCCATTTTTGATAAGTTTTTAAAATACATCTAAATTTTCTGATTTCTTTGAGAAAATGAGCCAAACGTCCTATGACTGTTTTTTGCTGGACTCTTTTCACTTTCTCTTAAATTTGAACTTTTAGTTGATTCTTTTAGTCCTATATATTACTTTCTAAAGTTAAGTTTGCTATTGAGGTTTCATCTATTGTTATTTAAAATTTTTTGATTTGCGTGTTAAGCTACAGTTAAAAATTATTTACATTTTGCTTGAATCTTACCATCAAAAAATGTTCAGTGCAATGAAGAGTAGTAAATCGAGAGTGGACAAACGTGAGTTTAATAAAATTGTGTACACCAATTTCAGGTCCAGGAAATTGAGTGCTTCCTGAATGAAAATGGCCTTGTTCTGAGCAAATTTTTTGGTTGTTTTAGGAAGGCAAAATCAAGTCTATTGAGCTTTTATTTATTTTCCTATTTTTATTTACTAAATTTTCTGCGGCTAAGTTCAAAATTGTTTTTCTTCATTTAATTCATGGGATTCCTTCTCAGAACTGGTCCTTCGATATTTTTTTTGCAAATTGCTGTCTGTAAAGAAATAGATTCGATTGATGTTCGGTTCTTTTGTTGGCGCTACAAACAGTGAATTCGTCTCAAATAGTTCATAAAGCTTTTATTTTTTTCTATTTGTGAAGAGGGAGCTGTTTGTCATCACAGACAGCTTCATTTGTTTTTACAAAGAGATCAATTTGGTACGAGTTTTTCTAACTTTCCATCTAATTTTTATGTTTGGTTTCTCTAGCTCATTTTCTGATTTTTTTCCTCTGTTATCTTCTATGCAAGTCACTTCAAAATTGAAATTTGGTTGTTTCTTGTCTTTTATCTTTTTTCTAGTTTGCAATTAAGTTTTTAATGTTAAGTGAATAATAATAAAATTTGGTCTGAAGAGGCTCTTATATTTTGAAGAATTATTATTCTGTATAGTATGTATGATCAGAAACAAAAAACTGATCAATAGGAGCTCAGATCAATGACAGAGATAAAATCGAGAGGAGAGAATCGCAGAAACCAATAAAACCCTGTTTTTTTTTAAAAAGAAAGATTAGAGTTTTCAATTAATCGATATAAACACTGAGCTGAGTTTCATTCAACTACTCACTGTACAAAAATTTAGGCACCCACAGGAGCACAGTTATAACACCTATACAGTTTAATCAACATCACTAAGACTTCTCAGTACTATCGATTTGTTCCTCACCCGTGGACTGCCAGTTATTTTGAGAAAAGCCGAATTTTCATTTGATTTTTTGCTTTTTTGTTTTATTATTTGTTTGGCTCGCTATGATCAGATGATCTGTCGGTCAATGCAATGTTTGTTTTCGCATTGTTTCTTAATCAGTGGTTCTAGGTTATTCCTTAATAGCTGTGTATAGTTAGTTTCGCCCATAAAGTTGCAGCCGCTATAGAATAAGTTTTGTAGGTGATACAAGCAAGAATTTCAAAGAAAAAATATACTTTTTATTACAGCATCAATAAGAGTAAACACCAAAATGCAAGCATATTGTTAGTTTGCATGATTTAACTTGAAAGGCTTACGATTCTCGCAGTCCCGGAGTTTTGTTATTACTGAATGTTTTGTTCTGGTTGTTGTCTTGACCGTTTTTTCCCGCTAAATTATTATCGTCAAACAAAATCAGCTACAACAAGTGGAATGATTTGTCGACCTTTTAAAATTCTTCCGAATTCTGATTTCTTAATATTTACAAAATTTCCAGGGCTGTTATTCCGTTTCTGAACGAATTGATTCTGTTCCACCCTTTTCAGACGAAAATTATTTTAAAAAATTGGACAAAAAATATCAAGCTACTTTTTTCTGTTGTATACTAAACACGAAAATGTTTTAAGTGATATCAGTTTTCTGAGCTTGTCTCTCAATCGTTGCCTATTTTTGATCTTTCCTCCTAGACTCCTTCATGCGTGCAGGTTATCAAAAACTTTTCTCGATAAATTTACTCCACCTGGTGACTATTTTTTTTTCACGACCCATGTTTTAAGATTAGTGTTGTAAGCGCGTGTGGAAACTCAAAATTGTATATAAACGCAAGTGGTATATTGGAAAAACCGGTTTAGGGATATCGCTTTTGGGGAAATCGTGCAAACCCTTGAATATACTTCGGACCTAAATTCCACGAAAAATGTCACTAGTGTCCAAATTATAAGTCACTAGTTTCCATGTCATTCTTTCCAACGGTTCCAGTATCTAATTTCCACAATTTCAACGTAACCCATTTCTACAGTTCGAGTTTTTAAGTAAAATTAACGATAAAAACATTTTCGCCTAGATATTCAGGATGCGTAATTCAATTAGATAGCACCAAGATTGTGTTTCAAAAATTAACAAATTTCTTTTCTCGAGTTTCTTTTCTCGAGTTGACATGCGTAACTAACATGATCTCAATTTAAACTTCAGTCTATTTTCGTAATACCGTCAGTACCATGGTTAGCATACCATAACTATGATTGGGCTTGATGTACTATGTTCTTGAGGAGTGGAAAGCTTTCTGCGGGGAGAAATCATTAAATTATTGGAAGTCAGTAGAAACTAGTGGAAATTAGTAGAAACTTACTGTATCTAGATATTTTTGCGGTAGAAAAAGTGTATGCAACTAATTTAGATCCAAATTTAAATATCGATTTGCCTGAAACTTTTAAAATCTACAGTTCTTTTTGGAATTTTGAAAACTAACGGTAATTTCAACTTAAACCTTTGGATTTTTTTTACCAAACTTGATGTTTAACCTGGCTATTCTCGTTGAAAGGAAAATACTCACGACAGAGCTTTATTCTTAACCTTTATAACTACAGGCGATAACTTTTTTAACCATTGAACTCAATAATGTAACTAAGTAAGACAAATAACTTTTTTTTCCACGTTTTCAGTAACTATATTCCATCATAAAAAGTTATGAAATTCGGAAAATTTTGACAAAACATGTCACTCCTTTCCATAGAATGCAAAATTTTAATGCGCAAATGTGATATTTAGAATAATATTGAGCACGTAATGAGGTACCTGAAACAGACATACAATATCAAAAGGGTTTTTTTTGTTGATTAAAATGACCCGAGATAACTTATGTGACTACTATTACAAATGAATTTGTAGACATAGTTTTACCGAAAATGAAATCAGTACCTTTGAGAGATACATTTTCATAGAAATTTATCACGCTTTAGCCTTTGATTGGTTGATACCAATGGAAAATGGAAAAATATTACACGCAGTAAAAGTGTATAATTTCAGTTCTTACCATTATCACACCTCCGTTCAATCGCTTAAATCAAGCACTCCTGTGATATTCTTGACTGTGGAGATACATATCTGAGCCACAAACCCGCTTAAAGTTTGTAGAGTGGGATTCGAGGTGCGAATCCAATCTTTTATTAATTCGTGGGTATCACTTTTGGTTTGTTTTAGCAATTGAGCTACAAATACAACCGTGTTTTATCTGTCGTGGAAATCCTCCTCGAATCCAATAGGATTCTTCTTATTGGAAAACAGAGTAGAATAAAAGCAACTGAATTAAATGATGAAAGTTAAGGGAATGACAGGATGATGAAAGTGGGTTATGTGAACAACTGAAAACTTGACTTATTAGTCGGAGGCAAACTTAAAATAGGTGAACACTGACTTTTGATTAGGCAAGGACAAACTTAACAGAATTGGTACTTAAATGAAATAATTTGAACTTAATAAGGTACTACCGTACCACATATTCTCGGCTCCAAAGAAATTTTAGACTGCAACAGTATAAATTTTAGAAAATTAATAACATATGTACTGGTTACTAAAAATAGTAGATAATGAGAGCAACAATAAACTAACAGATAATTGCAATGGAATTGAGAGACAAATGCTAATGAATTAAAATTAGTGTAATTCCTTCACATTTACATTCACTTGGAAACATACAACATAAATTAAAGCACAATTGAGGTGCGAATCCAATAAATTAAATATCTATGTTGAACAGCTTTAGAACCAAAGTTTGATTGAACGGCTGTAAAGGAGGGACATTTACAAATAAAAATACAATTTCAACAGAAAAAGTTAGCAATTTTAGCACCAATCCAGATCAGATTTAATAACTCACAATTTAAATTAAATGAATGCAACAATTGAAAGTTTTGGAATTGAGTTTAAATTTGATTTTCGGCGTCGAAGACGCTCATGCTAACCTTTCAAGCATAATCTTCATACTCGTATTTTTAAGGGGACCATGCCCCAACTGGAGCGGGTGCAGGCGGACTCACTATCGGGAGATCAAAGGAGGTCTCCACTACTGGAAGTTCTGACGCCTCTTCTTGAATAATGGTCTCATTGACCGGGTTTGCTGTCTTTGATCGTTTAGGTGCAAGGGCGGCTGAGTCTTCGCTAACAGAGCACACAGAACTTTCAAATCCAAAATAATCTGGGGCTCTGCGATTTCTCTTGGACTTTGATGTAGTGGGCGAAGCTGTTGATGATGCGGCCGACGACGCGGCAACTGAAGAGGCATTGGACGTATTGAGTGCGGTAGAAGATTGTCGCGAACGTTTTCCTCCTGCTTGAGGCTTTTTGGGCTTTCATGATGACATCGCCTTAGAGATGTTACTATTAGCCGATGAAACTCCGGAGGCGGCATCAGATTGTGTCGGTCTGTGGCGAATCTTTACTTCCCCGCGGTACTTCTTTTTGAGGTCCTTCATATGCTGAGAAAATTTTTCCTCTGTCGTTTTTTCATAAGGAAGGGTGCGTCGTCGGGCATATTGCCAAATATCCGTGTGACGTTCAGCGCGAGTGCCAAACTTCGCTATGTCGCTATTGCGCACTCGTACTTCGGGGACTCCAGGTTCTTTAATTACGGTTGTGGTATCCGATGTGCGCTCTACAGTACTGCCCGGAGCCAATGTTTCCCCACAAGCCACGGAGGTCCCTCTTCGATCTTTTCGTCACTTTGCGTGCCAATTTCAGGTCTAACAAATTTTCGGACCGCGGTATCGGGTTATTAAATTTTGGGTGTATAATAAACCGAGAAACTTAATTTTTATGCTCCCCATTGTACCGGCGTCCCGCATCCACCTGCGCCTTTTGCATAGCCTCTTCTATGAGGATATCGATACGATCACCGCTTACCCATCAGTTGTCGTCAAGATAATCTTCCACAGGGACGGTATCGGCATCTAAATAGTGGTGAAGAATGCTTTCATTTGATAAATTAGATGACTTTGGTATTGTACTAATATTGCTTAATGGTGTGTTTGGCTTTCTTCCAAATTCTGCTTGGAATGGTGTTACATTTGTGGTCTTTTGTTTGCATATACGCAGTTGATATACTATTGACTTTATTGCTTCTTTAAATATGAATGTGTTTTTTCTACTATCTAATTTCATGCAGCTTAAACGTCTTTTAGTAGTTTGTATCAAATGCTCCACTAATCCAATAGCTCTATGGTCATTAGCAGGGGCAGTGATTATGTTAATATTGTGTTGTTTAAAGAAATTCTTTACTTTATAACCTATTAAACAACTTGCTTGATCTAATCTAATATTTCGAGGAACACCGTGTATGTGAATGTAATCAACTAAAAATTTAATTACATTTGGTCGGTTTGCTTTTTCAAATACTTCTACGGCCGGATATTTGGAAAAACGGTCAATACATGCAAGAAAATGAATATCTTGATCTTTTTCCTTCGTGATGGGCCCTCCGAAATCAATTTGTATTTCTTCATTAGGTTCTGAACAATTTAACAAAGGCTTCCATTTTGACGCCGGAACAGCTGGTTTAAGATTCTTACCAATATCAGTACAAGGCTTGCACTGAGCAACCTTGTCCAGGATTTCGCGATGCATGTACGGCCAGAACGCGTACTGTCCGAGGGTTAGCATACCCCAACTGCCGGGGTGCGTGAGGTGAAGGCTTTCCAGAACTGCATCTTGTATCGAGTGTGGGATTGCCACACGTTCATCCATGCAAACGCAACCCGATCGCACGTGAAGGTCCCTCCAGTATAAAAACATGTAGGGATTCACTTCTTTACATCGTTGAGGGCATTTTGCAGAACGCAATTACGCACCTCTTTAAGAACCGCATCTTTGCTAGTCAATACGGCCAAGAATCCCTTTGTGAATAATTGAGTTAAGTTATTCTCGAATACCTCCTCCTTTGATAACTCTAAGTTGGGTGAGTTCTAGGCCTCATTTTATGATCTTGTTGATTTTACTGCCGAATTTGGGGCTGATTGAAATGTGACCCTGCTATGGGTAGGAGGGGTTTGTGGGTTGGACTTCGGGCTGGTCATATTTAATTGAGAGATTGAATGTATGTGTGTTGAGTTTGCGTTTACTTTAAATAGTGGCTGGATTTGACTTGAGTATGAAATTGAATTTAAATTGGAATGGATTTGAGCTGCGTTTGCAGAGTTCTCGAGAGGCAACTGAGTGGTATTACGATTAATGGCAGAAAGCAAATTGGAATAATTTGTTGGGTGAGGATGTGAGGCACGTGTGGAATGTGTGTGATTGACGCTGCAAAAATGCTGTGATTGACAGGTTTGCTGTGTGGTATTTACGAAAATTGCTGCAATAGCGTCACGAATGCGGGTAATTTTTGCTACCGCAAATTCCTCATCGTATTTGTTTGTAACTTTTGCTTCTTGATTTTGTTGGCGGGAAATATAGTCAACCAGCCGCATTTTTGCACCCGGTATATGTTCAATGTTAAAATCAAAAGATAAAAGACGATCTACCCAGCGAGTTAAACGACTATTATAAGATTTGTTGGACCGGTGTTCTTTCATAATTGAAAGTAGTGCTCGATGATCCGTGATGATTTTGAATGATTTGCCAAATAAATAATATTTAAAGTATTCTACGGACCATACAAACCCTAATAATTCTAGTTCATTGGCACTGTATTGTTCCTCTTTTGGGTTGAGGAAACGAGACGCGAATGCAATTGTAATCCAACCTATCGGCGAGCGTTTTTCTAATGCTGCTCCTAATCCCGCTCTAGATGCGTCGCATTTGATCCGCGTTTCCAAGTTCGGATTATAATGTGTATTTTCTGTCGCATTTGCTACTTTATTTTTAATTGCATGGAAGTGAGTTTCTTGTTCGTCATTTCAGACAAATTTTGTCATCTTTTTAAGTAATGGCCCAAGTGGATGAAGTAATTGTGATAAATTAGGAATGAATTTTCCTAAACAGTGGACAGAGCCTAGGAATGATCGGAATTGTTTTAGATTTTTAGGTGCTGATAGAGATAAAATTGCTGCTGTTCTTGATTCAAGCGGTTCAATCCCTGACTGAGTAAATTTGTGTCCTAACCATTCAATTTCAGTTTTTGCGAAATGACATTTAGATAAATTTATTCTTGAATTATCCTCAGCCAATTTTTATTAAACTTTTGTAGACTAACTTTAAATGTTCTTCTTTAGAACCGCGACTAACTATTATAGTATCATCCAAGAAACAATGAGTAAATTAAAGTCCAACTAATGTATAGTCCATTACTTTTTGGAATGCCACCGGCGTGTTAGTTAAACCATAGGAACCGATAATAAAACGATATCTACCCTCACCGCTAATAATATTGAAGTTGAAATGCCGGGCCGTTTCTGGGTCTAATTTAAGTTGACTGTATGCGTACTTCAAATCCAAGGTAGAGAAATATGCTGTTTCCTGTGATGCGTTTGTGTTTAAATTTTGTTGAATCGTGTCAATTAAATTATCTATATTCGGCATTTGATATTTATTTTTATGGATAGATTTATTTAAAATTTTTGAGTCTAAAGCCAGTTTAACTGTTTTATCTCTTTTTACTGTGATAGCTATAGGTGAAATGAAGTTTTTATCGGAGCAACTGTTTAATTTTATTATGTGTTTTTCGTCAAGTAATTTTTTAAGTTCTGCATTAACTAGTGGTTGTAAGTTAATTGGGACTCGACGACCTTTTGATGTGTAGGTGTAAATTGTTTGTGGAATGTGGATTTGACTGAGTGTTTTAAAGATTTACGGATTCTTGTGATGAGACCTGGAAAATCAAATGCAATCTGCTGCTTGATTAAACATTTGTGTTGATTAATATTTGCAGCTTGTTTCAACTGTGTTAGAGAAAAGCCTAGCTTGAGAAGAGATCTCGTCCATTGATGGGTCTATGACCATCTTCCACCACTGTTACATCAACACCCGTAGCTATCCAATCATTACATTGGATTGATGTATTAAGCACTCCAACGATCTTGATTATATCATTAGAGAAAGTTTTTAGTTCATGCATCTCTGGTGACTGTACCCAATACCTTTCTTTGCATTATGACACCACAGTTTTTGCGAAACTTTTATTGATAATCGTGCACACGCTCCCCGAATCCACCAGTGCTTTTGTGTTCGTGTTCCCGACACAAATGTCTAAGTTCACCGGTTCCACTTCTCGAGTGTCGCTATTAATTGAAATCGTCGCAACACAATTATCATCATAGTTGTCATAATCTGAGTCATAGTTTGCGTCGTAAATACCTTGCTTTTGAAGTAGTCTATCTATATTGTTGACTTGCTCGGCTGATGTTGCTGAAGTACCCACCGTGGCCGCCTCAGAAACAGAATCATCTACATTATTCACTCGGGGTTTCGGTTTATATGGGTGTTTAGGTTTTCGGCAGACTTTGTCGAAATGGTTAGCAATGCCACAATTTTCACAAGTATTTCCAGGGGCAGGCCAATTTTGTCTATGTGAGGCTGACCATCCATAGCCATAGTTTTAACAAATTGTAGGCTTAACAGTTGCTTCCTGGTGAGAAAGGTATACCGATCAAAGGTGATGTTTCGTGAACACTCTATCAAGATTTTCCTAAAGATCCGTTGTTGTAACCCGATCAATCTGGATATTCGGTTCCTGGGAACCAAATAATTGTCTACCCTCCACCCCCAGGCTGAGGTAAGTTAGGGAGACCAATTTGTTATCACAATATTTCCTGGGTTTTTCACCACACAATATACCTACGAGTTCTATTTTCTGACAACGATTTAGCCACGAGTTCTTCAGTTGCTTGTTTCGGCCTTTTCGATCGCGTTCGCTCTGGGATGTGCTGTTTTCAACATTATCCTCATATATAGGTTCAGGAGGTAGGATGACCTTGTCTTGGGGATCTGCGAGTAGAATGTCAATCGAAATACCCTCTTTTGCCATGATAGCCAACTTCAACTTTCTGCCAGCGGTCCCATCGCAAAGGTGGTTCTAGTTTTGGTTTCTCCCAAAAAGGTTCGATTCCTTGAAGTGCACGTTCTTTGGTTGCTGACTGCGCCATGTGATATTCTTGACTGTGGAGATAAGTATCTGAGCCACAAATCCGCTTAAAGTTTGTAGAGTGGGATTCGAGGTGCGAATCCAATCTTTTATTAATTCGTGGGTACCACTTTTGGTTTGTTTTAGCAATTGAGCTACAAATACAACCGTGTTTTATCTGTCGTGGTAATCCTCCTCGAATCCAATGGGATTCTTCTTATTGGAAAACAGAGTAGAATAAAAGCAACTGAATTAAATGATGAAAGTTAAGGGAATGACAGGATGATGAAAGTGGGTTATGTGAACAACCGAAAACTTGACTTATTAGTCGGAGGCAAACTTAAAATAGGTGAACACTGACTTTTGATTAGGCAAGGACAAACTTAACAGAATTGGTACTTAAATGAAATAATTTGAACTTAATAAGGTACAACCGCACCACAATTCCTATTAACTTAGAAATTAACATAGCAGAAATCAGAACGTTTTTACCTTGTACTCCGCACTTGGAGAAACTTAGCAGATTATTGAACAAAAACCGCACTAGAGGGATAATAACTCCTTAGCGAAACCTTCTTAAGAAAGGGAGTATGCCACAAAAAAGGTTTCGATTGGACTGTTTTGCACTTTTGATGTTCGTTTTCGGTTATTGTTTTTTGCATCGTTATGGTGATTAATGGATTTTGACACGGGGTTTTTATAAAAGCATCAAGATTTGTAAGAGCGTGTAGAAACTCAAAAGTGGACATAAAGTGGTATATTTTTGTTTTGGGGATATCGTAAAAACTATTCAATATACTTCGGACCTAATTTCCACGAAAAAGGTCTCTAATTTCCAAATTATAAGTCAAAAGTTTCCACATCATTCTTTCCAACGGTTCTAGTATCTAATTTCCACAATTGCAACGTAATCGATTTCCTCAATTCATTTTTTTGGTTAAAAAATTATAAAAACATTTTCGGCTGAATGTTCGTACTTTTTTAATGTTTCAAACTGTTGTCTTAATATTTGGGCATTATCTGCCGTGATTAGATGAGTTTATTGGAAAATTCAAAAGACAACTACAAAGTTATCAAAAGAAGGTGGATGATGCATATTTCAACGCAAGATGTGTTTCAAATATTTAGAAAGTCTTCTTTTCAAGTTCAAATGTACAATTAGCATGATCTCAATTTAAACTTCAATCTATTTTCGTAGTACCGTCAGTACATTGGTTATCATACCATAACTATGATGGGGCTTGATGTACTATGTTCTTGAGGAGTGGAAAGCTTTCTGCGGGGAGAAATCATTAAATTATTGGAAGTCAGTAGAAACTAGTGGAAATTAGTAGAAACTTACTGTATCTAGACATTTTTGCGGTAGAAAAAGTGTATGCAACTAATTTAGATCCAAATTTAAATATCGATTTGCCTGAAACTTTTAATATCTACAGTTCTTTTTGGAATTTAGAAAACTAACGGTAATTTCAACTTAAACTTTTGGATTTTTTATCAAACTCGATGTTCAACCTGGCTATTCTCTTTGAAAGGAATATTATTCACGACAGAGCATTATTCTTTGCACCACAGCTCATACCTTTATAACTACAGGCGATAACTCTTTTAGCCATTGAACTCTTTTAACTATTAACTTTTTTCCCACTTTTTCAGTATTTATATTTCATCATAAAAATAGTTACGAAATTCTGAAAATGTTGACAAAATATGTCGCTCCTTTCAATAGAACGCAAAAGTTTAATGCGCAAATGTGATTTTAGGAATATTGAGCACGTAATGAGGTACCTGAAACAGACCAGCAATATCAAAAGAGTTTTTGTGTTGATTAAAATGACCCGAGACAATTTCTGTGACTATTTTTACGAATAAACTTGTGGCCATAGTTTTACCGAAAATGAAATCAGTACCTTTGAGAGGCACATTTTCCAAGAAATTTATCACATTTTAGCTTTTGATTGGTTGATAGAAATGGAAAATGGAAAAATATTACACGCAGTAAAAGTGTATAATTTCATTTCTTCCCATTATCACACCTCCGTTCAATCGCTTGTATCAAGCACTCCTATTAACTTAGACTAACTCCGCACTTGGAAAAACTTAGCAAATTATTGAACAAAAACCGAGAAGGATAATAACTCCATAGCGAAACCTCCTTAAGAAAGGGAGTATGCCACAGAAGTTAACATAATTTTAGCGCACAAATTGAGTAATTTTGCAAACACTCGAGTGAGGTTTCGACAGGACTTTTCTGCACTTTTGATATTCGTTTTCGGTTAGTGTAATGTGCATCGTTAAGAAAATAAGGGATTTTGACACGGTGTTTTTTAAGAAAACATCAAAATTTGTAAGAGTTTGAAAGATCTTTGAATGGGTATCAAGAATCCAAGATCTCGGCAAGATAACAAAGAAGGATAACCAAGAGAATGGAAATGATAAAATGTTTTATCAAGGTTTTTCAAAATTTTGTCTAGCACTGACAGGAATTTTTTTCCCGCATTGGAGTAATTGAATTAAAAATCGATTTTATAGCAGTTTTTTTTAAAAAATGTTATCAACAAAGTACCTTCTACGGCATCAATCTGAGACCATTTTAACTATTTAAAACCTCTTAAACTACTTAATTCTGCTGAAAGGAATGGATTACAATTGTTTGAAAAAAAACTTTGAAACGGATTTAAAATTAAGCTACAAAAATTCCATTAAATAGATTTTTATAGTTATATAGTGTTAAATTTAATTTAACAATTCATGTATTCTGAAAGTTTCAAATTAACATTTCAAGTCCATCAGTTTTCCATCAGTTTCAGTTCATCCGCTCCATGCAGTGCCTTTGCAACTCCAAGTCTATCGGCTCAACAGGTGCTCATGAGAAGAGAACGAGGATCTGCATCTAAAATAGAGAACAAAATGCTTCAAAACCTTAAAAAATTTAAATCTAAGAAGAAATGGAAACTCTGAAAAATAAACTCAATTTGAAACTGTAAAGCAAAAAAATGTAAAGCCAAATTTGCTGCATTGAAATTACAAACCTCCGTAAAAGACAAAATCATGCGCGGTTGTGATGTATTAGCTGCGTTTTAGCAAAGCTAAATTTTGCTCAGTTCTGATTAGCTAAAAATTGGTCGCACGAAAATAATGCAACTCTTAAATCGCTTTAAATCCGTTTAATAATTTGCTTGCTGTAGTTGCTGCAAGCTTCTTTAAATATACCTCATATATTGGCAAAATGTTGCCTTAGCCTAAGAAAATCTCCATAAACTGATTGCTTGCTTAAGTTTTACGACCCGGGATGGTTTAGCTTGATAAGATCTGAACAGGATCTTATCACGATTTCCCATGAAATGTTATTTCAAGTTAAGGGCAAGATGTTTCAAGTTTTGCAAGAGATATCAAGATCATGCATGTCTTACTAATGTTTGCAAGTTTCGATTCATGGGAAGTTATAATTTGATAAATATAAGAGTACAAAAATCTATGCAGACAATTTATTTGGCGCACAAACATCTCTCATGAACTCAATTGTCGAATATTAATTGTGTATATTAATTTTCTTGTCTCCTTTTAGAACAAGAATCTCATCCGATCCAAACACTTGAAATGTTCAGACTTGTTCAACTTTTTAACTTCGATGGACTACAGAAACATTAGACTCGCATGGAAAGAGGGAAATTTGCGCATGGATTAAATTCTGAGATAAGATGAGACTAACCAATTGTTTGCACTGTAAATTAATAAAAAACAAAAAATTAAAAATTAAACAAATGAAATTGTTAATTGTTGTAAATATGATTTTAACTGTAAATAATTTCAAAAATTCGTTGTTATTTTAACTCATTTCTTATAATTAAAGTCAAAGACAAAATTATATACTTTGTAAATGATTTTATTTGATTTGAGACCTGACGATGAACGCAATGTTCGAAAACGTTCGTTTTTTTAAAATCAATATAAGTTTTAATTGACAAGTTCTTCTCTGCATAAAATTATTATATTTGTAAAAAGTTTTGGTGCAAAGGGGTGTTTATGATACAGGCTCAAATTCGAAAGCCAATTATCTCATGACTGTTTGACGGGGTAAATAAAAATTAAGTGACCATTTTTACAAAGTCTACCTTGTTTTATGGCGGACAAAACCAGTAATTTATAAGTAAAGATTTTTCAATTCATTCTTATTTTCCTTAATTTTCCTTAATGTTCCCCGATTACACCTCCCGACTGAGAGTTATGTAATTGAAGGGTATACATCATAGCTAGTTAGTTACTAGCTATACAAAAGTTGATTTTCGAACAGTCCCAGAGTTTGTTTGGGTTTAAAAACAGAAATTGTAATCCACACAGATAATATACTCAAATAACAGTACTATGCTGTCAACAACGCTTATTTTATTTTTGAACCAAAAAAGAAAAATAAAAAGAAAGTGTATTTTTCTGCGTTATGGTATTTATTGAAAGCTTTAATTAGATTTATTAATTGGTTTTTAACGCTGTAAATAACCAACGGAATTGGTTATAACGAAAGTTTTAATAAAAATACCACGCTTATTTATACAGTTTTTCAAGGACTTATTATCTTACATTGACTGGCCAATATGACAAAGATAAAATCAAACCCAGAAAACATCGCACTACCTAATGAACAGGACCTTCTTTTTAATTATAACTTAATTAATTAAGTTATAAATTATTAATTAAATATACATCTTTCTAATCATAACTATCAATTGTTTTCTTTTTCTTTGAACCCCCGACACTCTCGTACACAAAGTATGGGTCTTTACATAGCACTTCAAGACGGCGGGAAGGGGGGGGGGGTGCAGCAAGTTGGAGCAAACCGTAGTGCGTAATTTACAAGACTTCTCTGGAGCTATGAAGGGACATACTTTTTTGAGAAAAATATCTTAAAAAAATACAAACAAATTGCTTCAATAGATGTTGCAGTTTCATCGAAAACTCATTTCATTATTTGAGAGAACGATCAATTATTAAAATATTTGAATTCTCCCGAAGAATGTTGGAGCGGGGTGTATTCAGAGGAAACGGTGAGATTGGATGGAGAAACGGCTAAGTCGAAAGGAAATCAATAAAAACAAAAACAAACGAACAAAAAACTAGCTAACGAGAAATTTGATTCTCTTGACAATCCGCTAACGTCTTTTTCCCCTTCCAACTTCACCGCTTGGGCTCCAGCTTTTTTGTCTTATGAAAAGACAGCAATTGACCCAAATTGAACTTGAAATCATTTATCTCTAAATTGTCGTCATCTTGACAGCTTGACCCTATCTTTGTCTGCTAGTTTTTGCCTCGACACAAATATTCGCTGCCGAAATTTAACGCGATTAGGGTTCACTGCCCGAGTAAGACTCGGCCAAAATGTGAAGCTCTATTTTAGCTAGACGCAAACCATGAGTCAAGGGAAAGTCTTTTTTCATGCGTCTGTGTTTTGCCTCAAATGCAGTTACACAAAAATTTGTTTTTTTTACTAAGGCTTGTAACATAGTCAACAGGTATGCTCCTTCAACTATCGCAATTCCGACGATCCAATAATCAAACAAAATTTATAGTTTTTTGCAAAAATAATACTCAAGAATAGTTGGAGGAAAATGCCTGCAAGTTGCCAAATCAGAAGGAAAACTCCAGCACAATTATTAAGGTTACATTTGAATGTTTATCATGTTTGAAGAGTCTTTTACCATGTTTTGTCATGGTTAGGGAAGCCACCATCCATGACAAACTATCTTGATTTATGCGGGAGAGAAGAAAATTTTATTTAAATTTTGCTAAGAATGTCGGTAATTATTTCTCAATTTTTGAAGGGGACTAACGCTTGTAGTTTTGATTGTAAAGTTTTTTCGGCATATCATTTTTGGGGTTATAGGAAACTCTTCAATTTCTTTGAAAGAAGAACTGGTAAGTTATATGGCTGGAAAAAAAGTCTTATAAAATTTTTGATTTTAATTATGATCTAAAAATAAATATAAATATAAAAACTTAAATATAAAAGAGTTTCTATGACCAGCTTTTTTTCGCTCACCTGGAGTATATGTTGTGGATATGGTGAACAGTTCAAATGTAGTCAAACTAAACACTGATTGTGATTAAAGTAAGCTTGCAGGTTTGCGTATGTGGTTTTGATTTGATTGGTTTATTTCGCACCTGCTGTTTTGACTCTGTGCTTTTGGACTGGAATAGGACAGCAATAAAGATAGACTTTTTTATCAATAACTAAAATCTTTAGGCATGTGAGAGTTAGGGACAATTGTTTTGATAATTTGAAGAACAAACTGTGCATAAAAGCCAACGTCTGCGGAAAAGTTATGTTGCAGTTGAAATAACATCAAAACTTTTTCACTGACTATAACTGCTATGAAGCATCGTTTTTAGCGAGAATGACTTTGTAATTTTTTTGTAAGATTTCATTGATTTTGGAGATGAAGGAAATAACAGTTCATCACTTTGATCTGAATTTGAAGAACTGTGTTTTGAAGAAGAAAGCATCAGGATATTGCAAACTTACTTTACAGTGGTCCGAAGTTGGAGGTTTTCTTTCAAAAGTTTGCAATACTGTTGCTAATAACTCGCTGCAAGTCAAATTGGCTGTTCTTAAACTCGTCTGCGAAGAAACTACTGTTTGGATATTTTTTTAATCAAATTTAGCTGATTAAAACTCACCTAACCCAAGACTGTCAACAAGATTTCATCACAAGGAAATTGCGTTATCATGGCAGTAGGGCCATCGAGATAAACAAAGATTTACAATTTTTCTGAAAATGCTTCCAGTAAACAGGTTTTATCCTAACTTTCTAGAAATATTTGTTTGTTTACAGAAAACGTCAACGAATCTTCACAAACGCTTTTTCTAATTAATTCCCAAAAAACACAAACTGAGATTTTATGCAAATCATTGATTAGTGTCTGCAAGACTCCTTTAAGTAGGCTGCTGCAAGTCTTCAGAAAAATGAAGGTAATTTATGTGAAATACAAACATTATCAACGGAGTAAATGATCAGGAACGGTATATTTAAGCCCAACTCACTTAATTGTGATAAGTTCTTACCGCGATATCTAGTAGGTTGGCTTTTTAGACAAAAAATTAAATCCAGCAGTGCTTTGTACAAAAATCCTGTGACTCAGCAACGAATGAATTTATATGATTTTTACACCTACTGCTTGATCACAGAATGGCTGAATATTTACAAATTGTTCAAACAAATTTGTATAGACCCCTCAATGTTCTATATGCCATCTGAGAGACAAGATGTAACCATAACAAGGTGGAGCTAAATTTTGAGGCCAAGCGTTCAGCTGTCAGACGATTAGTTGTAAAAGTTTCGACATAATGGGGATCAGCAAGTAATTTATCCTACCAACAGGAATAGTTTTATATTTGGGTTGGCTCATTTTATTTGATTGGCACATTTAAATTAAACGTCAATGTGGCAATAGCAGAAAAACTTAAATTTGTACCAAGAATTTGTTTTGATAAAAATCGATATAATCAAAACAGATTTCAGAAAATCAGGAAAAAGCACAAGAGCTCTGAATTGCCAGCTTTAAGTAGAGTCAATAGGTTACAAGGAGGCATATCAGTCGTGATGTTATTTTGTATAATGATGAACCAAAAGAATTTTCAGTTATATAGGCTGACACAATGTTAAAATTAAAACCCTTCTTTTTCGTTGTAAGTACAATAGGAAGATGGAAATAATTCATCTACTGAAAAAATTGGAACGTTTTTTAATTGAAGAAAAGGACAGAATAACGCTCGATGTCAACATATCTGCCTCTTTATTTTTGTACAAAATGCAATAACTAATTGAAAAATTTCCTAAACCTGACATTTCGCATGCCCCTATTCTGAAAAAGCTACTTCTAGTCATTAGCAATGCTAAAGCTGCGATCAGGAGGTGAAGTCCAGAACCTTAAGGAAAAAAGAAGAAGACAACCAAATAAATTGCAAAATCAATTGAAATTTTTCAAAAACTTCAGCCAACTACATTTAGAGATCTGCTTACCGAACTCAGAAGATCCAAGAATGACAGAGGACATTGGGACCTCTAATGAAGACAGAGCGCAGAATTGGAAAAACGAACGCATATGGCAGCCGAAGTTTTTACAAAAGAACACTAATCTCTAATCGAAAGAAAGTTAAAAGGCTTCTGGAAACTAAGGGGTTTGGTTTAGGGGTTCTCGACTGAAAGTGATCGTTTACGATACTAAAAAAATCTTGTCTCTTAACCTGGCTCATTTTGGTTATTAATTATCAAAATTTCAATGCCAGTTGACTGCATGCGACAATATCTGCAAGTTGGTCCCCTGAAATTGTATTGAGCCGCAAAAAAGCCGAGGTGTTCAGGTAAATGCCTAAAAAGCAAGTGAAAAGTGTGAGTTGATGCGGTCACAGAGTTCAAAGAATCAATTCAGTGTCGGTGCAAAAGAAAAAAATTGAAGTGAAGAAGTCTTTTCAGCGAGCGAAATTGCTTTTGCAAAGAGAAAATTTTGGTTGCAATTAAATTCATCATTCATATATCTTGAATACCTTTGGATATTTGTAAATTGACCAATTGAAGAATCTGCAGTACAGTCACCAAATTAACACCCAATGTAAGACAGACTTATTGTCCGTTTTTGTTATCCTTATCTGATTAAGCTTCATACACGAAATCTAGACATCTGTTTTGTTGACTTTGTACAAAAATCCAAAGATTATACAACTTTTTCAAAATGTATAAGCAAATGATAACGAACTCAGTTTTTGAATTTTACAATACAAAGGCTATAAACTCCACCACTTACTTTCTGATTTGATTTAAATTATTTTCCGATCAAAAAGGAACTCAGTTAACACTAATCATGTTGTCAGTTTCTCTGCGCAGTGTTATAATTTTTGACAGAACTGGAATACAATTAGTACGTTTCAAAACGTACGGAGTTTGCAAAGAACAGAGAGCCAATGTTAAAAACAGAAGCTATGAAAATCTGGAGCACTTACTCGATACCCAAAAAACGTCAACTGGACTTCCTAAATTCAGTGTTCAAAACAACAAAGTTACCAGTATATCGTTTTCAGTTTATGCAACAAGTGATCGTTTCCAGTAAGAAAAATACCAGCGTTTTAAGATTTCAAAGGTATGCAATACAGAAGCAGAACTCATATCGTCTATATAAAATTGCATTCCACCAAAACGTGGTCATGAAAGATGGTGACGAGGCAAAAGCCTTCGTAAAAACTAACCATTTGACATGCTGGCCGAGAAACAGTTGATTTTTGTGTTAAGAGATGGTATTGATTATCAAAAAATCTGCGACAAAATCCCAAACTAAGGTGCAAAATTGATTGAAAAAGACTATTGACAAGCGGCAGCTTGTGCACAATTGAACCAATTCTTGGATTAGTTTTTACAGTAGAAAAACTATTATCAAAAAATTTTTAGATTTTGTAGTTAAATTGAAAACAGAAATACGAGAATTTTGCCGTTCACAGAAACTGGAAAACAGAATATCATCTTAGGTTTCATAAAAATCGACTGAATGGTGGTATTTTGTCAGCAGCGGTAAATGTCCCCCTATTTCTCGATGCATTATTGTCAGCGGGGTAGTGGGTCTGGAGTTTTAGCTGCTGGCTTTGAACTTGCGGCTCTACCCAAAGCAAGAAAAAGTCTTTCACCATTTGCAAAGAAAATTGGAAGAGAAATAATTGTTCATCCAGCTCCCGCAGCTACAGAGCTCGATGAAACGGTCACAAAAAATTACTCAAATCTACTGTGAAAAAATTGTGAAAAAACAGATTCATAGTAGGTTTTTGTGGTATTATTTGTTTAAAACAAAATAGTTTTTCCCTCCAGAAAACCGAGAGGAAAAAATTACGACTCTGAAAAAATAATAACACAAATTGTAGTGATTGGGGATGTCTCCACACGTCACCAAACTTTCCACAAGCTTTGTCACGGGGAAAATCCCGCACGTGACATTTTTTTAAATGCCAGCATACCTTGATTTAATTTAAGAAATCATGACAACTGTCAATTTTTGTTGCATTTAAACAATTCTCTGAAATTTTGACTGCTTTGATGAAGTCCTGCATTACTCCCTCACAAGACCTAATTTTACAACAACTAGACAATTAGTAATGTTTTTGCTCGACATATGAAAAAAAAACAATATTCGACCAATAAGTTGATCCAATGTGTTCGTTTGATATGCAACATTTTGGACCCAACAAAAAATCCTGCTCAAATAAACGAATTAATTTTCCTAGACTGTAAATAGGAAATGCATCTCTTTAAATTTCCGTCAACAAACACCCTCAAAACAGCAACTTTTGTTTAGTTTCACAGGTTGAAATTTGAAAATGGGCTGTATTTTGCAGTGTTACTTTTTAAAATGCATACCAAAAAGAATGCTTTTTACTTGAATGAAGGATCAAATTAACACCGCACCATTCAACAGTACACTCCATCCATCAGCGAAGAAGATGTTGTTTATGTGTGACTAAAATTGATAAAATCAAATTGAATAAAAAGAAAAAAACAAAAAAAAGGAAAAATTTGCTGAAAAAATGTCTCGAAAACTGATCGTTTTCCTAAACGTTGTTGTCTAAAAATTTTTGCGCCAATTTGCGTTTGATGTGCTTGTTGAAATTTTTACCTTGTCTACAATATTTTCGTTGCTTAAAACATTTTTCTATATTCGATTTATTGCTGGTTGAAACTTTTTTTTGATATGCCATCTGGAGCGTTTTGTTTCTCTACAGGTGAAAAACTTGACAGGGTTCAAATTTTGCATTCTTCGCTGCGTAAAAAAAGAAGTATTTAAAAAGTTCACATGTATCTAGTTCCTTATCAGTGTTTAATGTTTGTTCACCTCTTAGGATGAATAAAGTTTCTGTTTGTTGAATATAAGCTTAACTAAGCGTATTGTTAGTTCTTCAATATTTTAATTACCTTTTTAGAAGTTGCACTATAAATAAGAACTTCGCTGTATTAAGTTTTCTTAAGAAACGTAGCCTGTTAAAAATGTAACTGAACGTGTGAAAAAACGTTTTCCAATGTTGAAAAAACACATGCTGCAGAAAATTTTATTGATTATTAGCAACCACACTTAAGTATTTGGAGTCTTTTGCAGATTCAATCATTGTCTTATAATAGTGCTTTTGGTTACCAATAAGGAAATACGCTGATCGTTTATTAGCATTTTTCTGGTTTCCTTTGTGTTAAGGCGTAATCTTTTCTCCTCTGATAATCCTTCCTTTGTTTCAGTGCTAATTTCTTCTTGATTTCAGACAAACTAGCTGTGTCACCAGCATAGAGAATCAGACCTGTGTCCTTGTGCGTAAACTTTATGTCGTTAAAATAGATCAGAAAAATAATTGGTTCAAGAACAGACACCTGAGGCACACATGTTTCTACTACTTCCGACGATGACCCTTTATTATGATTTGAATGTGTTGCTTTCAGCTTTTAGGATTGAATTCGATTAGGTTTCACGTTTCCTTGCAAAAATCATGAAGATCACATTTTTCAAATAGTATTTCATGATCGACATCGTCAAATTCTATCCCTAAGCCAAGGAATGAGCAGTAAGAAGTATTGGTTCTGTTGGTATGAACTTGACTTGGACTCAGTTGTGTCGGGTTCATATTTCAAAGTAGCAATGGCATCAATCGTGCTCTGTTTGTTCCGAAAGATGAATTAATCGTACTTCAGAATCTGAAACGGCCAAGGACATTTCGATTTTTGGTAAGAGCGTGACAGCATATAGTTAGAAGATTATTGCTTTTCATTCTCATTGTGCAGCAAAACCACCTCTGCAAACTGCAAACTTTAGGGCACCGAGAAAATTACCGTTAAAAAACACCTGTCAAAAAAGTCCTCCAAATATGTTGCAACAGGAGCTAACAGTTTTCTCAGGATATAATTTGTGCCACAGCAAACCAAAAAGTACATGGAACAGGTCTTCTTCAAATCTTGTTGTATTTTCTCCTTTAATTTTTTTAGATGTGCATAAACAGTCCTTCTCTTTTTACTCACTATGTTTTTTAAAAAATACACTGCTTTTTATTTCAAATTTGTTTTGTTTTAGCCGCTTCTCTGACACTAATTTTCTCCTAAATCTTTTCCAGGAAAATCAATGTGAACATGATTAATTTCTGTAGAAGTAGCCGAAACTGTTGTACCACGGTGATCACCAACAGAAGAATATTTTTTGATATGTCAACAAGACAATTAGAGAACAAGACGTTTAGGGAAGTGTTTTTGAAGCTGTGCCCTCGTCGACGATATCTTTTTTTGAAATGTCAAGATCTCTCCTGTTCATTATATTGACAATCTAATTTGTAGAGTTCCTTTTTAAAGTAGATAAACGTTGAAGTTACTGCAAACCATTTTGAGAGTTTCAAGTAAAGAATTAAGGGAGAAGATTAACGAGTTACTGTTCAAGTATATCGTAAGTTTCGAAGGTTGTAGCGTCTGAAGAGATGTATACACAAGATATCAATGGTTTATTTGTCTCCATTTGTAGTGCAACAATAACAACTGTAGATTGTTTCTGGTTAGTTTTTTTTCAATATGAAAATTTTCTTGCATTTTGTTCCAAAAAGCAAGGCCTGTAATGCAAGACAACTCATGGTTTATATTAAACGTTTTCAGGTTAACGTCAAAATTTCGTTGCAGTGTATTTGTTTTTCCAGCATTAAAAGAGATCTTTTCTGCACGCTATTTTCTTTCATGTCTTTGTTGACCATTAGTTTTGAAATAAAAAAACCGATACATAGGTGGAATCAATCCTCCACATACATATCTAGAAAAAGAGAAAAACTCAGTTTGAAATTTGTAGCGAGTAAAAAAGTAAGAATGATAATAATGATAAAAAACATGTATACATATTTTTTATAATCCCTTATTTTTTATTTTTTTTCTACCGGTACATTGAAGATCTTGAACAGATTCCACGGAAATCAGAGTGATAATTCAAGAAGCGCAAATGATTTTAACTCAGTTTTGATTTGCAAGTGGCTTTATAATTTTTGAGAGTTTTTCTTCAGCTGACATTTTTTTTGCATTCAGCTTGTAAAAATTACAGGAACCGCTTCCCGTTTGGGTTCCTTTCTTTGGTTATAAATTAAGTTAGCAAAAATTTCTCTTTTCAAACTAGTTTATTGATCAGCATGGGGCCAAAGATAGTCTTCTTTGGGTGCGACTTTCTTCGTCCAGATCGTTTGCCTCTTGGATGAGGTGACTTGGATGAGGAAGAACAATGTTGCTCATTTAAAACAAAAAAGTAATTTTGAGCCCAAATTTTGGTGTACTCATAACTAGATGCACTATTGGTGATACTCCTGGTACTTTAAACACTTTTCTGTGATCTTGAAACTGGTCAAAAACAAACATTCTCGCTCTTCTAATAAAGTTTTCAACCGGATTTCGCTATGAAGTGTGAGTGAATTTACCCAACCCTCATATGACCCAATTTCTACTTAGCAAACGGACATTTTTTCTAAAAGCATGTATGATTCTTCTGCCACAAGTGTCTAATATCTGATGATATGGGTTGAACAATTTCAGGTGCTGCATCTGAAGCATATGGTTTGAGGAACAAGGGCGAATTGGACAATCGTTGTCATTATTTCACACCTGACGAAATAATCAACTACCTTGGATTTGGAAAGGCCCAAGTGAAAGCATGAATAATTATCGGATTCATTTATATGGGTGCATTCACTTTTCTGGAATCGCAGCCCTTCTTAAACTCTCGTCTTTACGTTGAAATGCAACCTTGCTCGAAACAGGAAGCACTGCTGTCCACAGTTGTGATGGCTGGCGCAGTCTTTGCCCATTTGCCCGTTGGAATAATTGCAGACCACCTGGGTCTTAGGAATGCCATCATTTTGTTTGGATGTTTTATGACAGGCTGGAATCTATTGACTTGTATGTCAGATAATTATGTCTGGATCCTTTTCTGCAGGTTGATGCTATTTCTGGGAAGAGGTACGTACTTCTTCTACAACATCATGTTCACTTTTGTCAGAATTTACCCGTGATTGTGGAATTACACGTGACTCTAAAAGATCTGAGACATAACCTACAAAGTAGTCCATTTAGCATTTATATTTATTGCATGCCTCGATGAGTTCCATCGAATTGACAAATTGGATGGTATTTTTGAGGTGGGGGGTTGAATCTCAAAATTCCCCACACATCCCCATTACACTGTATTAAAACAAAGTTGCTTTAAACGAACGGATAATTAATCCCGCAAAAAAATCGGCCGCATAGTTTTAAGCGTTAATTACCAGTACTCTTAGCACACGCCAAACAAATTATTGCCCGCTTAGGCTAAAAATATATTAGCATTTGAGCCTTTTCTTTTCTAATTATTAAACGAGCCTCATTTTAGGCCTGGATTATCCAGGACCAAATCAAAACTAGAATTAGAACTAATTATAAGCAGGCGCCGCTAATACTGCTCAATATCCCTGCTCTTTGACTGACATTTGCAAATCAGGTAAACTACTAAAAGCAAGGCAGCTTCATCTGACGAAAACCAATAAATTCCCCCACAAATTTCAAGGTTACATGAGCAGAAGGGGGAGAAATAAGGCGCCTACGCAAGGGTATAACAGGCTCAAAGGCTTCCCCTTCTTATTACTTTTAAAGGAAAAAACAATAATAGTTTCGAATCTAATCTGTTTCGGCCTACTAGTGTTTTCCTATGAATTGTATGTTACAATTTATATGTTTTTATATAGCACGTTACTATGTAAGAAAATAGCACGTGCGCCTGAGGGTCAAAAAAGACTTATGCTAACTAAGCTGGGGGGGGCAAAACAGAATATATCCAAAATTTCATGAGATGAGCAGAATTCATTCTCTCGATTTCTCGGCCAATAGAAAAATAAAGAAACCGTTTCACTATGAACGTGCTCATGGTATTCCGCTCCCTATCGGCCCGCTGTTTCACTGTTAATATTGAGAAGAAGAAGCAGGATGAAACTCTTAGAGTTTCTTGTGTTTCTGAGCTAGACCGCATAACATTACTGTTTAAACAGTCAACCATAATTTAACAACTGTTAACTGTTAACAACTTGTTAATAAACAACAATTTCATATATTCCTTTTTCTAAGTGTTTCCGTAGAAATTAACAATACATCAACTTGTAACAAGAAGTGTTGAACTCATCACCACAACAGTTCATCTTGATTCGACTATTCAACTGGTAATTAGTAAGCGTGTACATTTATATTTAATTCTTTTGATAAATTAACACCATCAGCCCCCAATTTCTAAATTGAGACCTTTAGCACAAACAGATCTTAGGCATATATCTTTGCCATTGATTTGTTATATTTTTTGTCAAGTTAGATCGGCGTACATAAGGAGATCCACCCGTATTGTGTGATCTGTAGCAGCCCACTCTAATTTGATACCACTCCTAATCTTACATTGTTTTCCCCCTTAAATTAACCTCCTAATCTTACATCTTTTCGGGGGTAATTTTTGGGGGCTAATATCTAAAAGTTTCCCCCTTACCCCCATTACCACCCATTACCCCCTAATCTTACATCATTTTACCGCCTTAAATTACCCCATAATCTGACATCTTTCTGGTGGTATTTTTTAAGGATAAAATTAAGATTTTCCCGTGATAACCCCCGCCCCCCATACTCCCCTAATCTTAAATCGTTTTACCCCCCTAAAATTACCCGCCTAATCTTACATCTTTTTTGGGGTACGTTTTGAGGGGGTAAAATCTAAAAATTCTCCTCATTACCCCCCTCTAATCTTACATAGTTTTACTCTCCTAAAATACCCCCCCACGACCCCCCCCCCCCCCCTCCAAAAAAACGTCAATCTTTTTTGGGGTATTTTTTGGGGGCTAAAATCTAAAAGTTGTCCCCATTGCCCCCTAGTACCCCCCTAATCTTACATTGTTTTACCCCCATAGACAATTCCCCCCAATCTTACATCAGTTTGTGAGGTATCAGAGGGGGAGGGGGGATTTCAACACGGGAAGGTATGGCAGGCCTTGAACGCTATAATTTTTTTTATCAGGGCTTACACGATTAAAAACTTAAAAGTAATTAAAAAAATCTTTGCAAAAGCAAGTTTTCAGAAAGAAAATTAAGGAACGTACATTCTTTTTAATATTAGTTGAAATAACGTGAAGCCCAAGAGCATTTTATCAATTAAATGTGTTCTTATAACAGTGTTATAGTTTTTTATAGTTGTACATCAATTTTCTTACCTGCGTGTAATTTTTAAACTTAATTACCTCCGTATAATTTTGTTCTTAGAGTCTCTGAGGAAACGGTTGAACATAAATATTTTGATTTTGCCAAGGGATACATATTGTAATCTTTTCGATTAAAAAAAATTATTATACTGTTCCTGAGCTTTTCTCTCAAGGCAGTTGGTTTATCTAATAAGGCACTACAAATTCTTAAACTTTTTTGGCAGGAATAGTTTAACTCATTGCGTTGCTCAAATTATTCTAAAGGGGAAAAGTTTTTTCTGAGAAATAATGTGAGTACAAACGAAGGTCTCCATTCGCTGGGCTAAATTCAAAGGTGAAAGGAATCTAACATCGAATCGGTTGAACAGTTTTAAAATTTAAATCCAAGTTAAAACTAATATTTAGTATGAGTCAAAATAGGTATCTTTTTCCATTTCGCGGGTGTTTTCAGGCGTCACTACCATTTCAAATGTCTACATTCGAGAATTCCTCCCATCTGAGCATGTCTGGATTGGGTCATTAATTGGGGAACAAATTGCTGGCCTTACTCTGGGTACATCTTTTCCAATCATAGCCGGTTATTTCTTCCTAACGGACAAAAATACATCATGGAAATTTTTTGTGTTATTTGTTTCTGTTCCAATGTTCATTTCAATCCTGTTGACGAATTTTTTCCTGCACGAAACTCCTGAATTTTTGCAGTCACGCGGGAAAAAGGGCGCTGCTCTCAAAGTGATCGAAAGAATTGCCGAACGGAATCATAAAAGTCTTCCGAAACAGTTCAAAATGATGAGCCATATTTCAAATTGCTGCTCTCTATCTTCGAAAATTGGAGCTTTATGGGGTATTGTATGCTTTTCGTACTTAAAAGTGTCGCTGGAAAAGTAGTTAATGACGTTTTTACCTACATTCTTAATGACATTTTATTTGTTCAAGGTCAAGCTGACGATTATTGCCACGGCACTCGTTTAAAGTCATACTACCTCTCCGAATATGACTACATTAAACTTCTCATAGCTCAGCTTGTGAGCGTTTTCACAGTTATAGTCATAATACCCGTTCATAAGTTTAACAGTTCAGTCTTTAGTTTATTTGTCAATTTCAGTTGTACTAATTTCTTTACTTTACACGTGTCCTCGAGTCAACGTTGCTTTAGTGATTTTATCAATATTGAGGGCTTTGATGCAAATTGTAAGGATTTCCAGTCTTGTAGCTCTGGTACAGCTGGACGTTCCAGTGAAAGTTCGCGGCGTCTTTTTCGCTATTTGTATTTCTTTGAGAAATTCGTTTGTACCTGTTTACGCATTTTTGAAACAGTTATTGTCCAAAGAGTCGCCTTACGTGCAAGTTTGGCGGCAATGTTAAGCGTATTCCAATTTTCCATACATTCACGGAGCTCTTTTTCCGCTCCAATGAAGTTCGTACCATTATCCGACCAAATCATAGCAGGAGTACCCCGACGGGAGACGAACCGCTCCACTCCCATTTTACAGGAACTAGTGTCCATGGACGGAACGACTTCAACATGGACAGCAAGAGTAGTGAGACAAGTGAAGAGAAATCCCCACCTCTTCTCGGTAGTCCGACGAACTGTGACGTAGAATGGGCCGAAGTAATCAACCTCGATGTTGGTAAAGGGAGGAGACTGGTATAGGAGTCTCTCCTTTGGGAGGTCTGCCATAATAGGTTGAATGGTTGCTGCACGGAACCTTCTACACAAGACGCAATTTGATTTGATGGAACGCAGTGTGGAACGTAGTTTAAGGATGGCATAACGTTCCTGTACATTTGATCGTAAGTAATTGATGCCCTGATGGTAGTTCTTCAAGTGAGTATGCCACAGGAACAGTTTAACAAAAGTATGACGCGCATCCAGGACGATAGGATGCTTAGTGTCAAAGTCAATTTCCACTAGCCCTCGGAGTCGACCAGAAGAACGGATGAGACCATGAGGCCCAATCAACGGAATAAACTGGGCAATGCGGCTGCTCTTCTTAACGGATTTATTGTCAAGAAGATCCCTTCTTTCGGTATTAAAGGACTCTCCTTGAACCAGGTACTGGAGATGACGCTCGGCTTCGTCAAGCTCAACAGGGTCCGCTATGCTGCCGTCTACGGTATGGTAACTTTCATGAGATGGTAAAAGACGGAGCGCATATGCGGTAACACGACGTAGTTTTTGATAAGAACTGAGTTTATCAAACGGGATTAGATTAATGCTTTTTTTCCTTAGGGGGCTTGGCTACTGATGCGGCTAGAGATGAGATGGAGTCATCATCTTGTTGCTTGGTTACAACGCCGATCTTGATGTTATCAACGACGTCAGTATTTGGTACAAAAGGGAATTGCTTAGTTCTCAAAAAGTCAGGTCCCCTCACCCAGCTACTGGATTGAAAATCTTCAGCGGACATACCACGCGTGTCAGCATCTGCTGGATTATCACAAGTGGCGACGTGGTTCCATTGGTCAACGCTGGTGTTCTCCAGGATTTCACAAAGACGATTTGCAATGAAGATGGGGTGTTTGTTTGTAGAGTTTATCCACTGCAAGACGATGGTACTATCTGTCCACATAAAGACTTTATCCACAGTAACCGTTACTGCGCGACAGATTTCCCTTTTAAAACGGGCAGCGAGGAGAGCGGCTTGTAATTCCAACTTAGGAACTGTCACTACCTTTATAGGTGCAACACGGGCCTTGCCCAGGACAAACGTCAGCTCTGTTGTAATCTCCCCGGAAATGCAAGTTACTAGAGCCCTAAGAAAACCTACTTCACTGAATACGCCTTGCGAGCTATCACCAAACATGTGGAGTTCAAGATGTTGGAATGGTCCTGAGAAGTAACTTCTTGGTATAGTGATCTGAGCTAACCGCGGCAGATCAACTCACCAGGCAAGGAATCTGTCAACTGTGTCTTTAGGTAACTCGTCATCCCAACTTTGTCCATTGACACGCCAAAAGTCTTTCATGATTAACCGAGCACCAACAGTAAACGGTGCGACAAGACCAATTGGGCGTAGACCTTTGACACTAGACTTATGACCAAGCGCTGTGTTAAACTTTTTGTGATGGTGCTGTTAGTACCCCTACTTACAACCAGATTATCGTTGTTGTGATCCGACTTCAGCCCAAGCACTTGCATTGATTCCTCATTGCTTACGAACTTAGTATACTTGAATCCACCTAGATGGTGAAGATGTACCAATTCCTTCGACCTAATGTGGGACCTCTCGGGGGATTCCACTGAGTCTAAGTTATCGTCCATGAAAAAGTTCTCAAGGACGGCTTTCACAGCTTCTGGGTACTCCTTTGCATTATCACTTGTCGTGCGTTGAAGTGCGTAGTTGGCGCAGGGAGGCGAATCTTTTGCCCCAAAGATGTGGCGTGTATACTGGTGTACCACAACATTTGTTGTGGGGTCCTCCCTCCACAAAAAACGAAATGATGGCTGACCACAAGTTAACACTCCATTTTGACGGAACATTCCCTCGATGTCGGTGGATACGGCGAATGGGTGCTGTCTGGTGCGTAGGAGTACATAGATTAGGTTTTGTATTAAGTGAGGTCCGGTGAGTAATGATTTATTAAGAGATGCGCCATGGAATTTAGCTGCTCCGTTTAGTACCCTACGAACCTTGCCCGGCTTGTTCGGTTTAACAACCGGATGGTGTGGTAGGTACCACTTTCGTTTTGAGCGACTTTCCACCTTATGAGCATCTTTGACCCTTACTACGTAGCCCTTGCCTAAGTCCTCTTCGATGCTATTCGAATACTTTTCCCATAAAGTCTGGTCTTTCGTGGGCCGCTTTTCCAAAGATTTTAATTTAACGATTGCTGAGAAATAATTGTTGGGCAGTTCGATGTTATCTTCAGCCCATAGCATTCCGACATCGTACCTTTTTCCATTATGCACTGTGGTGTTTTCGAGAATATTATGCGCACGTGCATCCGAGGCGGATTGTGGTTCTACTGGCTTAAGTGCGCCGTACGACTCCATGTCGTACCAAAATTTTACCTGACTAGCGAGTTCAAAATCCTGCTCCACATTTGCTTTAAAACAAGTCGAGACTAAACCTGAAGACGACGGTAGAGGGCCGCTTAGAACCCAACCTATGGGTAAGCGAACAGCGAAGGGCGAGCACTTCTCGTCGGCAGCGAACTACTCTAACGGGCGGATGGCATGATCTACATCCTGTCCAAGTATGATCTCGATGTTTCCATAGCAATATGTAACTGGGTCTAGAACTGCTAGGTGCGGGTATGTTTCCTGACGTGCTTTAATGTTGATGACATCGGCGCCTACATTCAAATATTCCTTTACGTAAGGACTGACTTTAAATGGTTCAAATGCTTGATTGTCGCGTGGTGTTACAAGTATTTCAACTAACTTAGTGTCTGCAACCCCTCGGTAATTATACGCTTGACTGTTAGTTTCAATGCTTTACAGTGCAAACCTAGTCTATTTGCAAGATCATTGGACACCCAAGAGTTACTGCAAGCGGTATCGCACAAAACTAAAGCCGTGGTATCTTTACCAGAAGAGCTCTTCAACTGTAATTCAGTCACCTGAAGGAGGCCTTTCACATTACTCACAGATGACAAAGTAGTGGTCTTACTCGATGATTGGACACTAGAAAGTTTACTTTGATTTGCGCCAACATTAGAATTACTATTGTTGTTGTTTGAAGGGGATTTTGATGGATAAACCCTATCAGCTCCATGGAGAAGTGTTTTATGGGAGCTGTTGCAACCGTCCTTTCTGCATTTCCTATAATTTAGGCATTGCCTGAACATATGTTTTTCTCTCAAACACGAGAAACACAGTTCTGCTTCCGCCACTACCTTTGCTCGCTGAGTGGGAGACTGTTCTTCAAATACCCTACACTTCCAGATGCGATGTTTACCTTTACACACAATGCAGCGAGGAGTTGGAGGCGTTGCCGATTTGAGGCTGGTCTCTGTGTGCCCCTATTTTGTGTATTAGCAGCAAAAGTTCTTGAGGCAACTTTGGCCTTTACTACTGAGTTGGTGTTATCCTCAGTTCTTGCATTCGACAAAGTTTGTTTCAATAAATCATGTGCCTCCGCCTTCTCCTTCAACCAATCGTTGGAGTCAAGGAGTGTTGGCTTAACCAAATATTTCTTCACTGTGAAGAGTGACCAAAAATCTTTCAAATTGGGCTGCAATTTTTGCACAGCCGTGTTAAGAAGTGAGGCGCTAGTAAGGTCTGTTTCATATGAACGTGATTTAAAGACCCCAACAAGACTTGAAATTGTTGCAAAATAGTTTATGATGTTATCACTATTGTGCATCTCTAATGGAGGAAAAGAGCTGAGTTTGTCTAATTGTGCACTGACTTCTGCCTGGGGTTGGCCAAATTTACGTTCAAGTGTCTTAAGTGAATCCTTATACATTACACCACAGTATGCAAACTCATTACACCACAGAGCCGCTTTAGCTTTTCCAGTTACAAGAGTTTTCAAGTATGTTAATTTGACATCATCTGTCAAGGACTGTGAGTCTATTGCACTTTTAAATTGTCCGAATCATTCATGCCACTGCAGGGGATCACCAATGAACTCTGACAACTTCCACTCCGGCAATGGATCGTTCTTCTTACAAGTGATTGCGTTCGCCAACTGCTTTATCAAATCCGCGGAGTCCAAAGAAGGAGCCGAAGGTGTGGGATGCGTTGGGCCACCCCAACACAACGGGTTCGGAACGGTAGCTCCATACGTTGTCGGAATGATCGGAGTGACGAAGGTGGGGGCTCTACCTGTGGAAGAACTAAATGGATTCGCTCGCAAGAAGTCTGATGTTTCGTAATTTTGAGGCCCTGCTTCTTCTTGTACATGAGAGGAGCGGAGCGATGTAGTGACATGAGGGTTGACTAACGGGGCCGGTTGTACGGTGTATAAGTTTGCAGATGTGCGTACAAGTGGTACTGCATTAGATGGGACTGCTGCCGGAAAACGCCAGACATTTGGATCCGGAGGAGCAGGTGGTGCGTGGGCTATAGAGACAAAATTTTGTGGCTGGAAACTCTTTTGTGGGGGTGGTGGATGAAATAATTGAGGTACGAAAACGTTTGCGGAGGAAATGAATGGTGTAGACCGAGAATGGGGTAACAGATTGACATTATTCGCCACGGGGTTAGCGGCGTGTAGAGGGAGTGCTTGTGGCGGCGAAGGAGGAAGGCGGAATGCTGGAGGGATTAATGGGAAATGCGGTGGTACGGGGTTTAAAACGGGTGATGGGGGGCTGGTACATTTATGTGTGCTTGTTGCGGAATAAGTGCTAGCGGAGCATTAACGAGTGAATTTAAAGGCGGTGAACGCGGAGGGCTGACTAAATTCAACTGTCCCGGCATGCTCGACCTGCGCGGGAATTGATGATCAACTGTAAACCATCGAAGTGCATTGTTGCTTGAGACAGTTGTCGGGCTGTATTTGGGGCGTTTAGTTGAGTTGGCATACCAAAGTTTATTGGTGGTGATGGAGGCGTATAATGAGGCTGTCGCTGCTCTTGCATTATGTTGTTTGCATTATGTGCATCATTGGTTACGTTGGTTCTGGTACTTGGTTCTTGCTGCTCATGGACAGAGAAATTGATGTTGGCCTCAACTTGACCAGGTGTATTGAGATTGAAGTGTAAGTTTGGAAGTTGTTGCGACCGTCCTTTCTGCGTTTCCTAGAATTTGGGCATTGCCTTAACATACGTTTTTCTCTCAAACATGAGAAACACAGTTTTGCTTCCACCACTACCTTTGCTCGCTGAGTGGGAGAATTTTCTTCAAATACCCTTGCTCTTGACTGAACTTCTTTCCCTAAAGAGCTCGCTCATTTTGCCAGTACCCGACCCGTCGGCTGATGCTTTTGTCATCAAATCAATTTCTTCAAGGGCTGCAGCAGCTACTTCCTTGCGATGATCCTCCTCAAGCTGCTCAATTTCCAATTCTCGCAATTTCGTCTGTTTTTCAATTTCAAGACGCTGTTTAGCAATGCGCAGCTTTGCCTCATGTTTTTTCTCAAGTTCCTCCCTTTTAAGTCTTGATAATTCTAAGTTTCGTTGACGCTGACTTGATCTTTTTGAGGAATTCATATGTGAACCTGATCTTGAATGGTGAGAGGTATACATCTCTGCTGTCTCTTTGTCTTTGACCGAATTTCTATACCCTCGAGCAGCAGCAATGAACTCGTCAGTTTTCTTTGTTACAGTCTCTAACCATTTTTCGAGGCTCTTACAGGCAGCATGTGGATCTTCAGTCTTTTGTGCCAGATCAAAGAGGTCTTCATTCTTATCAACTACTCTAGTAAAAGCATCCATGCACTTCACAATCAGACGTTCGATCTTAACTTTCCTGTCTTGCTTATCCACATCATTGTTAATTTCACTATAGATGTTATTAAGCTCAGCCTCTATTTTTGCCCTAGCACTATAAAGATTGTTGAAATTGTCCTGCAATGTTGTCATGATCTTATCAAAACAGGAACCACAAGTTTAATTTGGTACAATTATAAAGTACACACACATGCAACAACACAACACAAATGGGTCATACCGAACCCTAGTGTGACGGTTTGACTAGCAAACCGCCAAAGAGCAAATATGTTTGTCGAGTACAGTAGTACCCAGCGAAACAAAGAAAGAAGGAGGCAGGAAGATAACTGCTAGCAGACAACAGCATTAAACTTAACCAAACAAACTAGCCGTAACTCCAGAAAAAACTTAAGTCACGCCCTAGAAAGAGGGAGAGAAGCTACTGCCAGGTAAACTAGCGCAAAACATTATGGGGTTTTATCTACGGCATCAAAACATCAAAACATCAAACAATTTACGGCAACGAAGTAGTATAATCAAAAGTCGAAAAGGCCAGGAAAACTCCAGAACAAACTTAAGTAACACCCTAGCAAACCACCATACCCAGACAAGAAAAATGCATTTTAAAAAAATTAATAAAGCTACAACAAATTGCAAACAAGTGTGGTGAAAGTCACGAAACAAACAGCCGTAACTCCAGAATGAACTTAAGTCACACCCTAGCAAGGAACAAGACTAAACAACAAACCAGCATACTAGCAGAAAGAATTTTTGCTACAGCAAAAACTCAACATACTACATCATACAACAGATGAACGGGCAATAGAAAGAAACACGGTGACACGGAAACAAAAAGACGGAAACGGAAAAGGAAACCAGATAACCTTAGGAAAACGGACGGTAGCGAATAACTCAAAAAATGGGGAGAGCGAAACGTTTAGTAAAGCGATATTGGAGAGAACCAACCGCAAACTAACCCTTAACTCGTGAGTAAACTAAGTCACACCGCCAGTCAGCGGGTAGACTCCCACAACAACGCATGACTAAGTGACATTCAGGTTATCAAAGGCTTGAGTAAGTTCCACCTCCTCGAACGCATGACGGGTGCGAAGCGTTTTACGACGGCGCTTAGAAAATTTTTTCGGTTGGGAGCGTGTTATCAAGGACCGAAGGTTTTTCTTATGTGCTAACACTATAGTGAGTGTTTTCAGCTCAAGCGCAGGCCTTTGGTGTAATGCTCTGTACTCTTTAAGTAAACTAAGATCTTTCTAGTTGCATTTAGACACAATGTCTTTCACTAAGTGGATGGTAACTAGAGTTCTAAGCTTGAGCTGATTGTATATATCAGGAGTTCCCTCTCTGGACAATACACTATAGCTTCTATGCGCTCCTGATACTTTTCAAGAACTGCAATAAGCTGCGATTAATAAATTTTTTCCATAAATTGTTAGGGACAAAGGTTTTTTTTTCAAAATTGGTCAAATTTTTTCAAATTTTTGTTTGTTTTTGGCTACACTTTTATGTCAAGAACAGCAAAAAAACGCCGCAATTTGGTTATTTCTCAAACATTTGTCAAAATCGCTGTATTTCCAAAAAAAATTGTAAGGGTGGGTTATTGGTGACCGGGCAGTGCTTAATGATTTTTTGATGCAACACAACAGTAACGATTATGGTGTTTTTTGGGTGTTCTGGATTTGCGGGTAATATAAATCAATATACTGCACCAAAAATATAAATTTTGGAAGAGTTTTACAGTTTAGATATAAGTCCTTGCTCCATCGAAGCACATTGAGTTCCACCATCTGGTTGGTTGAGCACACGCCACAAGCAGGTGGGAAAAGTGGAGCATCGATGTGCACTAGTAATACTGGTAAGACAGTTTTTTCCTCGTTATACGCATCCCGTTATGACTCCCGTGATCCACGTCACTGATGTTGTTATGTTCAATGTCGTGTTGTGAACCAACGGGGTAGGATTCGGTTTCAAAACCTACTATGGTGCTCCCTCCTGCCCCTCAGGAATGTCAATAATCCGGCCCCGACCGTCAGCTGTGATCGATGAGCAGGGAAATTAATGCCTCCAACTAGCCAGCAAAAGTCCAATGAAATTTTGAAGCTAACTCGGTTGACTTGAATTCGGTTACATTCAACTACTCTATTAAAGACGTTTATCATAACAAGTAGGTTAATTATAAGAGCAATTGTCGCGCCATAATGTGTCGCTATCGAAAAGTTAAACTTAACTTATAAAGCTATAACTTCTCGCCTTCTTCAGGGGTTGAAGAACAGATTTTAACAGTTAAAGAAAACTCGCGGCACCAGCAATAAAACTGGCAAAATGCAGACTTTCGACGAGTAAATTCAAGTTATATAGCGTGTCCCATAAAGTTGAAATAAGCGAACGTTTCAAAAGCCACGGATTCAAGCTCAAAGGTCAAAGTTCAAATTTAAAACATGTCGAAAAAATTGATGAATGAAAACTGCATGGAGAAAACGTTAACATTCAAATGAGCACATTGATGCTCAACTGCACGTTTTTTGGCGTTTTTCCTACGTTCGCTTATTTCAACTTTATGGGACAGACTATAGTACGCTATATCACGTTTAAACACGATGTAAGCAACTGTATGCTCAGTAACATCAAGGCAAAAAAGCATCGTTTACTTACAGGCAAATCTAGCTTGATCTTTTTTATAATTGTCTGAGCCGTTTTTTGGCTCAGATTGGTAACCGATAGTTTTTGAAACATAAAAATATTAAGCCTAAAAAGAGCGCAATTGATTTAGTATATTAGTAGGCTCGACGAAAATTATGCTAAACAAACTTTTTCCGAGCTTTCTATGCCAAATAGAAGAGATTTTATGTGCATTCAATCTTTTTGTCAGGCTTACATGGTTAAGAAATTGCGTAATCGTTTCTCGCTGGATGGATCGAATAGATTGTTCATTTCCCGCTTTATTTAAATAGCGCTTTAAATAGATTGTTCATTTAGTTTACTCAGTAACACTCTGGTTCAGCTGGACGTTCCAGTGAAAGTTCGCGGCGTCTTTTTCGCTATTTGTATTTCTTTGAGAAATTCGTTCGTACCTGTTTACGCGTTTTTGGAACAGTTATTGTCGAAAGAGTCGCAGCATTATGTCACAACAATTACGCTTATTATGATTCTTGTGAGCTTGTTGGCAGCTTTGCTTCTTCCGAGAAATCACAATGCCGAACGGACCAATCAAGAATCGGAAAGTGAAAAAAAAGATTGACGGGCTAATAATAAACTAGCGTCAAAAACTTGAAAAAAGTTTAAAAAAATTAGTTGTTGCGAAAACTGCAGCTTCGAAACTGAAGTTTAATTTAAATGTATTTTTATGACGAAATTCAGCCATCCTAGCTTAGACATCCTAATTTTGATTGATGTTTGAATTAGTAAGTTTTTTATCTAGATAATTTCTCAGAGCAGTTGGATTAAGTTATTACTTTTTCTGGAAATGGTGATTAGCTGAGAAAATTAATGGATATTTCAGCGGATATGATTTTTGGAATTGTTATAGCTGTAAGTTATCTGTTGGAAGCTGGGCATTCGTGGGAAAGGAAAAACTCATTTTATCAATTTCTGTAATCAAGGCAAAAATTCAACGTAATAGTAGTAGTTGTTTCTACACTTATAGTCATAAATAAACAGTATTGACAGGGACTAAAACAGCAACACAGTACTCACCCACCAAAAACAATTGCCGCAGACAACGGCTTATCTATACCTCAACGCCAAAATATTGCAAAATGACCTCAATTTGAGCAGTAAAAAACGTGTAAATGTTTCTTGTAACTTAAATATTCTTGAGCAGCAAAGTGGTACTGTGTTTTGTATAGAAAACTATTCTTGAGTGATTACTGTGTCTTGTTACTGAAAATTACTGGAGCTCAAATTCAATGGTTTTTTTGTCCCAGCTTCTGGTATTCAAACTCGTATGTACCCACAGCAAAACCAAACTTAAGTTTAATTTAAATCATTTTTACTTGAGCAAGTCTTAGGGGCTTAATTTTGCCTTAATTTTCCCTATTTTATTGGAATGGTATAAATAAAAAGATCCCGTGTTTTGTGGTCTGTAGAAAATTTAGTCCAATTTGATTTTCATAAGAATAAGCCTGTATAAAATTTAAGACGCATTTGTTGTGCACAAGTGAGATATCAGTGGGAACTGCCCCAACTTAAAATCTGGACAGTTTTGGAACCAACAAAGCTTGATTACCTTGTATCCACGAACAGAAAATTATGTTCCATCAGCAACAGCGCTTAAATGATGAAGTAGAACCACCTGCAATTTATTAACTGCTGGAAGAAGAAGTTTTCTGTCTTTAAATTTGAAACGTTAACAAAAACGATGTTAAAACGAGCCGTGCGACAGTAAGTACCTTTACAGGAAATGCGCAAGCACCACATCAATAGTCAGAATTCATTTCGGAAACAACTTTTGCGAAACGAATGGTTCATCAATAACTAGAAAAACTGAAATTTAATTCAAGCAAAATTCGAACGATGACAATGGAGACGATGGAAGCGCTAAAATTGCAGAAAAAAATGAAGATACTCCCTCAGCTGAAATATACCGAGCGAGATATATAGCTTCAATTGCAACTAGCAGTCTTGTAGAATGATGATGTAGGTTCTCAATCATAGTTACAATTCACGATTTATTTGAATTTTAACAGGTCTCGAGAGGGCTAGCACAATGCAGGACTCACTAACCTCCGTTCAATTCAAATTTCGCTTCGTCGTGAGCCCTGAACAAAATTGGGGTAATCGTTATCGACAGTACACAAACCGTCTTGATCGTTGATCAAATGGTGAAGACCAAGATATTTTTTCCTAAGTTTGAATGTGACCTATCGCTGGAAGATCAAGCAGCAGCAGTTCGCCAAATTAAATTTAGCAAGGAAGAATTTGATGAAAACCAGCAAAAAGCCTGAGTTCACTAACAGAAAATGATCACTGCCCGCTAGCATATGGCACCGCTAGCATATGGCACTCATCGAACTTAGAACTGTGCATTGTAAAAGAACATAAATCTCGTCATTATGCTGCATTCAGAAAGTCGAACGGACGAGCTTAAAACGCTGGAAAAGTAATTGCAGAGACAATTGAACAAAGTAACGAAGTTATGAGTTTGCTTGAGATAGTTCCCGCCACATATAATAGTGGTCACAAGAGACCAAACACGTATGCTTACCTCATTACTGTTTAACGGTATCATTCATCTGTCATAGCAGTTAGGATAAGTTGCAATTCTAAGGTACCGATATTCCGCTAAACATAGCCCGCATACACGGAACGAAGGATCTGAAGATAAAGAAGTTTCCACTCAAAACAAAACGGTCTACAATTAAAATTCCAGCGTTTGAGGTGTTATTACAGCCACTATGATCATTGGGAAATATAGCTAAATTAAGCTGGAACAAAAATGTCATTTGAGTGTCCGCACAAACAAAAACTTCAATTTGATTGAAGTTGGCATCATTTTAGGTCGAGAGTCCCCCGAGCTAGGTTCAGAGCAGGAGATACGAGATAGGAACACCATTCGCTGTCCTAACGCTATTAGGGTTGCCAATTTTGCATTGCAGTTTTAGAAACCCTGATTTTTTGTCTCTTCCCACGCTCAATTTCTTCCATAATCTTTAGTTCTGCTACTTGTTTTCTTTCGACTAGGACGGTAAGGACTTTTTGATGAACTAGCAAGTGGGTTGTGCTTTGCTGTAGCTTGTTTAATTACGGTAATGCTCATTGTCTACTTGAAAACAATTGATTATTATTATTTTATCAGAACTAAATCGAATCGGATTCTAAAAGAACGCAATATTTTCAATTCGATAGCAAACTGAAGGAAGTGCGTCGTTTTCAGTTTTCCTTACAAACACTTCCAAAGGAATCGGCTCATCAGGCTCAAAGTCGAAGCTGATTGCCAAAAATTTATCATCTCCATCAATGGAGTCCACATCCGGTATTGTCAAAAAAGTATTCATTCTCTGCTTATCGCCAGTTATCCAGGAACCATCCGGATGACTGGCATACCTGACACCAGTCCAGAAAGTTTCCACCGGTTGCATATGTTCTAACATCAACTCAATGACGTCAGCGTTTCCGTCAAAATAGTCGAACAGCTTTGCTGAAAAGTTACGACAGTTTTCTTCAGCTTCGAAAAACGACATGTTATTTCTGACCCAAAAATAGGTAAAAGTTCGCTCTTTCGCACCCCAACACCCGCGTGGCTCCCCCAAATTCCCACTGAAGCAAGATCGTGTTTGCACCTGGCTGTAAATTGAACTGTTTTCATGGATCACGGAGTGTGTGATCCAGGGCCCAGCTGTGGAAAAGACTAGCTGACAAGCGAAACTAGTTCGCCTCCCTGCCGGGACGTCATTGATCAGGATTCTGCCTTCACGTTTTTCCAGGAAAATGAAATGGTTATTGTACCTGAAAAGAGCAATAGTTGATTCTTTAATGAAATGAAAAATCTCTTTTAGAACACGCAGTAAGCGTTCTCAAGCGTTCTCATTTAACATGTGTCGAAATTTTACCCCAAAAAGATGCGAGACGGGGGATGGGAATAATTGGGTGAATTTTTAAGCAAATTTGGGGGTAATCGGGTGGGGGGAATGGGGGGTGGGGTAATTCCGACACGGGAATCCTCTGTAATTCTTCATATTTTTAAAAAATGTTTCTCTGATTTTTCTGTCTTTCCATTATTTTGGCCAATTATTTGCCCCCATTTGACATGAAATTGATATAATAACAAGTAAATTTTGCATTTTAATAGCAAGTTTAATTATATGACTCAAGATAATAACTCAATCAATTTGCATTCATTAATATAAGGTTTTTAAATGAACAAAAAATACTCTTTGCCCTTAAAGACCCCCCCCCCCCCCGTGAAGATGTAGTCTCACCATTATGTTATTATGTTAGGGCAACTAAGGGTCATTGGTGTCATATTTGATCTCCTTTGGGCTTTCAAGTGGAATGAAAAAGAACCAAAATGATTTCATGCGAGTATCATGTTCCGTTCGTACCTATATCAGGTCTGTGTGTTACAGAACACGTAAATTCCAAGTTATCTGACCTCACGGAACAAAATTAGTGACAAAAAGGGAATCTTTCATCTTAAGTTAAATTAAACTGATGTCATTAAGATCAAGCCCTCGGCCATATAGAGTGGTCTCTTTGGTCCATATTACCTCTATAATTCCAGGAAACCAATATCACAATCTAAGATAGACAATCTTAATACTTCCAAAAATGGAGTTAAAGTGTGCCACGATTATACTAATCGCTTAATTTCCTTGGCTAACAAATTGCACGATATAGCTCAATATTGATTAAAGGAGTGCCCGGGTCGAGGTTTTTGGGTGAATTTTTGTAACAAATGCGGTGATTAAATAAATATTTCACCGCCAAAGTTCACTGCCAAACCTCGACCCGGGTGTGTGTGTGTGTGTGTGTGTGTGTGTGGGGGGGGGGGGGGGGGGGGGTGGCAGAGTATATCCTGAAAAAAATGTAAGATTACCATGAATTGTCGAACCACATGCCATCAAAAATGTTGGGAGAGAGATAATCGGACACGTCTTTTCCACGTAGATTGTAGTATGTTCCTTCGGATTGGAAATCACTGATACCCAGAAACCAGTGGTCCAGTTCCAAAAGATCAGTCATTTCCTGTTTAAAATTCGATCTATTCTGTCTCCTTCCCAGCTTAGTAGTTATATATACATATATATATATATATATATATATATATATATATATATATATATATATATATATATATATAAGGGACAAATATATATATATATATATATATATATATATATATATACACACATATATATATATATATATATATATATATATTTTGATATAAAACTTTTACACCCTTAGCAGCACATGCAATTTTTCTTATATAGTAGGTGTTAGCCAGTTTTCGACTTAGACTTTTGAAAAGACTGTATAATTTTATTTGGGTGGTTCAAAATTGACCTTAGTTTCTTCGGTCGAGCACATAATTAAGGTCGATATAACACATTGTTATAGGTCCAGCTATGGTAGTAGTAAATAATAAGAGCGTTAAGAGCGGGGGGGGGGGTATTCATGCGATACTAAACATGGGAATATAGGGAGTGATCATGAGTGGGAATTAGGTTAGGAGGGATTGATGGTTTGTACATGTAAAACCTTTCCTTTCCGCTTTATTCCAATCTTTCTTTCTCGCCGCTTTCTCAGTAGTCTTAGCGCTTTCAAAACACTCAATCAATTTAAATTAAAATCAAATACTTAACTCCATGCAAAATCAAGACTTGTACAGTTTTGCGTGCGCTTTTCTGCACTATTTAATTTAATTACACTGTCTAATAACGCCTTGCAGTTTTAAACACTGGTTCTTCTGGTTCACTTTCACTGGCTTCCTCTGCTTCAAAATTAATAAACGGGTTATCGGGACTGGAATTTTCATCCGAACTTGCATCAAAATCAACTAAATCACTGCTCCCAATATCCGAATCGTTTATCAATTCAGCAGCTAGAAAACCAGGGTCGGGTGGCTGCCATGTGTTGGAGCTTTGGGTGTTGGTTTCTGGAGACGATTGTGGCACAACGAAACTGTTATCCCACTCAGGACTCGAACTTAGCTGTAAGTCACTAAAATTGCCAGAATTTTCATAATCCCACTCCACATCGTCATCGCTCCAATTTATTTCATCTATAGCATAATCGCCCAGTTCATAGTGGCCAAATGGGAGGGTTTTTATGCCATCGGGTAGTATGTAGCGTTTATTATCAAACGCTGACAAGCAGATTTTGTTTGTAGTTACTGTGCGCAACGAGTGGTGGTCAGAAACAATCCGGGTGTTCTCTGCACGTACACTGTTACCTGACAGCAGGGTATTCACAAAGTCTGCATGTCGTAGATGTTGTTGCGCAGCCTTCGTCACTCCCTTTGCTGAGAGTTTTCTACAACCTGAAAAGATGGAAAGAAAATGAGAAAAAATAGGCGCTATTTTCATTACTAACCCCCTATATAATAACAATACATACTAACAGCTTCCAGATGTTTACTAACCAACTATATATATTTATAGTAAAACTAATATTATTGATTTCAAAGATAATAAACTTACTTGTTGACAGAATGGAGTAAAGCTTTGGCTTTAGGCAGATGAATTCGGTAATGTAGTCGCCGGCGAATTCATCCTTAAATTTAAGGACTACTTTCTTGTTACTGGCATTAAACAAGAAATGATCAGACGGGTAGTTTGAAAAATCGAAATGGCTCAGAACTGACTGCGGCTTTTCTGATAATTGCTTGTAGAAGTCCGGACTTTGAACAGAATATAAGAGGCTGTCCGTATCACTATATAATAGGCGACAGTTGAAGTTTGCACGCATGACCCGATAGTGGAAATAATACATGTGATATTTCGCCAAATCTAAGATGGTGGCTCCAACAATAGTTGGAGTGTTCCAAAAGATAGATTTTGGGCGTGTCGTCAAAGCAGCCATGTTTTCACCGAATATCATGTAGCGGTCAAACTCGAACTTAGACACTACGTTCAGCACTTGTTCAGCGTTACGCGTGATTGTAATTTTACTGCGGCGTCGCTTAGATTCGCAGTTCTTGCCGTATACAGCGTTGTTCATTAACTTGTAAAAATTCTCCTCAAACTTATTAGCTGCAACTTGTCGTTTTTCACTGTTTAACGTGATATATGGTGATAGCCAGCTTTCTTGGCGGAACTGCAGTACTCTATGCACTTTGTTGATTACAAGTCCAAGTTCAATATACAGTTTGAGCAATTTGTAGTGAACCACATATCTCTCCTTATCAAAAAACGTTTGTAATAACTTCTTCACTTTTGATGTGGGCAGGTTGTGTTGCTCTTTCGAATTAAGTTGGTATTCTCCCAACCACTCCTCTTCAACAATGTCCTTGGTAGGGGCCAGGGGGAAATCCCGGTGATCGTCATGCAATTCTGGTGGGCATGAAAGATCGACCTCCACAAAATATCCCACGCTGGCGTTGTCGGGTGTGTCTAGGACCTCTTGAATTGTAACTTCTGTGTTGAATGCGAACTCTGAGAGGGGGAGTTTTTCAAGTTGCATCACTCCTCCGTATAAATTGTTCGCATCAACACAGAAACCGAATTGATGATCTTCTGTGCTATTGTAGTTTGGAATGTATTGGTTATTAGCAATGAAGCGCCGGTTTTCGTAGACAGAGGTGACGCCACCGCGGATTGCAGGCTCGATCATATCTAGATGTTCTCGCTCTGTCAATAACTCGACATTTGCTTTGCAGATCCTCAATGAAGCCTCTTTGGCCATATTGGGTAAAGTAAAAAAGTGCATGCAGTCCAACTTATAGGTAGTAAAACTCAATTCTCTGTGGAATTCACAGACACAGGCCAATAGTGCAGAGTCTAATTTTAAGTAAGCGTCGTGGTAATCTTGAAGTGTTCCACAGCCAAGAATTTCCCTTGATCCTGCTTGCATGAGCGAAATTACTTTCTGTAATATTCACATTGCCACCGTCTAAGGTGTTTCCCCACTTTTCTAGTGGTGGTAGTTGTGTGTCAGAGAACTTGGCACGACTACTCATATACGAATAGGGATAGTAGCCTTTCTGTTTTAGCAGCTGAATATTTTCACCCGAGACCGTTGGAAACATTGACTTCATTATTTCAAATTGATTAGCCGGGAGTATTTCCAGGAGTTTTTCAAGTGAGCTATTCATCATTTTGAAGGAGTCGATGAACCGTAGATATTCATACACCTTCACCGTTGTCCCTTTTTCGTTAACAAATGTGTCAATGAGCACACCAAAGGTCATAGATATGAATTTTTTGTCCGTGGCTGGTATGACGCTGACGGTCGTTGTTGGTTCACAGTTGTTCAGAGCTAGGCAAATGTGGTGTAGGTCATAATTTTGTATGTTATGACCTACGACAGGAATGAAATTGATGTTTCTCCTTGCTCGGTTGCACATTTCATGCGCCCAGCCGAGAAATTTGCCACTATAGTGACAATGGTCTAAGTCAATTGAGTTTTCTGGGTCTTCGACTTCTGAAAACGGTTTCTCACAAATCCAGCATTGTGTAGCTTGAGATTTGTCCAAACTTCGCCTGTCGCCTTTGAAAAACGGATATTTTCTCCTTTGCTGGTGGATATCTCTTGCAAGCTTGTGTAGCACTTTCACAAAATTAGCCATACAGTCCTCAGAACTGTCAACTTCGTAAAAAATTGGTTTGCTGGAGTGGTGATCAATTACTGTTATCGCAAACCCACACGGTTCATGAATCTCCTTTACTTGTGTAAATGCTCTGCTACTAGGTCCTTTGCATCCTGACACGGGTCTAAGAAATGACCCAAAGTCGAAATATATTACCAAAGGTACGAACCAAGTTGCAGAGGGGTTTGTAATATTGTATGAATTTTGATCGCTTGAAGGCATGTGAATAACTGCGGGAGCGTTGTTGCCACAGTTAGTCATGTGCACATTGTAACTTTCGAGGCCGTCTCGACATATCCAAAAGCAATTTCGACAGATCCGATAACAAAAACGAAAGTCAATACGTCTTACGTAGCAAACGACTTTTACAAGGTGAGTAATCAGTACATAGTGGTGATGATCGTGATCATACAACAAAAGTAGATCCATTACAAATTCAGATTCGTATGATGAAATTTTAAGAGGAAAAAATTGCCCGTTTTCGTAGCCAAACACATTAACTTGAACATCATTCAGTTTTTCGAATTCGGGAATATCTTCAAAGCCCATAGGCATATCGAATTCACCTAATGGTTGATGAATTCCCGGTTGATTGTAAGTGGTCGGGGATGTTTTGGCAGTTTGGTAGTTCTGATCAACTCTGTCCAGACTTACTCCATGATGTAGATGATATGCTGCTACATAGCAATATCTGAAGCACTGCTGGTCTTCATGATTTCTAATGTTGAGCAGACCGCGACAATTGGCAATTTTAGTTGGCAGTGCGATATAGGACGAGCCACGAATTTGTCTGAAACGTGCGAATTTCACATCCACTTTCAGCACTTTTTCCAGTACCCATCCACTACCCATCGAAGCAAATGTCGTTAATACGCTCATCATTTTTTCGACCATTCCCCAGTAGGCTGCAATCGTGAGACCGTTTGCGTAGACTGGAGTCATAAGTGAGTTAGCGTATATTTCGATGCGCTCATCTTCTGCATTATCAGGCTGGTCATTATGGTGCTTTATCCGCTGTAGTTTTGCACACAACTGAACCTTCTGTGGCCCATGGCATAACTGCTCATTTATGAGGCTATCGATTTTGGGTTTTTGAGCACGCATGAAGTTTTCAAGATCACGTGCTTCATCTGCGTCAGTTGTTTCAAACGTTCGCAAGAGGCCGTTGAACGCACTTTCCGTTGGCGTATCTCTTGGTTCAAACTCGTCGCCAAATACGGGTAGAGAGTGCACAGAGTTCATATGCTGAGCATACAAGTGAGAGTCATTAAACCCAAGATGGCAACTGCGGCAACAGTCGGTGAATCGCGAGTGTTCGGTCCTCATGTGCTGCTCGAGATTCGAGATTTTTCGCGAAGTAAATTCGCATAATGAACACTGGTATGTGGGTAAACCAAGTTCATCCGGGTGGAAATGATGTTCATGTCTAGTCCGATTGCTAGCTGTACTGAGTAAAGAATCGCAATAACGGCAATGGTACACCATTTTTAACTTGAGTAGCAACGAAAGCTTTAGCTTGAGTAATAACAATTCAACTTGAGAAACGAAAGAACAGAAAATGGTTTCTCGGTTTTTCCGAAGCGTAGACCATAAATTGTTTTGCGCGCCAATTTTGAAATTTTAAAATGCTGCAACCTGATTGGTCGGTTTTGGCGGGCTTATTTTATTTCGAATTTTTGTAAAATTTTATATTTTAAAGCTAAATTTTTTCAAATTATTTCTCTAGATACAGTGAGAATAGGTGAGTGAGCAACCGACAGACAGAATGCGATGACTTTTTTAATGCAAAAAATGTAATTGGTTTGCAATTAAACATGTTGTTTTTGAATAAAACCCCACATGAGGGCGTGGTTTGACTACTGTCTGAAAGTGGATGTTATAGCAACGCTACGCAAAAGTTGTGGGAATCAAAAATGCTTGTGGCGTCATGAAACGTAGGACCCCGTTGAAAAAACTGCTCCAACATCATCAGAAAAAAAGTTAGTTTTTTCTGTCAATCAAGTCGTAAATTGTCAAAACATGACAATTACATGACAGTTACACATGTTTTTTCTTTAAAAGCATTTTTCGATGACAGGTCTCAGAATAGAACTTCACATGATGCCGCCGGTGATTGCAAAACTGCAAAAAACGGGGTTCTAACTCTTTTTTATCAGGTAGTTGGTGTTCTAATTAATGCCAGATGTTAATGGGACATGAATGGCCAGATGTTTTGGAAATCGGTGAAGGAGCAGTTTTTCGACCTCGATGCTTATGAGCAAATTTGTCAAGCATAACGAGGGCATCACAAATCTGCACAAAAATTTTCAAATTTTTTTTTAGTTAATTAGTAATTTGGCTAATTAAGCGCTAATTAGCTCTTAATTAAGGGCTAATTAACTCATTAATTATTTGTCTAAATTTGACGAGTGTGATGAGAGTTTTTGTAGCCCATTGTCTGCGGATGCCAATGAAACACTCCTTTTCATCCCAACTATTTTTTGGAGCCCACTTTTTTGGGGTCAAAGGTCACTGTTAATATGTTAAAAAACAGCAAAAAATCGCGTTTTTTAATGTTTTTTCTCAAAAATTTTTTCTCAAACATCTTCTTTTTAGCATCGGAACAGCCCGTTGGCAATTAGTTGATGATACCACATCCTTCTTTTGCCGTGTTTTCGATAGTTTTACTTGTCATTTGATGTATAAGTAGTACAATTTCAAAGTTTTCACCTAAATTTTACATTTTTTCGGCACTTTTAAGTTTCTTTTACTGCCTTTTGCAGTTTTTTTTACAAAACGAGCGAATAGTATTGTTACGTTTTACAACATGACACCTAACCATCCATCTACACACATTTTGAAAAATCTTATGACAATTTGTTGGTTTTTCATTCCAAGAAATTTGTATTTTTTTTGTGATTTTTTAAAATTTATTTTTACAATAGTGCTTATTAGGGACAAGTTGATAGTATTAGTTGCTATTCAACACAGCAGCCGAAGAACTCTTTGCAATGAATTGAGTAACCAGAAAAAAACTAGTGAAGATTTTGTTTTTCGTGGTTTATGTAATATGCTGAAGCAACTAATTCTTACTGTTTTAAGTTGAATAACTTTGTAAAATCCATTTCAAAGCACTCTATGAAGGAGTATAATTAAACAAAAGTTGATACTTGATTTTTAAACGTGATTTCCATTGGCTAAAATTCTAGTTTCCTGCTTATGGGATAATTCAAAAGACAGAGAACAAGTTCAAACATGTTCAATTTGAGAAAACTGAAATCTTTGCAAATTTTTCATGTATAAACACCAAATAAACGCTTACATATAATTACACAAAAGAAATAAATTCTGGGAAGCTCTAAAATTAAGCAGAGAAAGTGATGCTGATAAAAAGTTTAGTCTTCAAAAAGCACCAAGAGATTAAAATCCGACTTTCTTTTTTTAGGTGCTCTGCATACTTTTGGCGTCTCCAAATTGTTTGGAGTGATAGTCTTATCTTCTCCGTCGCTCTCTGGAACTGGTGTTTTTGGTGATTCAAAGTTTGCCTCTGAAAGCATTGTAGTATCGGGTGTTTCTTGGCTTGTCGTTCCAATTCCAAATATCCAAGGAACTTGATCTCTACTGAGTGCTGCGAAAAATGACGGGCTTGAGCTCTGAGGCGTTGTTGTAGCGCTAGGGTCACTCAGCGGAGTTGTCGGTAAGCTTTGCCCTGAAGAACTTGATGGTGATGTAGGCGATAATTGAATGCCCCAAAGACTGGCTAAATTGTCACGAGCATCTTGAGCTCCAAGTTGGTTTTCAAATAGTGGCACACAATCGCAATCATACTTGAAGAGAAGTTGCTTTGTCTCATCGGGTAATGTTGCAATGTCTTGCGGCTCACACGATTGCAGTTGTTGTGGAGGCACTAGACCACCAGAAGTTATAATACTTCCATGGGCAGTTAATTTTTTTCCCGGCAAAGTGGCAACAAAATCGATAATTGGTTTTGGTATAATGAAGCGGTCTGATGTAATCCAATTTTTCTCAGAAAAGTCTTTATACTGTTGAATAAAAACAACATAATTTTCGTACATAGTCTGATATACTAAAGTTCTTTGCCAGGACTCTTCAGAATCAGAGAGCAAATAAAAAGACATTCTGAAATTTTAAAATTTCAAAAATTGTTCAAGCAAGCAATCGAGATCAGATAAAGAAAGAGATTGAAAGATAGAGAGCAACTAATGCTTCAGACGAAAATAGTCGTAGTTGTTAAAACTAATTTGATTTTATGGTTCAGGCACTCCCTTAGGTCACAATTGTTTTCAATCCACTAACTACGATTTTGATCCCCTGCATATTACCCACAGGAAGACAAATTTATTGAAGCTAGCTGTTATCAGTGCACCAGACCAATGTTTAACGACATATATTTATATGTCCCATGTTTAGGTTTAAGCTGTTTTATGCACACAATTTTCTACATTAAGTTTTCCTTTTATTGCCCACTTTTCCTTGTATGTATATATATTCCTATCAATTTGATCTCTGACCTTAATTGTAATAAAGTTTCATGGACCCAACATGTTTTACTGCACGTGTTAATATATAAACAAACACGTGCGTTATAGAATAGTAGTTTTCTACATGTTCAGTGTTCCTTTTGCCCACATTTTCTGACACGTGTTTTATGTCTTCTTATCAATTTGATCTTTGAACTCTCTTTGCAATAAAATTCCATGGACCACGCACGTGTTAATAATTGAACAGACATGTGTTTTACAGAAAGGTTTCCAAGTTAAAATGAATTAACAGACTCAAGTACGCCGCTGGCGTACTTGAGTCTGCATTTTCACACATTTAAACCTGTTTGCAATTAAAGACAGAGACGACACTTGTTTAATCCAAGCTTGCCGCGCCACTTTGGTGTGAGTGTTTCTTCGAGGTGGTCTGTTAAATTTTATATCGCATTTCAAAAGAACCTGTTATCAGTATAACCAAAGACTAAGTTGAAATATGCCGTTTTCAGCCACAAAAGATTCTGAGTTTGGGGATAGTTATTCTGATATTTCAAAGACGGAAAAACGTCTAATCAGGGCCACCCTCAAAACTTATGAGAAGACTGGAAATTATGTGTTTCTGAAACTATTCAAGAAAGTTGACGACGATTACGAATTTCAACAACGGCTGTCACTAACTACCGAAGAATTTGATAAACTTATTAAAAAAGCGCCAAAAATTAGGGAAACTTTTCCACTCAGTTCACAAGAAGCTGAATCAAAATCGAAGACTGACGGACCTTCTCCTGCTAAGAAAACGAAATTTAGCGCAACATAAAAGTCATGGTTGAGGCAATGTTTGAGCGTTCACCTAGTTACTTCAAACAGTTTCAGAAACAGTTTAAATTTTTAGTCACTAATGAAAAAATTAACTGGTCAAGCGTGAAAAATTTTGCAGTGTGTTCCCATTTCGATTCAGAATTTTGTCAGTTGACAACAACGACATCTACTAACCATTTTCATGTTCTGATAGATACATCAGAAGCAGCAACAACTTACAATGACATTTTCAAAAGAAACAAGGCTTTCCCCGTATCTTGTCTTTTCACAACTTTTCGATACTTGTTTTCATCAGCAGTGGATTTGGAGACAAAAGGCGATGTCTTTTTTAAATTGAAGTTAGCGGTTGATTTCATTATTAAGAACGAAGAAAAACCTGAGCCTGCAGCAACAGTGCGGAAACGTTTACCAGCAATTTTTACTTTATCACAACAGCTACAAACGAAAACTGCTGGAAACTCAAACAAAAATAATGGAAATACTGTGAAGTCAGTGAAAACAACGGTGGCGCAGAAGTCATTACACAACATGATTTTGCCGGGAAAGCAAACTCAAACAGACAATTTCAGTAGTGAAACTTTGCGTAGCTTTGAATCAATTTTAACTGGTCCTCATTCTGGTGCTTTTTGTCGGATTATGGATATTTTTGTGAGTGGTTATGGAAATTTGAATACTGATACTGATTTGTTGTTCATTCGTTTTGTGTATGAAGAAAAAATTAAATTTTGAAAAATTTTAATTTCATTCAAACATTAGTAGTGTTAGGTCATCATCATATGGAGAGCAAACCGTATCAAATCATTATCACTACATTTAACAATGGGCTGAAAACTGAAAATAAGATGAGCTACATAAATACAAAAAAGTCCACATAGTTTTGAGTCTCGACTTTGTATGGGCTGGTTTTCTAGAACTTGACATAGCTGAACATCTCCTTGGGTAGAAACCAGTCTTCGATATACATTCTTATAGAACACAATTGGTTGCCCCAGAGGATCGGCAAAAATCAAATTCTTGTTTTTGACGCATAATAGGAGCCAATGTGTTCCAGCATTGTCAGACGTTGATGCATTGACTATTATAAATGAATTTGGTTGCAAAATTTTAGGGAAATTATTTGCTGCAAAGACACCCAGAAATTTGTGCTTCAGTAGCTTGCAGCGCTGTATTAAATCATTTACTTCGTCTTCGTTCATTAATTTGTCAATATATGGTTTTTCGACACACGTCGTGCACTGTCAACGTAAATTGTACTTGGTTTTTCGCCATTTATAAAAATTTCAATATTGTTTGGAAGAGCCGCTGAGAACTTCAGTTCCACGGTTATTGAACTGTTTGTCAGCTCCGGGTGAATAAAATCATGGGAAGCCTGTTGCGTGCTGGTAAGGTCAAAAACCATAAGAAAATGGCTGGGATACTCGCTCAGTTTAATTCCATGACCGTTGTCAATATAAGCCAAGTCGGATATTGTGTTAAAATAGAGACGTTTATCGTCATCTGTTGATATTGGACTATCCGCAACAGGCAGTCCGTTGCGATAAATATATATTTGTTCGAGGCCAAATTTCCGATAATGAAACGGGTTGAGCCTGTTATTGCCTAAAAAAGCTTCGTTAGTGTTTAAACAAATTGCAAGTCTGCGAATTGGTTCCCGCGAGAAAATATCCTCTTGCTTCCAACTATGGAGACCAGCTGAAGCCAAAAACGTTTTTGTTATGGTTTCGAAGTAGGGATAAGATGCAGGACTACTTAACAAGGTTTTTTCAATGGCTGACATAACGTCATCATTTAGCGTCATCTTGCGGACATACAAATTGGCTTCCAAAATTTCTACTTTGTAGTGTTTTGCAGGGTCATCGGACATGATGACAAAGTCATCAATAGAGCGTCTGAAAGCAATGCGAAGCGTAACACCGCTAAGCAGATGTCGATCACAGGTGAAGAAGTCAACGGCAACTTTTCCATAAAAAGCACATTCGGCTGATTTTTTAACTAATTCTTTTCTCCTGTCAATTTCTGTTGTCGCTAACGTAGCCGGGTTCTCTTCGAATGAGTAGCCTTGACATGCTAGCCATGTGTTTTTTGCGTCTTTGTTGTGTGAAAATTCGGTCTCGATAAAACTTTTATGCGCATAGTTCCCGTTGGCATTTGATATTTTTAGTCCATTAGCAGATACCGTACAATCAGAAAATAATGAATGTAACACATTGTTGCAAAAGTATGGAGCATCCGTTTTCGCTTTGTCAGTAGGAGCTCCTGCATCATATTTCAAATCAGCTCCAGACGACTGAACAATTTTACATTTGATTTCGAGAAAAATTTTTTGTAAATCTATAAAATTGTTTCGATCACCAGAGACTTCAAACTCTAACATAGGTCCATTTGGACTGTAGACAGGCCCCAATTTTTAGCAAAAACTTCCATCAAACGTTACTAAGAGAGCTGGCTTTTCAAATAAATCCAGAGAACTGTGAGTTGCTTCTGTTGGCAACAAATTAGCGATCATCGTTAACTTTGGCGAAAAAATCTGACCGACTTCTTTTCAGGGGCCTCCGAGTGGAAATGATGTTTTTCCGTTTGGTTACTGCTGCTGACTTTTTGGATGAGCTCTTTGACCGAATTCTTAGTCTACGTTGTCGTAGTGTTCTTTTCCGTGATCCGCCGGTCTGTTTTTTTATTGTATTAGAAATGGTGTTCTTGAACGCTTGCTTTGGAGATTTTTTACTGCTTACTACGTCTAGTAGCTCCGGAACGCTCTGTTTCAACAGTTCCTTTCCAATTCGTTTGGCAGTCGGTAGAATGAATCGACGTGCTAAGGGTAGAGCAACACGGCCAATACCCGTAGCCAAAGCTCCGAAGCCACTACCTCTTTGTCGATAGTATACAGAAAAATGCGGCAAAGAAGTTGTTGCTTGATTTGCGTAGTATGAATCCATTTTAACTTGAAAACTTTTTGAATTGTAACGTCAAGAGAACTTTTCCTGTTCCCGAGAAGGGAACCAAGTCACCTGTTTCTGTTCGCAGCTCAATAGAAATGGATTGAATTGTGTTTGTCAGTAGCTTTTTGTAATCCAAGTTCGAAAAAACTATTCGATGTGTTGGTTCAACTTCGCACACACTACCGTTTTTTAGACGCTGTTTTGAATCAATGACTCGTAAAAGAGGCGCTTTGGCATCACCCACGTACTGATATTCCATAATGTTTGCATATACAAATATCAAGTGTTTACCAGCCAACAGATCCGCTGGTAGCTCTCCATAATAAGCTTTTGTGTCGTCACTTTTCATTAGTTTATCTGCAGTCGTGTTCATTTTATAGCCAATATGGATACCATTGCCATCATGAACTCCCTCAAAACCAAGGATACTTGGAATTTCCTTGCTTAGAAACGTAATCCCTTCACGTTTTCCAAACAAAATTTCGTATTTTCCAGAATTTTTTATTTCTCTGAAGGAAAAGTGAGGCAGTCCGGCTGTACGCTTTATTAATGCTAGAAGCTGATTTACTGTTTCAAATGTCCCTGGAATAAAGCCCAATTTTGATCCATTGTATGGTCGTGAGATAACATTGGCATCTGCGGCCCTTTTCGTAGCTTCTTCATATTCTTTCAAGCTGAAAGCAATAAAATCCCCCTCCACAACGTTTTCAATTTTCGTTGGAAAGATAATTTCACTTAACGCTACCCTCCAGTCGCCAGAAAGTTGAATTTCATCATTAAAAAAATTTCGAAATGACGCCAGTGTATTTGATTTGAATATTTGCATCGATGCAGATGATATAACATGTACTGTGAACACATCTTCAAATTGATTGCGAGCCATTTTATTCGCTGCGTTCACGAACCAGTTGTAATTCTGGTTGATAGAATTTACCCTCTATTTTTTCTTTGTTTGCGTCAATAATAGAGTAGGTTGGCGGTGACAACGTCGGAATATCTGTAATCTCAAATACCTCGTCAGTAAAGGATTGTTTGTATCCCTTTCTGAACGCTTTGTCCTTTTTGACAATTCTAACAAAGTCTCCGATATAAAACTTGGGTTTTTGACGGATACTTGTTTGAGCACTCAGTGAGACCAGCCTCGGTACATCTTTCTTTGTAACCTGTGAATTAATTGTGTTCACAAACTGATCCAATTTATCAATATAAGAGTATGTCCACTTTTCTTCAAGGTATTTGTAGATGATATTTTTCAGCGAGCGAATGTTTCTTTCTGCAAAAGCAGACTTTTTTTCACTGAAAGTGCTATATAAATGAATCCCTCTTTTCTCACACATGCTTTTGAAAGCTCCAAGAAACTCTGTACCATCGTCAACCCATACTTTTAATGGTTGTTTGTACTTAATCATTTTTTTGAATGCTTGGGCTGCTTCTGTTGCATATTTAGTTTTCATTGGTTCTACTCTTAGATATCGTGACAGACAGTCAACTGCTACCAAAAGGTATTTGACATCTCGATTGTACTTTGCAAGTTTATCAACATGAGCTAAATCCAGAGACCAAATTTCATTAATGTCCTTTACAATGACTTTCAGTCTTGGAAACCTTGAACGAATTGAGCGGTATTTTGTGAAGGATGGTTTTGCTTCTAAATATGACCTCACTTTAGCCCTTGACATTTTGCTTTGTGTATGAAGTCGCTTTGGGCTACCAAAAGAAGCAGGGCCTTTTGAATAAAGCTGCTCCAAGGTTTTTCTCTCAGAAGAAGAAAGGATCCCATTTTTTCGGTTGACTCTCTTTTTTGTTTGTCTTTTTGATTTTGACCTTTTTTCTTGTTGTGGCTCGTTTTGGTTTACCGCTTCCTGATTGTGGACTTTGTTGGGTTGGGAAGAATTCTTGTTCACTTTCATAGGCTTGTATAATTTGCTTGGCGTAAGTGTTTGCAACAAGTTCAGGCTCAACCGGGAGAAAAGCTAAAATTTTAGAGTATTCTGATTGATCAATTTTTTTAGTAGGCTGCTGTAAATCATACAAAAACTTGGAGACTTGTACACTTGTTGGTTCTTGATTGATGTATAGTAACTTGCTTTCCTCTCCAATTGTAACTGCTTCCGATTGGAAGATAAGATCAAGCAAAATTTCTGCACGTTGGATTTTGTATTTTCCTTTCAGTTTCACTAGCCCCATTATTGATTCAAAATTTGCGGGGTCACTTTCTGGTTTTTTGTGACAACTGGATCAATTTCGCTGTCATCACTAATCGAGTCCATTTTTTCGGGCTCGTCTACTTGTTTTTCCCGCTCTGTTAACACTGGCTCGGTTTGAACTACTCCATCTGTTCTTTCCACGCTGTCCTCGGAACTTGGCATATTTCTTTGCATGAGTGTTAACTGAGCTGCTTTGTTTCTATAGGCTGGGTTGTCGAGAATTTCGCTTTTTAATGGTTGTTTCGACATGAACATTCGCTTCGGAATCAGAACAAATTCTTCTGCATGCATTATGGTTTTTTCAGGTACAGAAAACAAGCAAAGCTAACCGTTTTTACTAGTTCTATTTCTCTCGCAAAAATTTCCTTTTTCGTCTTCAAACTTGTCTGTTTAGATAAAATTTTTCTGAATGAGCTTTCTGCGGTCTCTATCAAGTTTTTGTTGATGGGCACGTTACCATTAACTACGTTCAGGAAGCATTCGCAAAGAAAATAAATAAACCTTTTAGTTGCTGACTTGATTAACTTTTTTAACTTGATATCCGATACTTGTAGCATTTGCTGAAGCATACATATTTCTTTCTCTTTCATCGGTTAAATTTGTAATAACAGCTTTTGCTGGAGGTAAGTAAAAAATTGAGGGGCCTGGAGGCACAATATTAGAGGAATAACGTAACGCGTCTGACGTTTTTGGGCCCAGATCAATTAATAAATGACCAAAAGGTTGCTTTGTTGCTAACTCATAACTTTCTCTTAAAAATTGTGTGTTGTTGAGTTGTCGAAAAATTAAACCAATTTGTTGAACATCACGAGGCGATTTAAATAAAATAATGTGTGTTGTATTAAGATCAATAGTTCTGGACCATTTGCTCTGTTGAAATAAGTTGTGTTTTACGTATATCACACTGATTTTCTTATGACGTCCAGCTGTCGCTAATTTAGAAAATTCTTTATCACTAAAAATTTCTTCACATGAATCGTCAAATACGAAAAGGCAATCATCTAGTTCTGATATTTGCTCAAAACTGGAAAACTTCATAAACTGAATGTTTATTTTTCTCTCAATGAACTGAAATTTAGGTTTTTCATGCTGGTAGAAATAAATTATTGATTCAAACTTGGGTGAGAAGGTGTTTTGAAGTAACATTTTCAAAATCAATTCAGTTTTTCCACAACATGATGGGCCACAAACAGCCATAAAAAGTCTATCGGTAGTTGAAATTATTTTATTCATAGTTTCGGGTTAGGTAGAGCGTATCCGACTGTGCAAGAAAGGAGTGAAAACCAGAATGTTGATTCTTCACAATCGAGTTTAAAAAACACCAGTTTGACCAAAGAAACACCTATAAGAAAAAATATTATGAAAATTTGGGTAAAATAAACCACCTCAGATCTTGGAACTCTAGAGTTACAAAACCGCCAAGATCGCTTTTCTTGGTGATTTTCGTCAAAAACTAAGTCAGTTATAGCTCCTCCAGCGTCAATGGTGTCCTCGGGTTGGGTCATTTGAAACAGTTTATTAAATTAAACAATGAATTGAAACTCAGGCTCATTCATAATTATTTGAGAACAAAAAACTCATAACAAACAAATTGTGAGTTTTCATCAGTTTTTTTGTAAGCAATAGTATAGTTTACATTCACATTGTCAGTTTTATCTCTGAACACAACTGACTCAACGTTGCTGTCTCTGATGCTCTCCTTAATTTCAGCCGGAAGACGTTCATCTGTTGGAGATATCTGAACTGGTACTGCATGCTTGGGCATAGGTAAAGGGATTAGTTTCAGTCTTCGCGCTTTCTCTTGAATAGATATGGTATAATTTGAAATATTCTAAGAGGGAAAGGTATTTTTTCAGTGTCTCTATTTCTGTTTCAGTACAGGTAACTTGTTGCTTCCTTAGTACAGTTTGACCACGGGTATCAACTTTCTCTTCTTTAACAAATGTAACGGTTAGCTGTTCTTCAGCCGTTATGTAACTGTAAAGTGTCAAATTTGGAGACAAATTCACTTGAAGGAGAGATGGAGTTGATTTTTCCAAACGACGACTCATTCGTCAGCCACTGGTAAAACAATTTGGCCTTCTTACTAGCACAATGTCTACTTCGTTGTCATTTGGGACAACTTACCGCATGTAATTCACAAATTGGTATGTCGCGATATAATTTTAGGTTTTCAACCTTTGGACATAACAACGTCTCCAAATTGATAACGTCTCTTTGGAATAAGTTCTTCAAAGTGTCCGCCTTTTCAGTTCCTTTTGCATAAAATTCGGCAAACGGAAAACGAAGTTTGATGCTTTGAATAATTTGTTGCAAATAGCAATAGGGGTAATCTCCGCTATCCCAAGCCAAACCATGAAGAAATTTTGAAACCCACTGGTAAGACTTTTGTTCACTTGAGGAAAGTATATTGAATGAACTTGGGGGTAGGAAAGAAACTGTATCACTGTAATTATGAGAACACACAGAAAGCTCTTTGATTATAAAACCCGATTTCTTTTGTCGAAAGCCTTCAATATCAAGAACAACTGGTCGCAGTTTCAACATTCCAATAAACTGAACAAATTTTTCTTAAATGTCTTCACATAGAGACAGAAAGCTATGCCTGTGACGTGACCGAAATACTCATTTGTGACTGGACAGGGCAATACGTAAGAATAACCTGGTCCTTTTTCGCTGTGTTCAAAGACAAAACCGGAAGCGTCATGGAGAATAGCATGCAACCTTAAAATTTTGTAGGCTTTGAAGTATTTGTCAAGTGTAGAATTGTCAATACCAATGAGCCCACCATAGGGTCTTAACTTCAGTGCAATATCCAAATCAAGATCAGGATCCAAGTAAAAACAAGTTGCTAAGAAATACAGATACCTTTCACTATACCCTGAATATTCTTTCTTCACTTGCTGGTATAACTCGTGAATACTTTTCAAATCTACCGTTGCAATTGTTGCCATTGGGCGCTCCTCTGAGAAATGACACTTGAAACCTATTCACCCAGTTTTTGTTGTATAGGGAAGAGATAGAAACATAGAAAGCAAAAATATGGAGAAATTGCATTTTAATTCAATCAATCCTATTCCCACTGTTAAGGTTTTGAACGGTGACCCATTTAACCCCCCCCATCTTTCCACCCCTATACTGTTATGACCGCTTAGGATAATCCCCTTTATTCCCATGTTTATTCATCGTAAAAATACCCACTTGAAATAACCCCCTATATTCCCATGTTTAAGTATCGTAAAAAATACCCATTTAAAAACCCCCTATATTTCCATGTTTAAGTATCGTATTAATATCCACTCAGCATAAGGCCCTATATGCACACGTTTATGATCCCAGGAATGCCAACTTGGGATCACTCTCTATTTTCACATGTTTAAGTATCGTAAAAAAAATACCCTCCTAAAAAACCCCCTATATTCCCATGTTTAAGTATCATAAAAGACCCAATTAATGTCATCCCCTATATTCCCATGTTTAATTACCACAAGGATTACCCTCTCACCATAACCCCCTGAAATCACATATTTTTGATCCTAGGAATTCCCACTCATGATCACTCCCTATATTCCCATGTTTAGTATCGCATGAATACCCCCCCCCCCGCTCTTAACGCTCTTATTATTTACTACTTATGGTTTTTTCACAGCACGTTCAGGTCGAGCATGGTCTGATCATAAGCATGAAAGACTGAAAAATCTGTTTTGGCATTTTAAATTATTTTTTTCTTTTTACCACTAGTTAACAGATTTTGCAAAAAAAAACTGTAGAATAATTGAAATTTTTAGATAAATTTGTTACTTTGAGTAGGCTATATTACATATTTATTTGGCTCAATAGATATTACATATTTATTTGGCTCAATAGAACTACTTAGCTCTATGATTGTTCATATCGTCATATCGTAAGCAATGGGTTTAATGTCTTATTTGTCAGTTACTAAAAATGATCATAATTGCATCTTTACTTGATTAACCAAAAATTTCCTGAAAATCGAAAATTTTGAACTTTCAAGCCCGTTATGCATTAGTAGACTCTTAAAGTGCAAGTATAAACATTTTAGTTCAGCAGTATAATTGGGTCAAGCTTATGTCCAGCAGAAACTTGGGTCAACCTAAAGTCTGGTTGATCACAAAATTCAAGCTGAAGTCTTTTTATGTAAAAATAAGCGGAATATGGTTATTCATAGCACTTTTGGGTAGAGCGTGATCTTTTCACAGTCGAGGGCTACAATTGCGTATACATAAACTGTAACTTGGACATGAAAAATACTGAGAGATATATAAGGTCATAATTGCATAGAATAGGTCCTGTTTTCATTACCATATATGAATCATACGTGGTTTTTATAGAATCATAACATTTTGGACTAGCCAAAAGCAACTAGAACCCGTCAAATTTCCTAACGATCTTAAATATGAGTTCCTAATCACAAATTTGTCCCTTAAACCCAAAATTAATAATCCGGCGAAATTTTATAAAATTGCAAATATTTTTTACTGCAGTTTTCTTTCGATTCTGCCCAACACATTCTTTCGACCGACAGAGAACACCCCAGATTGAGGTCCAGACCCAAATTCAGTTATGATCAGACCCACTCAAACGCCCACCTGTGTGTTCCCAGAGCGAAATTACACGGTCTGGACAGCAGTGCGTGCGCAAAATAGTCTGGACCATGGTCTGATTTAGGTCTGATCAGAAGTCAGTTAGGTCTGGAAGGTTTGATCAGAGGTTAGTTCGCTCTGAAAGCTCTGATAATAGTCTGTTTCTAGTCTGAACAATGGTCTGAGTTTGACTCTAATCATAAGCGCAATATAGTTTGGACCATAGTTTGAGTACCGTCTGATCAGAAATTATCTTGGTCTGATCAGAGGTCAGTTCGCTTTGAAAGTTCTGATAATAGTCCTTTGGTTTGAGCAATGGTCTGAAATTGAGTCTAATCATAAATGCACTATAGTTTGGATCATAGTCTGGGTACCGTCTGATCAGAAATTATCTTGGTCTGATCAGAGGTCAGTTCGTTCTAAATGTTCTAATAATAGTCCTTTGGTTTGAAGAATGGTCTGAGTTTGAGTCTTATCATAAGTGCACTATAGTTGTTTGGACCATAGTCTGGGTACCGTCTGATCAGAAATTAACTTGGTCTGATCAGAGGTCATTTTGCCTGGAAAGTTTGATCAGAGGTCATTTTGTCTGAAAAGTCTGATCAGAGGTCTTTTGTCTGGAAAGTCCAATCAGAGGTAATTTTGTCGGGAAAGTCTGATCAGAAGTTATTTTGTCGGAAAAGTCTGATCAGAGGTCATTTTGCCTGGAAAGTCTGATCAGAGGTCATTTTGTCTGAAAAGTCTGATCAAAGGTCTTTTGTCTGGAAAGTCCAATCAGAGGTAATTTTGTCGGGAAAGTCTGATCAGAAGTTATTTTGTCGGAAAAGTCTGATCAGAGGTCGTTTTGTCTGGAAAGTCCGATCAGAGGTAATTTTGTCGGGAAAGTCTGGTCAGAAGTCATTTTGTGTGGAGAGACTGATCTGAGCTCGTTTTGGTCTGGAAACTCTGATCAGAGGTCATTTCAGTCTGGATAGTCTGATCATAGCTCAATTTGGGTCTGGACCTCAGCCTAGGATGTTCAAACCCCGAAAACAAAAAACTCGTTTTCAGATTTTCCCAAACTGAAACAGTTATTTTCAAGACATTCATACATGCGTTCTCAAGATTTTAAAAGAAAGTTTGCTGTGAGTTCATATATAGTCGTTCCTGCGTTTGCAACACTTTCAAGCCCACAAAATTTGACTGAGAATTAACGACTTATTAACATGTTTTATGGATAACAGTTACAGGTGCGAGTAGATATGCTAGCCTAAAAAGCTAGTTTCCATCTTAGTTCATCTTCGCTTTTTTCCAGCTTCATTTAAGGTATTTTTGAATCTCTCATAATATAGGTATACTTATACAGGCATCACTATATAACTGGAGAAAAAGAAAAAATGAGAAAAAGAGAAAAAATAACTTTCAAGTTCAAAATATTTTGCTGAAAAATGTATAATGAAAATAGTTTGTCATGAATTGGTGTTGGCCTCCTACTACTTGAGTTTCTAATTGAATCTGTGAATCTATTCGCCAATACGACCTTTAAATTAGTGGACATATAACTTTTCCACTCCCAGGCTCACATATTATTTATTTATACATAGTAACGCGCTTTACAGCAAAATAAAAATTGTCAATTGTAAAAACAGCACTGGGGTGGGGGGGGGGGGTTGATGGGGCAGAAAAGATCTAAAACTCTTGATATTTTGAATGTTATCACCAAACTTCCGAATAACTTACGATAAAAATTTTCCTTTTGAAATCTGATTCAATTAATGAAGAATTTTCGACATCCTTCAGTATCTATCAATCATAACTTGCGGAAGCAATTTTAGGAGCTTGTTAAAATAATCAACAGATTGTAGTCTTCCTTATTGAGTAGAATCTTTGATTTTGTTGATGAACAAAACATATCGAATTACTTTTCTGTTGAACTAACCTCATAAAAACATCATATTTCACAAGACCAAAAAAATCTGTTTGATTTGTGGTTTTTTGAGAACAGGGCATACAGAAAAATTAATATTTTTCATAAAGAGTTAGTTTAGAAATTTATTCGGGCGTATTGTGGTTTCGGTCCAGTAAACGTATTTACAAAGAGCTTAATTTTTTGCACTAGAAAATTAGTTTAAATTAGTTTAATTTTGACTTTTTCAAATTAATTTGTTTCAGTGCTTCAAATATTTCTGAAAAACATTTTTGATTTTAAGAACTTACACTAGTATCTGACACCAGCATCGGATATGATACAAGTATGGTTCAAACTCATTCGATAAAATTTTTAGCGGAGGGGCATGAGTAAATAAATACTGCCCGGACTTGAGTCGCATTATATATCGAGGCTGTATAATAAATTTTCAATATTAACCATTACTGAATCAGTGGTTATCAAGTTTAAGAGCTTTTCTAATTCTAATTCTTGACGGACTAAGCTAAAATTCATTTGACCAATAGCTGAATGCCGACTGCCGACAGTAATGAATGCAGACAGTCGTACCTATGTGCAGAGAGTATTGCAGTTTACTTAGTATCAGAATTTACATAAAATTTGCATCAAAATTTTCTAATAACTCACATGGCATAATTCAATATGGCGGCTTCTAATTACAAGTGCTAAAACACAACACACTGATATAAAAACTAAGAAACGGGGGATTTTTTGCATAATTTTTGAGATAACGGTTGAACTGAAAGAGAGGATCTATTCCTCCCCATTCCACGAAAATGGGGTATACAAATTTTACGCTACAAATCGCATTTTTTTTGTTACATAGTAAATTGCTTCATAACAAAAAAGTTAAAAGTTGAGGGGGTACGAAAAAAAAGTTCAGAATTCTAAAATTGGGCGGGGGGAAGTTAAAGAGGTAGCCCATCGCAATTAATTGACGAAACGTGAAGAAATCAAATTATGGAAACCAAAGCACCTAGGAGAACGCTTTTTAGTCTTTACTCCGGCCATGGATGCAATAGGTAGCAATTAGCTTAATTATTGTCTGTATTTTTTTCTGAAATTCCCAAGTTGAAGGCGGTGCCTCCCGTTTTGGCGACAGGAATCCTGACCAGCCACAGGTTGTTGTGGTCTTTTTCTAAACCAGTATACAAGAGGTTTATGAACCTCTATGTCATTGCAGGAAAAAAAGCCACTTGAAACTTTGGATTGTGTGAGTGGTGTCATAAAAGACAAAACTTTCTAATGAAATAATTTTAAAAAACTCGATAACTCCAGTCGCGAGTGTCCCAAAATTGCTTTTCTTCTTGAAAGAATTTTGGATTTTTTTGAAAATGCGCAAATTATGCTGCCAGAAATTTCATCTCATATAAAAACGTCACACCACTCACGTGGTTTCTATTGATACTTTTGGTACTATTGGTAATTTTACACTATCTGAAAAATGTTGTCCGTAGCAGTTGCTTTTTGAGTTATCTTTTGTTTTCTCGATGAGACAAAGCCGGCTGTTGACTGATTTACATTGAGCGTTGTTATATACATCACATTACTCAGCATAGCAAGGTGAAATTGACAAAAAAAAGGTGGCTCTATTTTTTTTGTGTTTCCGGAAAATAAAGATATAATTTTCTTAAGACTTTGAACTATCGCACTTTTTTTAGACACAGTAACTTATACATTAAGCAAAAATTATGCGTAGCTTGATGATGCTTATTTTGTTTTTCTCGAAAATTTTAAATTATTGATAGTTTTTGCATTGCAAAACTACTGTATGATCTTGAGGGCTACAAACGTTTGAAAAATTATCAGAAAAGTTCGAAATTATTAGCCATTACCAACTAAATGTTTCACCGTTTTGTACATCTTTTCCAGGCCTTCATAAATACGGTTCAGAAAACTACAAACTGTTTTAATTGGTTTGCCAAACCTTTTTGGAATTGTGTCAATTATCGCCAAAAAGTATAATATAAAGAACAGTTAAAATTCAATAAAAAACTTTGCCTAGCTTCAATTTTATCTTCACTCAGATTCATTTTCAACCTGAGAAAAACACTCGATTTTTTTAATCGAAAAAGTATCTCCATAACCAGCTGGTTCAAGTTTCCGGACAAAAAAAATAAAGATTTATTTGTTCTAGAAAAATATTTCACACACTCCAAAAAAATTGCAGGTAACTTGATTATAAATTGCAGGTAAATTTACCTAGAATTTGCAAGTAAATTGTTTTTTCATGCAATTTACCTGCAAGCAATCTTAAATACCTGCAATTTTAGGTAAATTTGCCTGTAATGTACCTAGAAATTGCAGTGTTACCCTCCTAGAATTTCACCTGCAAAAAAAAACTTCTAGGTAATTCTACCTGCAAACTGCATGTAAAAATTGCAGATAGAATTAACTAGAAGTTTCATTTTGCAGTTAAATTTATAGGTGAAAATACCTGCAAATTCTAGGTAAGTTCTTACCAAATTTACCTAGAATTTTACTGGCAAAAAAAAATTATAGGTAATTCTACCTGTAAACCGGTTATGCAATTTGCAAGTAGAAATACCTAGAATTTGTTTTGCAGGCAAAATTTTAGGTAAATTTGCCTAAAACTTCCCTAGAAGTTTCAGGTATTTTCATCTAAAAATTCACCTGCAAAATGAAATTTCTAGGTAATTCTACCTGCAATTTTACATGCAATTTGCAGGTAGAAATACCTAGAATTTTTTTATCCAGGTAAAAGTTTAGGAGGGTAACACTGCAATTTCTATGTACATTTCAGGCAAATATACCTAGAATGGGAGGTATTTGAGGTTGCTTCAGGTAAGTTGCATTAAAGAACAATATACTTGCCGAGCCCAGTACATTCTATTCCACATTTACCTGGTTTGTTGGTCAAAGACTGTCTCTTCATGCTCATTTGGGAGTTGAGTTTTTCGTTTTTGTGTTTATAGTTTGTATTTTAGCGTATTGGAATTCAGATTGCTTTGGTTTACCCTTCTCGACATTGAACATATAAAGTTTGGTTGTGGAGTTGTTGCACAATATCTGATGGTCTTTCAATTATTCTAACAGCTTACTGCTGGCTACTATCGTTCTCAATCACGACTCAATTGTCATTAAGACATATGGCAACTTTTTGTCGGTCGCAAAATCATCTGTTTAAAAAGTGCAGGTGAAAATACTGAGGAAAATATCTGTTCTCTCTCTACAATTTTGTACATCATTTTCATACCCTTTGTTATCTGAAAAGTGAATTTTAGCCATGCAAACAAAATAGTCGAAGGGAGCATGCCAAAAACTGTTTACCGCAGCAAGGATTATGGCTGATATAGGGAATAATAATTTCTGTTGAAATTTTCTAGTTTTCAGCTCGGACTTACTTTGTATCATTCTTATCATCGCTCTAGGAATATTCTCTAGACTTCAGTCAGATTTTTTTGTGTTTTTTACCTCAAAGTGTACATACCTAGTATATTTTGTTGTTTGAGGTTGCAGGTAGATTCTAGGTAATGTATTCTAGGTAAATTGCACGTATCATTTTTGTGCTGGTAATTTTGCAGGTATTGTTACCTGCGAATTTGCTTACCTGCATACGTTGCAGGTAAATTTACCTAGACATTTTTTAGTGTGTATCAAGATTATAGGTTCTGTGTTCTACTAATCATAAAATACGTTCTGAAGTAGCTACGGTCGCTTTCGAATGGTATGAGTTGAATTGCTGAATCATCCCTAAATTTAAACCCGTGCTATTATAGATGGAAGCATAATGGAAGCATAAAGTTTAACCAGAAAATTGGGCGCATCAATATCACCCCAAAGCTGTCCGTTCATTTCATTCGCACAATAGTCCACGGCAGAGTAATATTGTCTCCATTGAGTCGCAGGAACTATTTTGTCGACCAAAATCTGCTCATCTTTACTGCAAATCAATGGCTCATGGTGACCACCGTGACAGCTGCGTATTTTGTGACTGAAACAAAAAAAATGATAATAAATATTGATCACTCTAGTTTTTAAAAAGCTAAAGTTAATTTGGTCTTTTTTATAGTTTCTTTCAGCACTTATTGGGATAAAACATTGCCTGAATAAATAATTTTACGTCACTTTGTAAAGGCGGACACCATAAATGTTTTGCACAGGTTTTACACGGTAAACATTTCGCCTCACAAAAACGAGTAGAATTGAAGATTGAATAAAAATTATTTATAAGATTACTTGTAAGATGTTACACGATAACATTCCGGAAGGATTGTAGCAACCCCATTAACTGTTTGTGAGCTATAAATATGAGATGACGCATCAGCGCATTTTTTCGCTCATGTGCGCTGAATTTGTTTCCAGAAAAGTTTTCCCACGAATCAGAGCTTTCAGCTGATTCGCGGGAAAACTCAATACTCTACAGTGCCTTCCAACTGGCTTTTGCTGAAAAAGGAGAACTTCGCTTTACGTTGCAGTAAAAAAATTAAAATGGAATTTCTCGTTTTTGATTATCAATTTCATTTTCTTCAACCTAAGGCATCAAGCACTGTCAACAGAAGTAAGATGAAATTGACGGTAAAGACCTAAATGGCAACCGAGCTCTTATAATTCCCACTCTTATTACCCGAAAAATTTACAAAAGTAACCAGAAGAGTCGAAGTGAATGACAATTTAGAGTTCAATCGAATATTTCATATTTGGGAAATTAAAATTGAGAAATAGAATGAAAGAAAGACTGTTAGGAAAAAAATAGATTCCAGCTCTTAAATTGCTGACTTTATGCACTTTAACAAAACCTTCTTAAAGGAATGAAAAAGAATTAAGTGGTTTTGGTCGCTGTTTCTCTTTAAATTCAGTTTCGAAAGTTCAGCGAAGATGAATCGAGTTTCAGAAAGGAATAAACAAGAGGCAAAAACGAAACCCAAACAGCTGGAGGCAACATGGAGACAAAATATCACTTCCATATCAATTCAGAATTTATTTTAAAATAGAAATAATAATAACAAATTGTTTCCAACTAGGCTAAGAGCATTGCCATAATTAAGCATCTAAAACTCAGTTGCTAAGTCATCAAAAGATCAAAAAGTCCTTACGGCCCTAGTCGAATGATGCCAAGTACCAGCTTGGAGATTTAAGGAAGAATTTGTCCGTGAGAACAAAAAATATATATTGGAAAATGTTAATATTTCGTTTTGTGATTTATTTCAAAAGGGTTGTTGACAAAGACTAGAAAATACATTTACTGCACTGACTTTTGCTCTGCTCTTTCTTCAAATAGCTTTCAACACAAAAAGGAAATATGTGCCTGGAAAACGATATGAAAAAAGCAGACAGTTGTTAGTAAAACACTGTTCATTTTGTCATTTGGACTGGATATTAGTACCAATATTCATTGCCGTTTTTAGTTTAATTTCTCTATTTCCAGGGCAGTATTTAGTTCATTCTATTCCTATTTTATTTCAGTTGTAAGATTTGATCTGATTTTCATTTTGTTCATCTTTTAGACAGGAAACTGTCTGTTCACATCATTAAAAATGTTAACTTCCTGTCTCGTTGCGTGATCAGCTTATGATCACTCTAACTTCCTGTTCTGACTAAATTGTAAACCTAGTTTCATTCTTTCTTTGTGATGCCAATTCTCAGCTGTAATTAAACTTGTTTTTGATGAGCAAAGCTGTTAATTTCTCATCAAAAACTAACTCAGAAGCTAAACTAGTCATTTGCGACGCGAAGTCGTTAATCCAAAGTAAAACTTAGAGTTTTATTGAACTAGCAAACGCAGGGCAATCTCATACTCTAACTAAGTGAGAGTCGAACGCAGCGCAATTAGATGAAATCTAATCTTCGGCAGTACAATACAATTGATCGATGGAGCAGGAAACGTTTCCACTATCCGTTTTCTCCGCTTAGTGGCTCTAATAATTCCACTCAATCGAGTTATTTGAAGTGGTTATAAGACGTAACTTTAAAGAAATTTTCGTCTGACATAAAACTGATGGACACAAATTTATTTACATAAGTTATCTGTGGTACCAGAAGCAAAAGACCATCAATTGAAACCACTGTAGCGAAAAACTACTAATACACGGATCCCAATGCGACAAAATTTGAAACAACTGAATGCATTTCTTTTGTTTCTTGATAAGAAATGCAAAATCGTTGCACTAGTTTTCGTAACTTGTGTGTTTCATCAAAATCTTCATGAGATCTGTCCACTTTGTTGTATAAAATCAGCCTATCGGTTCCGTGAAAAGAAATTTAAGTTTTCATTTAAAAAATCAAGATCTTGCATGTCTTGGTAACTTGTTAAAACTCTTTTCAATGGAGATGAGCGGTGATTATAAAAGTGCGAATTGTTTCTTACCTCAACACTGACGAGTTCTCTAAAGTTGCCACAAAATTCCATTCGCCCCATTCGGATAGTTCTCTCTTCAGATTAATGTTACACACACCTGAGAAATGCTTTTCATTTTCTTCTTATTTTTCCTTATTTCAAGTTAAAAAAGGTTGATGAAACGTTTCTATCAATCAAGATTCTAACATATTTTTATTAACCAAATGGCTTTAATCAATAATCGGATTATTAGGTATTAGGAAAGATAGCCGACAGTGGGGTTTAGACGACATGATAAAAATCCAAAAATCAGCTAAAATAATAGATCTGTTGGGTCAACAAATCTCATTAGTTCAACAAATCACAAGATAGGTAAAAAAACCACAATATCTTTCAAACATTACAATTGGGTTATCAGCCAAATAACCATTTTTGGCTGTCGCCTCAATCTGTTTTCTGTGGATAATTTCCGCCAGTGGAAATTTTAAAACAATACATTCATAGTGATTAATATATAGCACACTAATATGATGTAAACATCAACAAAAAACTTGTTTTTCTTGCATTTATGAGTTAACCGAAAATGGGCAGTCCTCTTATCTGCCAAATTGGCGATCACCGATTATCAGTTCTATAACAAAAGCTGTGTATGACTTCTGTCGATACGTTTCAAAAACTACATTTGCTGAAAGCGGTGAAAAAGCGAATATTGCAGACAAAATGTAAATAAATCAAAACAAACTTCTCTAAATCCTTGACGCGAATTGTGGTGACATTAGAAATGCGTAAATTGGCGACTAATCCCCTAAATCGCGCAAACCGCGTCGTTGAATTTCGCACATGAACTTGCATCATTCAATTGCATTACATCAAACGCCGACTTCAAAAGTGTGGAAAGGAGGGACGAATTCGAGGATTATAATCAATAAATTTGTCACCTTTTTACAAACACATGAAATGCGAAAACTGCTGGCCTAAATGTCGGCGTTTGAGCGTGCCACCGTTTTTCGCACTCACTTATTGTCCTGATCTTAATACATTTGTGTGAAAAACAGCGACCATGCTGAGAATATATACTCAGTAAGATGTTGTTTTAGTTTTGTAATGATTAGAAAATTGAAACATTATCTTCATGTTCAATAAATTTTAAATCTCATATTACCATGAACCAAGGAATTTTAGCAAAAATTTGTTGTATAAAAAATAATCAGCAGTGAAAACGAGACCTTTAACAGCATTTTTTCAGAAAATTGTTGCGAATGAGGAGAAAGACTTAAAAATATTTATGGTTAATGCCTAGCTTCACTATTCATCTTACATTACTATCGGTCCCTGGAAGTAAAATTCTCAAAAATTGTTGGTTGTTTAAGATCAACGCATAACTAAGGGAATAAAGATGCTGTTAGACTGAGGAAAATAATTTATGGTCGACAAATGCGTTGACTAATGCGGGGTCAAAGACCCTAACTTAAAATGCAAAAACCATAAATTCGGCAATGGTGAGTTTCTAAAGTTTTTTATTCCTCATGCTAGAACATTTTGAATGATCAACGCTAAAATGCTCGGAGTAAATTCAGCGAAATTTGAAGAATCCATTAATCTAAGAAAAAGGTCAGCCTTCAAAAGATGGATTTCATTTAACTTTAAATGATTTCATTCAATTTAAACATCTCGAATTTTCTTGAAATTTTGTTTCACCTGGGCCGGCTGATAACATTTGTTTATGAAAGTTTTTTTAGACTTGAAAATCTATAATTAGTTTCAAACAATTTTATCAATTCAAAACTTTTTTCGTTTGTTTGAAAATTGTTGTTGAAAATTGTTTTATCTCAGCGACTAAGAACTTACGTCGACAGAAAATGAGCTTTAAGACTTGAAACTTGGCCAAAATGAATTTTTTCCTCTTCCCATCTTTGAGAACCGGAACACTGCGCAAAATATTTTTCACATTTTTGTAGCACTTTAAAATTTCAAAAACGTTTGTAAAATTTCCAAAACGTGTTTCATTGCCATTGTTGATATGTGTTATTAGAAAACATGAGAAATGGTTTTGTTTTTGTTCCTATCATGTCACTTTTTTAAATAACATGTTGCGATGAAAATTTCTACCATTCGAGAACCTTAAAACTCTTGTTAAACAAATGGCTCATCCTCTAATAAGATTGTATGGTTCTAGGAATGTTAGGCGATAGGATAAAATCCTAAAATCAGCCATTTTTTCCGTTTGATACACAAATCTCATTGGTTATGATATCTGAGGTTTGTTTCACCACTACAATTGGAGTGCGATCGGGTTTACGGTTAAAAAACTCATTTTTCTGTTGTCTGCTAAAACCTTTTGCTTGGACTTTTTTCCGCTTGCCCGCCCTCCAAATAATTACGGCACTCCTCTTGAATATTCCTATATGTGAATACTAATTAAGTATTTCAATTGTTACGATTGAAGACGAGTAAAAAGGGATTTTGAAAATAATGGCAGTGCAGAGGTTTGAAGTTAATGCTTCCATGGTAATAAACACTGCGCATAATAAAAACAGCAACAAAAACTTGTTCTTTTTGCAGTGTTTGCAGTTACAAAAAATTAGGAGCTAGTGGAAAATGGTTTCCCACCGATTATCAGTTCTATAGCTAAAAGTGTGTTGAACTTCGAATCTTGCGCCATTTTTCTTACGTTTAATGAAACCTGACACAAAAAACTGCACTTTTGTTGTTCATTAACAATTAACGGCCGCGGAATTTTTGCCAAACATTTGTTAGATAAACGGTACCTAGCGCTGAAAAAGTACAAAATCCAGAGCATTTGTTCTGGATTTTTTTAATAAATGAAATTTTTTAACGCTGAAAATTTTGAAAATATGAATGCGCATTAATAAACTTCAACGTTCATCTGTTCATTTTACACAACTTTTTGTACGTGGAGATAAAATTTTCAAAAAAAGTTTGATTAAGTAAGAACAACGCAAAACTAAGAGAAAACTTTTGCCATTTAAAAATTAATCTGTACGGTTTTCAACGTGAAAAAAGTGTCATAAAATTTTAACACTTCAAAAAGGAAAAAGAAACCGGTTTTTTTTCCATATAACTGATCTTAATAATTTTATCAGTTCAACTTTTTTTTTGTTTGTGAAAAATTTGTCTCCTAAGATTGGCCGACTCAGGACCTCTGTCAACATAAGATATGCGTTGAAACTCGCTACTCGGCGCAAGAATTTTTGTAATTTTTTTTTTCGTTTTGCTCATTTGCGCGTGGTCACTTTTTCGTTTTTATTTTTGTTTTTGTAATAGGTTTTCGAAGAACTGGTTGACAGGACAACTTTTTAATTTTGTAAAGTCAACAAAATTCTATTAAACATCGGTTATCAGCTTTCCAATCAGATAAAGCCATTTAAAAACCATTTCCTAATCGTAATTTTTTTCGATGCTAAATATCAGTCAATATGGTCGGGCCGAGGAATTTTAAAGCCAAGATTATGCACAACAAGCGGTAACGCGCGTTGACAAGTTATAAAATTCGTCGCAATGTTCTTACATAGTTTTCCCGTAAATTACTTGAGTATTCTCGATTTATAAATTCATCATTCCTTTAAGAAAAACTCTGTAGTTCTTGGAAATAAAAACATTTCTCAGGCCTGGATCTATATCGTCATCAATTGGTTTTAATAGCCCATTCTGTTTGCATATGGGCACGAAGCTCCGACCCATTCCGACATAAATGCAATCTTCATTTCTCTCAAACGAAACTTCTTTCGAAAATTTGTCACCCTCGTTCAGTTCGCAGATTTCTCTGAAGCAGAAATTGAACGATTTGCATCGTGCAAGTATTAAACATCTTCGCGCGCATTCTGCTGCAGAACTCACGGGGAATTCGCTAAGAGTTGTAGCGTTTTCAAGCGTAAACTTGTAGTGAACATCTTCAAACGCAACTAGTCTGAAACAAAAAACACAATTTCAACCTGGCCAAGCCGGGAGGAATTAATTGCTAAAATTTAACGCAATATTTAACAATTTATCGCAATATTTTTCTATAAATGACGGGTTTAAAATATCCTTTTTAACCTTTAATAGCTCTAACACCCCCTTCCCCCGCAATATAATAACTAATAATTACGATTATGTAACCACATACATCATTTTATGGGAACGACACCAGATTTATTTTATTTGGGTCTTATGGCATTGATTGGTTTTATCACATTTGGGATTTTGGGTTTCGCGGGTCAAGATTTGGCGGTGAATTTTCGTATGAAAAGCGTTGAAATGCGATGAATCATTTTTTCACCTTAATCACCGCATTTCGTAGAAAAATTCACCGCATTTCTCTACATAAATTCACCCAAAAAATTCGACCCGGGTTGTTTTGAGTTCCTTGGAAAACTTGGGTATAAAATCCAGCAAGATATGTTAATTAATGTAAGATTTTGTGGAGGGATAGTTTCAATTTAGATTTTTTATTAAAAATAATATCATTTAATTTAAGTTAAATGATTATAGTTAATAAAAAACATGAGTTGATGGATTTAAAACCCAAGCCTGGCAATGAACACAAAACACCCAAAATCCCAAAGGTGGCAATCAGATATATTGCCTTCTTGTATGTTATTTTCCACCTTTTAATCATCCAAATATTTTTAAAATACCTTCCACAGCAAGATACTGGTAGTCTCTCTTTTTTGCATTTGATCTTCAACCTGATATAAATCTAAGAGATGTAAACGAATTATGTCGTATTAACTTATCAACAAGTAAACTTTTCTGTATAAATTTAACAATTGAAAGAGAACATCCGAACAAGAAGGGTCACATTTTCTCTGTGTGATATAGAAAGGTCCAAGAAATGCACCTGATGGTTTGAAAGACATTATTTCACCCCTGTTTTTTAAAACGCTCAGTTGAAAATTGAAGGGAAAAACAAACTATTTTATCTTTCTCATCTTTTGAGTTGGTTTCCCCCCAGTATTTTATGCATACCCCAGTTGCAAAGCACGTGCCATTACACAGTAAACTGTTGCGTAGATATACGGCGCAAATAGGATGCATCCACTAAGCTGGGGGCATTTTTGCCCCACAAACGCACAAAATCTCAGTTTTGAAACCAACATGAACCAGTCAAATTGCAATTTTTGCTGTTTCATTGACAGTTGTGATTTCTTAGCCAATCAGATCATATAAACTTTGTTAGCCAAAAATCAAAAGATTTTGGGAACAATTTTAACGTCAGAAAATCATATCTTGCTATATTTGATACTCTCTTTTCTTCAATGGAAGTCAAATGTGGTAAAAAAAAGCCACGAGATTTTCTTGCACAAAGTAGCAAATGAAGCTAATGTAGTTTTTCTCCATAACTGATTTTGATTTATTTGTCTGAATTATGTCGGTTGATTAATCTTTAGTTTTCTAACAGACAAGCTGTTTGCTGAAAAAATTTGCTTAAGTTCTCTGAAAATATATAAATAATTGAAAATAGCATGCCCCGTTGAAAATCATCTCTGGCAAGATATTGAGAAAAACGTCAATAGAAAAAAAAATAAAAATTTGTATGATTCGCGAAAACAGAAAAGCAGCGAAAAATTCATAATATGATTTCTGACAATTAATAACTTTACCGGACTTGCCCCGACCACCGCTTTGTTTAGATTACATGAAGTAATTGTATTCGAGCGAATCTTACGAATTGGCGGATGCAAATAGAAAGCACCCACTAAACGGAGGGGGGCAAAAATGGAATTAATCCCATTTTTTAAACCAACATGAACAAGTTAAATTGCAATTTTTGATGTGTTATTGACGGTTGTGATTATAATTATTCAGATCATATGACCTTTGTTCACCAAATTCAAAAGATTTGGAGAACAATTTTAACGTCAGTTTGACTGAGTTTCACTGAGACCAAAATTATTGTTTACTATAATTGATACTCCCTTCTCTTCAATTGAAGTCAATTGTATTAAAAAGCACTGAGATTTGTTTTGCACAAATGAAAAAGTACAGTACAAGGAAGCAAATTTAGTTTTTTGTCCATCTTTGATTTTGATTTATTTGTTGCAATTATGTCAATCGATTACGCTTTCCTTTTCTAAAAGATAAAATGTTTGCTGAAAATGTCTGCTTAAATGTTCCAAAAGAATATGAATAAATGAAATTAGCATTTGCGTTTCAAAATAATCTCAGGCAAAATGTTGAGAAAGCTCTCAATAGAAAAAAACTATTTTTTTAACGATTTGTGAGAACATAAAAACAGCGCAAATTCATAATAAGATTTCTGACAATTAATAATTTTACAGGCCCTGCGTGTCTACTGCTTTGTTTTAATTACATTAAGAAATTGTATTTAAGCAAATCTAATGAACTCAAAAAAAAGATCAAGGAGATCAAATATCTCAGAAAAAAAATTTCTGCTCTAGAGCCCTTCTGATTACCAATTTTTCAATAAAAGACTAGATAGGAAGATCAGGGTACATTCTATTGATTTCATACAAGTGTAACAGAACATTTTGAAAAAACTTTCACAGCAAACTACTGGTAATCTTTATTTTTTGTATTTGATCTTCAACTTGATATATCTAAAGCAACAAAACTGTCGTATTTTTATCAACAAGTAAATTTTTATGCAGAAATTTAACAATTGAAAGAAAAATTCAAACAAGAAGGGTCACTTGTTCTCTGTATGACATTGAATGGTCTCAGAAATGCAATTGATCGCTTGAAATACCGCATATTACTCCTTGAATATTGAATTTTGTATTTAGTAACCAATCTTTACAAATAGCAACTGTTTTTAAAACGCTAGTTTAAAATGAGAGGAAGAGAAACTATATATTTTTTAGGATCTTTTGGGTTTGTGCCCCCACCAAGTATGTTTTGCGTACCCCAGATACAAAGCACGTGCCATTATATGTTAAATCGTTATGTAAATATGGGGAGCTGGCGTCGGGGGGGGGGGCTGCAAGTAGGATGCAACCACTATGCTTTGGGAAAAAATGGAAAAATGCCAACTTTGAAACCAACATGAACCAATTTTGCTATAATTGATACTCGCCTCTTCAATGGAAGTTGATTGTGGTAAAAAAACGCCACCAGATTTTGTTGCACCGATTTTTATTTGTCCATTGATTATGCTTTGGATTTCTAACAGATAAACTGATTGCTGAACATTTCTGCTGTTACGTCTCTCAAAAATTATGAATAATTGAAAAAAGCATGCTCACTTCAAAGTTGTCTCGGGCAAAATGTTGAGAAAGACGTCAATAGAAAAACAAAATTTTTGCGATTGGCGAAAACATATAAAACCGCGACAATTTCACATAATTTGATGTCTGACGATTAGTAGCTTTACACGCCCGGCCCTGACTACCGTTTTATTTTGATTAGATGAATTAGCAAATCTAATGGACTGAAAAAATAAGATCAAGAAGATCAAAGTTCTGAGAAGAAATTTTATCTTGAGTGCTGTTGTGATTAGCACCCAGGTTGAGGTGTCAGACGAAAGTGACCTCTCATCAGACCCAAGTCCAACGCACACGGTGCATTTCCAGACCAAAATTACAGGGCCAGGGGTTTTGTTCGAAGGAGTTTAAGTATGGTAAGATGTCCCTTCAGTCTGGTGATGATCTGATCAGAGGTCACTTCCAGAGGGTTATGATCTGATCAGAGGTCATTTCCGCCTGAGTTGGTCTTATCAAAATCGGATTCACGTACACATTAGTCTGATTAGAGAAGAATTTGAGCGCAATGGCGTCTGATCAGAGACCATTTCGAGAACATTTTTTCTTTCGATATTTGTATTTTTTAGTGAGAGATGTTGGCTCTGACAAGAGGCAACAAAAAAGCAGCATACAGGCAGTTCTGATCACAACCAAATGTGTCAAGCTGATAGCAAATGCCGTTACTCGCAGGTTAAATTTTGATTAACCGAAGACTACGATGTTTCTTATGGAAAGCTGTATGAGTTCATCGATTGAGTCAGAAGTTTTCACTAATGGTTTGCTAATTTTTCTCCCCATCAATTTGGCTTCATTTTCATTAGAAAAACATTTAATATCTGTTTTCTTACGATGAATTTAATTTTGCAAACATCAATTCTTATGAAATGATTATATTATAGCCAAGTTAAAAAGATTCGTACATAGTGAGAACTATTCACTGATCAGACTATCTCAAGCGTAATTGAGTCTAATCGAGCGCACAATAGTCTTACCAGGAGGGATTTTCCAGTGCACAATATTCGGATCAGAGGTAATGCTTAGCGCACAATCGTCTGGACAATGGTCAGGGTTTGGTTTGGGTCATGATTGCACTATCGTCTGGACAATGGTCCGACTTCGATCTGAACTGAGGTTTTTTTCCTCTCGCGAGGTCTGATCAGGGACAACTGCGAACGCACTCCGAGCGCACAGTGTTTCAATTGCACTTCAGTCTGATCAGTGGACACTTTGGTCTGAGATAGTCTGATCAGAAGTTGCTTTTGTCTGGCACGGTCTGATCAGAGGTCACTTCCAAATGGCACCCCAACCTGGGTGGTGCTCTGGTCAACAACGTCACCGCAGGCATAAGAAGCTTAAAAATTTTTGCTAACTGAGAACCCATTCAAATAAAATTTATTCAATAGAGATGATCTTTACCTTTTTAATAGGTTTATCCTCACAATAAGGCGTCAAAAATTTTGTAATAAGTTAATCAGATAATTAAATAGACCATTATAAGTTTCAAAGTTGTATCAAAGGTTATGAAGATGTACTATAAAAAATAATGCATTTTGTATAATTAAGGAGTTTCAGTTTGCAAAGAACTGACAAAATTATAATTCAAGAAGACTCTTAAAACCAGCGGGACTACAACTAGCTCTCTTTTTGAGCTAACGAAGAATATGTCTGTAGTTTTTAGGTGTCTACTTCCACCAAATTTAAAGAAAAAAGCTTATTTTGCCCAAAGTCAAATTTTTGAAGAAAAAAGTTTGAGTTTTAAAAGATTTAGCGTAAATTTTTGTCAAATAACTAGGATCGAACAATTCCGCAACCCTCCTCTATCTTTAAAGATACAATAAAAAACACAATGTTCAAAAATTGAAAAAATTTTAGCAGAATTGACAAAAATTGGGACAAAAGTTACGAAAAATTCGAACGAAAGCAACGTAACTCGACCGAATGTTCACAAAACTGAAAATCGCGATAACTCTCTGTAAAAAATGAGATTGAAATTCAAAAAATTTGTTTGAATTCCATATTTTACGCTGTACGGGCTTTCTAATGATACCACTCACAACTCTCTACGATGATTGAATCGATCGGCCAAAATCCACTGAACAAAAAAACCATTTGAGTATACAGTTCCTCCTCCCCCCCCACTAAAGTGGGTCGGAACAATTAAAAATGGCAGCCGTCGGACAATATCAGACAGCGGAAACCACAAAACCTCTCGCCAATTTTTCTCATTAATTTCGACCGTATTTTTAGTGACCTAAATTTACTAACATTTTGTTAGCTGTGATCATCAAACGTGACTAAGATGAAGCTCCAAATATGACTGGAAGCAAATTCCCGGGTTGAGAAAAAAATTGCAAAAATATGTAAGATAAGCGGTGAAAAGTTAGTTTTTTCACCGCAAATTTCGTACATAATTTTGCGGTGAAATGCGGTGAATGCGGTGAAATTATGTAAGTTCACCGCTAGAGTAAGCGGTGATCTTACAAAAATTCACCACAATTCACCGCTAAAATATGTACTTTCACCGCCATTACAAGGGTTCGAACCTCTCACCTCCTGCATGTCTTCCACTTCTTCTTCCACTGCGCCATCTCTCAATAATATCTAGTACTTTTTGTTTGAATATAAATCGAATTCACTCTACTTTCTGCAAAACATGCGCGGTGAACTTTTGTAAGACTTGCAATTTTAGCGGTGAAATTACATATTTTAGCGGTGGAATGTGGTGAATTTTTGTAAGTTCACCACTTACTCTAGTGGTGAAATTACATAAATTAACCGCTTAGAAAAAAGTGTCAAAAAGATGTTAGATTATGGGGTAGTTTTAGTGGGAAGGTAAATCTAACATTTCCTCCCACACTCACCGTCAATTTCACCGCATTCTTTGCTGATCTCAAACAATTTTAACAACTTTTTCTAGGCGGTGAATTTATGTAAGTTCATCACTAATTTGAGCGGTGAATTTATGTAATTTCACCGCATTCACCGCTTATCTTACATAATTTGGACACTTTTTTCGAAGCGATGATTTAATGTAATTTCACTGCTAAATTCTGCGGTGAAATTATGTTATTTCAGCGCTACCAAGCGACAAAGTTTTTTTTTCACCGCATTCACCGCCTGATTTATGTAATTTCACCGCATTCACCGCTTATCTTACAAAAATTTCCGCATTCACCGCTTATCTTACATAATTTTGCTTTGAATGGCGGTGACACCTCGACCCGGGTTGGAAATGTGTTAGCTAAACGTCACTGAACAAAAAACCCAATTGAAAATGTAGCTCCTCTCCCCGCTATGGGGGGGGGGCAAGAATCTACTTATTGATATGATCTCACCTGTTAGCCCTGGGAACCCTAAAAGCCTGCCCGGCTGTTCCGGCGATATAAAGTAAAAAGAACCTGCAAACCAGTCCCTTTATTGTTCCAGCCATAATCCAGCCATTCAAATACAACCAGTTTAAACAGAAAGTGGACTCTTCTCTTGAAAATCTGTTCACCTAAATTTATCAATTTTTTATACCAAAATTTAACCAAATTCATGCGGGAAAAGATGGAGTCATTTTTGACATCTGCTTGTTATGAAAGGAGGCACAACTCAAGAATGTAATTTGAGAGCTAGCGATTGTTTTTGAAAACGTCTCAACAATTTTTCAATGAAAGTGTACGTTGAAAATTTTGTGGAACATGATTAAACAAACTAGCAGAAATGTAAATAATGTTTCAGCTCTAAAAACATTTTGATGTAGCTTGGCAGAGCTACAAAATATAGTCCTTTTCATGTTAAAAAACACATTAAAAGTTTCAAAATTGAAAGAAAATTAAGCCTTTTTTAAGTATTCATATCATGAACTGTTTGCAAACCCTACACCTTGCGATAGCACCATGTATTAGGACCACATAGCCAAAACAATTAATTGAAAAAAAAACTATTTTTTCCTATATTTTTTTTCTCATAAAAGTATTAAAAATCAACAGATCAAGCACAAGTGTCAATGAAACTCTGATTGTCGGTTGAAAAATGGGTCAAAAACTCATCAATTTGCAATCCCAGTTTTATTAACAACATTATTACTCAGGTTGAGGTACTGGTTCAAAATCAAACCCATCCTTACAACGTTTAGATGTGAACACATCCACAAATACTGACAATCTTTAGCCATTATCAGAATTAGCCACCCACAAAATCATCAGAAATGTATCACTATATAGCTCTTTCTCAGCTCGTTTCCTATTTTCGCGCATTTATGCCTTAAAAATGCACCTGGCATAATTGAACGGGTAGAATTTACAAAACCCAATAGAAAAATTAGTTTTTCAAAAAGATTTTTTCTCACAATATTTAATTCAAATTTTTTCAAAATGACACGAAATAATAAAATAAAATTAGCATCAATCCAGTGAGATTTTCCATCCTGCGTGTATGCCTAGATTTTGACTCTCAATTCATATACATTGGTCGTGCTATGTTCATTAATTACACAATTTTTTTTCTCTATGAAGACCTTCATGTGAGGTTTTGATGGCACAAAATCTCTTTTTTCTTAATTGGAAGTGCATTATACATTTTTATAGAGTTTACCCCATGCTTTAGGTACTTATAGCTTGGTCATTCGAAGAAACTGCGTCGTCGAAATTTATCTCTCACTTAAAACACTTTTTTGAGGTATGCTTTGAATTCTTAAAACTTAACATTTGCAAAAAAAAACGTCTGACTACAGGTACATTTCTATGTTCACTAAAATTTTCCCAATTGTTACTCTCTAGTTGAGAGATACTTTGAAGCAATCGACCATGTTTTGACTTCTTTTGTCGTCTTTTGATAACAAATAGTTGGCAACAAATATCCGGAATGTTACTATCATTCTCAATAGGAAAAAAATTGCGTGGCGATCAGCCATCTAATTTGTCATTACGAGGAAAGGAACACAAGCATAAGCTGGATCATTTTTAGGGTGAAACATCCAGATCAGTTTTCATCTCCTGCCCCACCAAGATTACTAATTCTGAGAAAACAGTTTATTTTATCTAATTAAAATTAAAACTTTAGATGCTTGAGTTTCTTGTTCTGCTGGTTTAAAGCAGTGTTTTGCTCTTTTTTGTATTTTTATCCTGGATTTCTGTAGTATGCATATATTTACTTTAGAGGGGACTTAAGTAGATCAAGCGAAGTAAATAGGTGATTTCTGTCTCATTTGAGCTTAGCATTCTAATTAACAGGATATTGTTTCGAAAGTTACTGAACAAAAGCACATTGAGCTGTCGACATATTAAAAGTACTAAGCGAAGTTGAATATGTCCATTAGACGAAAGTCAAAATCTGTGCTGAAACTAGGTTAATTTTAGTTTATTCACTAGCGAGAAAATTTTAATTTGAAGTGAAATTGGTGTTTTGAGTTAGAGTAAATTAGTGGATAAAACAAGGCTACCAACCACCAGCCAACTTGGTCCATTTTCCCTCGTAAAAACTCGGGAAATGGACCAAGCCGTCTGCTAACTGGTAGCCTTGTTTTATCCACTACTATAAGCACAAACTAAAAAAAACTAGAAATGGACCAAAATGTACTGGTAACTGGAATCCCTGTTTTATCCACTACTACATCTACTACCACTTTATACACAAATACTCGTTCATTTTTGTGTACGAAAAAGGCATATAGCCCGTATAAGTTATGAATTTCGTACGCAAATTACCAAAAGGTTTCAAAGTTAACTCAAAGCCTAATTTCGTATCTAATATATCAAACTATACTGAAACAAATCAGGCTAACCAAATCAGGGCCCGCAAAGTTTTTTTCAATAGAAATGGATGAACTGAGAATCACTGAAAATTGCTTCTAATTGAATAAAAAGAAACAAGTTTCTTTAAAATTTTGACTTTACCCTTGGAGACGATTGATCTATGATGTTTAACTGAGTGATTCTATGTACCAGGGTACATTTTTTGAGCCGAGTCCTGAGAGGTCTTGTTAAAAGGTTGACTCGCCTTTACCACGCTACGGCAGTACTGCTCGACCTTTCTTAATGGCTAACTGTGGGGGAGGGTGCAACTACAGAATGCTTGAACACTTTTAATTTTAACTATTAAGCTGACTGAACTCTTAATAAAAATCTTTAACAAAGATAGCCACCACTACAAACACAATACGCGCTCATTTTGTCTGAAAACAATTCAATAATTGATGGAAAAGAAAAGTGCGCGTCATGCTAAAATGGCCGCCTCCATTAACAGAAATGACCATCAACATTAGCAGAATGATATCAAACGAGTGAAAATTTCGAAATTAAGACATATTTAAATATTAGCTTGCAAGTTGAGTATTTATTAAAATTTTTATTTAATTTTTAATAGATTATACAATGCATTCAATATAATAGAAGGGCTTAATTATTATTTTACTTTAAAACAGGTAGTTACTTGGGAAATGATAACTAATTTTAAGTTAAAAATCATGTCCGAATATTCTAGAAAAAGAACGTTCTAGAATAATTCTCCATGAGTGGACCTTTCTTCTCCACGGCACTGTTTGACTATTCATCATGGCTTTCACTTCTCTACAAAAGCAAGCAAAAATTTTATGATGAACAAACGTATATCCAGTGAAACACCGAAAGTTAAATAAAAATTAAATCTGATCTGTGGCATGCCAAACGGCTTCGGCGATCAGGGGAACCTGCTTTGCAGATGGTGAAACATGGTCAGAGACTTATCAGGTTGAACCTGCCTCGCAGATATTATGCTTATAAACATGCTCTCTAAACAGATTTCGAGTATGGCCAAATCTATATCTTTTAAGATAGATGCAAAATCTGCATCTTCCATTTCTAAACCTAAAGAAAGAAATATGCTCATAAACTTTACACATATTACACTCTAGATATTGATTTGGAGTGGCATAATGGTCCCACAAATGTTTAAGATAATCTTTTACTTTAACTATATCTTTACATATCTAACAACAATATTCTAACTCTTTGCAATCATTTCAACAATCCTTCCAAGGCTTATTTTTACACCTATCACTCTTCATTTTTCATTTTCAAAAAATTAATTTTTCCAAAATGTCCCCCAATAAAAAACACCGTGTCTCACTCAACTAATAGCAATGTAAACTTCTGCGACATCTGCGATTTATCCTTTGAAACAAAGAAGGACTTATACAGGCATCAATCATTTGATTCTAAACATAAAGAATTGTTAGAGAAAATGTTTGGCTCTGATGATGAAGCCCAAAATAATGCTAAGCCTAAAGCTGAAAAGGTTATACGACCATCCCCCCAACCCATGCCTTAAATCATGGAGATAGTGTTTGACCCAGAAGAAGAATATTACTTCCTCAGACCTAAGCCCCAAACTGAGAGTGAACCTAAAGATAATATCAAAGATATTATTAAAACTAAAGCCACTACTGAAGCTGCTAATCCTCCATCTAAACCAAAAATGGGCCGGAGGCCATGCTGCGCCATAATATCTAAATTAAGTTTAGATGCGAAGAATGCAATGAAGAACTTAAAAATAAAATAACCCTAACTACTCATTCATATAATCATAATCGCAAGTATCTAGAAAAACACAGAATATTTTGATATAAATTCTAGCCAGAACATGGAAGAATTTTATATTACTGACAAAGCTGGAAATTACATTGAAGATATAGATGAAGCTATTAAAAACTCTTTAGAAGAAATTAAAAACTGTTACCAGTTTTGTAAAGTTAAGATTTTTGAACATAAGATCACAGCCAAGTGTGAGTACAAGAAGAGAACCAAAGAAGAAGTTAAGATCACAAAAATATTCTTCAACAGTGACTATATTATTAACAATGCAAAATATGGTTATAGTGACTTCAAACAATGATTGGATTTTAAAAAGGAAATATATGAAGGCTATTGCTACGGCTTTGAGTTTTTCGGATTAGGAAGTATTCAGATAAATTTTGAACCAACTAAAGCATCTATTGGTTATTATTTAGATTTACCTCCCGAACTCAAAAACTCTAAATCAATATTAATTATACTCAATTTTAAATACAATTGCTTGCAACTAACTATTACTGCTTGGCTACATCCTGCCATGGACCATGCAGCACGTGAAAGTAAATAACAGAATAAACTAATTACACCAAGACAACAACATGAAGATGACTTCGTCTATATATTGGGAATTGTACAATAAAAATATTTGGATGTACAGGCCCTGTGGTGCTGGTAAGGTAGAATTACTTAAACCAGTGGATGATTTTGATAAAGATAGAAATGATGTTACAATATTAGTTTGGGAAACACTGTTAGAGTGGAACACTGTGCTCTAATTAAAAACATAGAAACCCTGTTAGATCGTCCAAATAAAAATAATGTTAAATATTTTTATTGTGATAGATGTACAGATTGGTTTAAATCTCAAATTAAATATGACAATCATATAGTAGCCACTCTTTCAAACCAGAGATTTTTTGTCCCAAGAAAAAACATATTACTTTTATAAATGGACATAAGCGCCAGAATATAAAAAGTATTATAACTGCTGATATAGAATGTTGCATTGTTGAAGTCGCACCTAAAGACTAGAAATTTGGAATAGCTGAACACATACCAATAATTATTGGCTACATCTGGCAAGGTAATTTCAAATACTACATGAAAAGATTTGCTAGAGATTTATTAGAAATAGAAAGAGAGAATAAGTTAAACACACCATTGATATTTAATAAAGAACATGAATTAAATCATGAAACCAATAACACTAGTCATATATGCAGCAAAACATTTATTATTAAAGAAAGAGATCAGTGTCAAGAAACTGTTAAATGCAATGGACCAGCATGTAGAATGTGTAATCTGAGGTACAAACAACAAAACTTCATTCCTGTATTATTCCACAATGACTCTGGTTATGATTTCAATCTACTTTATAGTGAACTTTTTAAACAAAATAAATATAAATGAAAAGTAGATAACATACCACTAGCTAGTGGTCAGTCTAAGATGTTTAGCAGTGGTTGTCCTAAATTCTTAGATAGTTATAGCCTCTTAGCTATGCCTCTAGATCAAATGGCAAAGATATACGGGTGTAAAACTAAAACATTATACCCATATGAACACTTTGGTTTAGAGTCGTATAAAAATCTTATAGGTAATCTAAATATAGAAGACTTCAAATTCTCACGATCTAATAAATTAACAACACATAAAGAAGTCGATAACTTTAATAGAGACAACAGTCATAAAACTGGTGAAGATCTAACTATTGAGTATTTACAGAATGATGTGGAAATATTAGACTACTGCATGAATGAATATGTCAAATTAAGTATGAAAGAATTCGGACTCAACCCACTACATTACGTTAGTCTCCCAGGTTATAGTTTAGATTGTTGGTTAATGTCAAGTGGTGTTACTTTAGATAAATTACAAGATAATGAAATGCTAGATGATTTTGTTGAGGCAAAAGAGAGGCGGTATATGTGGTATAATGGGTGATAGAAATATTAACAATGGTAATGGTAATGCTAATGGTAATAGTAATAGTAATGGCAAGGGTAATGGCAATGGCAATGACAATGACAATGACAATGGTAAGACCATATGGTAGATAGACGCAAACAACCTATATGGTTATGCAATGATGCAGAAGCTACCCCATAAGAACTTTGAGTACTCTGTTACATCTCTAGACACTAAACTAAACACAGCAGATGATAGTGATTATGCTTACTATATAGTTTGTGATATTAATTATACTAATAGTTGTACAGAAAGAACAGAACAGCTAGCACTAATGCCTAATAAAAGAAAGATAAATGACAATGAATTAGGCTATATAGAAAGAGATGGAGGCAAGGCAAGATCAGAGAAATTAATTTTAGACCAAAACAACAATACAGAATGTATTGTTCATTATAAAATGTTAAAGATCTATGTTAGGATGGGTGTAAAAGTAACTAAAAGTCATAGAGTAATTAAATTTAAACAAGGTTACAAATATGGAGACTATATTCAAAACAATACTAATAAAAGAGCATTAGCTGAAACTGAAGCGGAAAAAGATGTAATGATTTTAATGAACAACTCACTATACGGAAGAATGTGCATGAATCCTCTGCACTTCCTTCATAGTAAGGTCCTAAATGATGAAGAAAAGATAATGAAAAGTATAAGTAAACCAAAATATAAGAATATAATTAGTGATAACGATTATAGCCAAATTAAATAAATAGAGAAAAAAAGTTTGATTCTCCAGTATATGTAGGTGTTATAATATTAGAATTAAGTAAACTACACATGTTCGATGAATTCTGTAAATATCTTCAACCATCTCTCAAAGATCTACAACTCCATATATGGATACTGATAGTTTTGTATTAAGTTTTAGCGAGGGTAATGTCGACAATGAACATATGGACCTATCCAATCTCGAACCTCCAATTAAATCTAATAATAAAGTTCCAGGTAAGTTCAAACATGAATTTGGGAGTAGAATAAAAGAAGAGTTTATAGCCCTGTCACCAGAGACATATGACTTTAAAGATTACCCGAATGAAACTCAAGAGAAAGGAATAAAGAATTGTAACAATGCTAAACTTGAAGAGTATTATAATGCATTAATGTATAACACACAGAGAACTGTAGATGAATGTAGAATACAAAAAATTGGTGATAACATGACATCAACAAAAACAAGCAAGATTAGTCTAAACAGATTTGATCATAAAAGATTCTATGTAAATAATTTTAAAAGACTTCCTCATGATGAGAATCTATATCTAATCAAAAGAAATTTAATAAAAAAGATTATTACTACTCCAATAGAGCTATTGATGAAATTAGGGTTAGATGCAAGTAAAGAATCATTAATAGATAATATTCTAGAACTAACCATTAACGATGATAGAAAGTTAATTGAAGCTGCTTTTAGATTATATAATGATCTGCGAAGCAGTTTCCATCTGATAGGCCTTTGACCATGTTTCACCATCTGCAAAGCAGGTTCCCCGATTTATAATCTTAATAAAAAACAATCTGTTAATAATATTCTATAATCACCTATTAATAAATGATCAATTGCTTCCCTTGGTTTAGTAGTTAATACATCATAGATCATCAACTTCCCCCAAGATATTTCCGAATCACTATTGCCACTAGTTAATTTGTTTTTGTTATATTCTATAAATTTTATTATTTTACTGGTTTCCCTTTCATCCATATATTTAGAATAACTTAAAATTATCAACTCACCGCGCTAGGGATCCATAGTTTGCTTGATAATCTTTTTCTTAGCCCGATATTGTTTTCACAAGTTAAACCTTTTTTTAAACTCAGAGTAGTTTTCATCAAGATAATTTTCGTTATCCGTTTTTTCCATTATTATAATTGTTCGATATACAAAAAAACGACTAAACTAGGTAAACTCATAGAATTAAATAAACTAAAAAAAGAAAACAGAAAGAATAGATTAGAAGATAAAATAAAACAACAAGAATATTATGGAGACATGGAAGAGTTATTTGATCCTTTGACTAAAACACTAAAAGCAAACACTGAACGGAATCTAGCATTAGGTGAAGAAACATTAAGAGCAATTGATTCGCAAAATCAAGAGTTAGATAAAGAAACTAAGATGATGATAGAGTAAACTAGAAACAGGGCATTAATGAAGCCCGATTTGTCCAATGAAGCCGTGGAGGAGCCTCAAGATATAGCACCAGTTTATGTTGATACAAAAGCAGCCAAACTTCTTCATGACATGGGGGCTCAAACTAACCTTCAATTAAAATTAGATCTCGTAGATTTACCTACAAAGAGATATAAACTGAATGGTGTTAATATAACTCTAGAGCAGGGTTCATTTATAGTTAAATACAATAAAAATGAATTTTGAAATGGGTTTATAAGCTTTCTTACTAACCCAAATATTTCATATGGTGATAATATCGAGGAAGATGAAAACAAAGGTAAAAGGTTTTTATTTGATATTACATATGATATAGGAAAAGGTGATAAGAAAAGTAGTAGATATAGAACAATAAAAAGTTTACTATTGGGAAAAGATGGTGTATTCGGTAGGGGTTCAAATAGCATATGCGAAGCAGTTTCCCTGATTGGCATCCGCGAAGTGGCTCTGCCCCTGGTTCCCCAAGTAGGTTCCCCGATCAACGCAAATAATTTAGTGAAAAGACTAAAATTTCTTATACTAGAAACAAAAGCTGCTCATGATGGATTATATGATGAAATGTTAAAAATATCTAAACAACTCTTATCAATGAAAATTATTAATAAAGAACAACTAGATAGTTTTGTTTTTAATAATGGTAAATAGATAATGGTGGAAAAACAACGACTAATAGCTAAAGAAGTATTTAGTCCTCAAATTACAAAGTTTAGAACAGAAAGAATAATACCATTATATAAAGATGAAACATGATCAGCTGATTTGATAGACAAATCAGCTCTAAGTAAATACAATAAAAATTATAAATTTATATTAACAGCTATAGATTTATTCACAAAATATGCTTGGGCTATTCCATTGAAGAATAAATCTGGTTTATCTATAACTAATGGCTTCAAAACAGTATTAGGTGAAAATGAACAGGGTGGCTCTGAAAGTCGACAAACAGAAAAATTATGGGTAGATAGAGGTAGTAAGTTTTAAATTAAAACATTTAAGTTTTTACTTAAAGAATATGATACAGAACTTTATTCTACTTATAGTGATTTAAAGGCTGTATTTATAAAGAGATTTAACAGAACTTTATTACACAATATTAGTAAACCAATGTTCATTAATGGTGATGGTAATTGGGTAAATATAATAAATGATGCATTAATGACTTATAACAATAACATTTATTCAACAATCAATATGACACTCGTTGATGCTTCTAATAATACCGATAAGGTTAAATACACTTTTAGTTTTAAGAATATTAAACCCAAACTTAAAGTCGGTGATTATGTCAGGAATGCTGACAAACGTAACATTTTCTCTTGAGGTTACACTTCTAATTGGAATAGAGAATCGTTTAAAGTAAATGAAGTTCCAAAAACCCAACCACCAACACATAAAATAGAAGATGTTAATGGAGAAATAATAGAAGGTAAATATTATGAACAGGAACTATTAAAATCCGAGTTTGATTTTGAATCTAATAATAAGGTTTTGGAATCATTAAATATAGATCTCCGGTCAGCTACAAAGTAGATCAGTGAACCTGCTTCGCAGATAGTTTCTTGCTGTAAACAAATACAAAGATGACAAGAAATAGATTCAATCAGTCTAAACATCAATCAACATCAACATCAACATCAATGAACAACTTAACACTAAGTAAAGCTCCTGGTTTATTCCTAGAAGATAATGATAATATTGACATGAAAGATACTTATAAAATTACAAATGCACACCCTCCCATAGATCAAAAAGAAGTTGTTAATAAAGAGTATTGAGATAATAACCTATTATCATCTAATTATAAAATAGATATTTTAAGTAAAAACATAGCTGAACTGAGAAAAGTTAAATTTGAAGAAGATACAATTGGCCAACTAAATGCAAACATTATTGGTTTGCCATCGTCTACAACCAATGGAGATACTGTATGGATTGATGGTGATACAGTTGAACTAGTTTCTCTTAACTCATCTAATATATCCACACTAGCCAATAAGATAACTGAAATTGAAACTAATATTGTTCATTTTGGCAACAAAGTTTCCGCTGATACCATTTCTAAATATAATGAATTAAAAGTGAGTTTGATAACAATAGATTTAATCAGTCAACTACTAATATTCAATTGGTTGATGCATTTGTTGATAGATGTAGAGGTTTAAGAGAAAACCATATATTAATGATGGAGATAGTTACAAAATATATATTAGCTATATTATTAGAAAGTAGGTTAGTAGAAAACAAAGAACAAGCAAAACTAGAGATGCAATTTGATTTTAAACAAGAAGATATAATGAAAGATATTAAGAGTTATTTTACTACAGAAAATGAGTCATCCAACAGCACCGAGTGAGAGATTTTTATATCCGGATCTATCATTTGTATCAGAAAGATTTATAAATGAAAAGATTCAAGCTAATAATAATTTTAATGACAATATTAACATTATAAAAGATATTCGAAATTATTATGAAGCTGAAACTAATAACTATAACAAGAAGTTAAGTAGATATAAGAATTATATTAACGTAGCTGAGATAACAGAAACAGTATTATCAACTATAGCAGTAACTGTAACATCAACATCAGTTGCATTAACAGGCATCGGATTATCTTATTCTATACCAACAGCTTTTGCTACAGCAACTGTTTGTGGTTCAAACAATTAATACTAAAATAAGAAATAAAAATAAAAAGTATTCACAAATGTATATTTTAAGTAAACAGTTTAGTGACAAGTTTAATAAACTATACTAAATCAATGAATGATAATAAAATAGATAATGACAAATATAATGAATTAATTAAAGTATATAAGGAATATAAGAAGAATAAGAAAAAAAAATTGAGTATTTTTTTAAACTAAAGTTTATAGTGTTTAGTTATTATAATGTATTTAGTAATAAAATTTTTAGTATTATTATATTTAGATAATATTAGAGCTAGTGTAAGTCATAGTTATACCCACACCCATAGTTATAGTTATAGTTATATTTAAACACTAATATAATAACTTCATCTTCTTAGTACCTAAATATAACCCTCTACTTTTCTGTACTACTTTTATACCTTCACCAGTAGCTGCAAATTTAATCAAATCATGTGTAGCTGCTAGAGTTGCTTTAGTGTTGGCTCAGGATTAATAGCAACTTTCTTTCCGAAGTTAACTGTAGCTCTACCAACACTTTTAAAAAAATATTTTAATCTCTCTGCTTCTTTTGTTGCATCAGATACTGTCATTGATTTATTTCTTCTACACATAGCACAGGATCCCTTTAACATTTTAGTTCTTTCAGCTGAAACAACATTGATTATTATTTGTACCACTATAATGTCTACCACCAACACAAAAAGAATTAGTTTTAAACTTATTAAAGTTACTCATATTTCTATATTTCTAAATTTCTATATATAAAAAATAATGGAATAATAATTAATAAGTATAATTTAATAAGTATAATCCTTTTGTTGTTGTTAAACCCGAACCCAAACCCATGTCATTACCTAAGGCTAAGATTAAGCCTAAGGCCAAAACTAAATTTGAAGCTAAAGGACTGTCTCTAGAGAATAAAAAGAAATTAGATATCGATTATGCTAAAGGTTTTGTTGAGACTAGTAGGAAATAGTTTGACTATGACATTGACTATAAGTATAACTATAACTATGATATAATAGACCTTCGGTCATCTGCTAATCAATTTCACTGATTAGTCTCTACGAGACTATATTAACCATCTTATTACCATCACTATTAACACTAGTATCATTTTTAGTTAACACTAATGCATGACATATAACATCTGCAACTGCATCACTAAATTTAAAATTAAGATGTATTGGTTGTGGACCTATATGATCATTTTGATATCTAGTATAAAATACATATATTCTATAACTACTTTTGAATGTTCGATGGTTTATATATGGTTTAATATTATGAGGTAAGGTAATCCACTATAATCTTTATTAAAATTAATTATCTCTTTAAAAGCCTCATTATAATTATTAGTACCATAACAAATATTCATTCTATCCTCAGGATAAAACTCACTATCAATCTTACAATAACATTCAGTAACATTCATTATATCAAATGTACTTGCATCATGAGTTTGTTCATTAACATTATTATTTTCAAAACCAATTATTATGTACTGGGGATTTTCCATACCAGATAAAATAAGAAGTTAGTAGCATTGGGTACATTCTTATTAAGTGTCTTTCATTCATAATAACTAAAATCAATATTATTCTTTTTATTTAATCATTTTTGTACAATAATTCTATTATCATTACAAGGATCAATACTAGGTATACACCATGATATATCTCTCATTTCTATATTACCATCGTTAGCCACCCGGCCGGGATCAACATCAACTCTAAATAGAGTTCTATCATCATTAGTTTTTTTAAATATCAGGTTAAATCCTAACCCATATATAATCTTTTCTAAATCATTCAGAAAACCAAATAGATCACTCATCTTAACCATCATATACAAATGACCTCTTTCTGCAGCAGCATGATCACCTTTGAGTTGAACATCTCTATTACCTTGATTTCTAACAAAACCACTCTATTATTCATCACCAGTACTAGTTAATAACTTATAAATCAATTGATTAGGATGACAATGATCTATATATTCAATTGTCCTAACACCACTAGTTTCAAGCTTAATTGAATTAAATAATGCCACCAAAGCATAATTAACTAATCTGATATTAGCATTATTAGCAAATACACCACCAGCATTATCTGATACAACCTCCTCTACCTCTAGTCATGAATCATGTATATTTCAATGGTTCTCTTCTCTATTGAGAATGATATTAATATTAGTATTAACCGTATTCATTGTTGCTAGATTATTTGTTTTTATTTTTTACAATCTTACTTTTGTGTATATCATTATTAAATTCATAAGTTGTATTCAAATCGAAGTCCATATTTATAAGTCAAAAAATGACTGACAATTTAATCTTATGGGAACTACAAAAGATACATAAAGCTTTAACTAAAACTAAAGAAGAACGCACACTTAACTTTAGAATGATAAAGCCAACAGAAAAGTTTAAATTTAGTGAACCTATACTTAATACAACAATATTAGGTTTAATTAGATTATCTGTTTAAATTTCGGTGTTTAATGTGAATAGAAGGAATAATCAATTTTTGTGTGAAGGTAACATTTTAGCTGTTATGTCAGGTGCATATGAATTAATCGAAATAGCAGAAATAAAAAAAGAAGAAACTAATGGCAATGTGATAATAGAACCTGATAAGAAGACAATGAAATGTATAATGGAAATAGAACAGGGTTCATTTAACTTTGGTATAGAAAACTCAATAGCCTCATTACTAGGTTTTAGAAAAAAAGTATATGATCAAGGTAAATATGCATCTCAAAAGACTATTGATATTATGGGCTTTAGTGCTATTAATATTCATTGTAATCTTATATCTGGTGTTAAAGAAAATGGCAATAGATCAGAAATACTATATACTTTTACCCTAACAGAACCACCAGGCTATCTAATAAATACTATATCGAATAATATCTTATATCAAAATGTAAAAAAGGATAGAATAGAATATATTGAATTTCATATTAAAGATGATCACGGAAGACCTATAGAATGAATGGGGATGTATTGAGTTTTACTTTGCATCTGATTTAGACTTATACATAGTCATAGTCATTTTCATAGTCATAGCCATAGACTTAGACTTGGTCATGGATATAGAATTAGTCATGGTCATAGTCATGGTCATAGTCTTGGACTTAGACTTGTACTTATATTTAATTATAAATAATATTAAACTGTAAAACTCTCCAAACCCAATTAATTCTTAGTTTTCCACAATCATATCTTTTTAAAGATTTATCAATGACAATGTAATTATAAGGCCTGGACCACACTTTTTCACATATATTACTAAGATCATTATAACTAAGTTGAGATCCAGTAAAGTAATCATAATATATAGCAGTGGTGGCTTTGCCCGTTTGTTCAAAGAAAATAAATAGATTACAGTTCTCTCTAACATTCTCTCTATCTGCTGAGAATATATTTTGTTTAAGATATATCATATCACAATTTTCATGTCTAGCTCTACAAAAGTATTCATTAATAATTGATTCCTTAGCTATAACATCATCAAATATCATGAGTTTTTTTTATATCTTTCGGTAGTTTATCGGGGTTGGGTAATTCTTTTATATCTTTAATAAACATGATATCTTTATACTCGAAATCATTATATTGATTGCCAGTAGGACCAATGATATATAATCTATCAAACTGTATGCCGGGTATAAATAGATTCTTTAATAAGACTGTCTTACCACACTCACTAGGACCTGCTATTATACAACTGAGGTTTTCTGGGAAGGGGGCATAGAGCGTTATATTACTATCAGTTATCCATGATTGTAGAATTCCATTAACATTGATAAATAAATTTCCTTTACTTTTTACTTGGGCACCAAGCCTTGGTGCCTTTAGGGGAGGGGCCCCTCCACATCCACATCCACAACCACATTATGAACAAGACTTATCTCTTTGTTTGGTGGTGGAATTAAGAGCCTTCGGCCAAACTATGTCATCTTCTTCTGATAAGGAGGAATCTTGTTTGTCATCTGCAAAGCAGGTTCCCTGATTGTCATTGTCATTACCATCTGCGAAGCAGGTTCCCTGATTGTCATTGCCATCTGCAAAGCAGGTTCCCTGATTGTCATTAACATTAACATCACCACTACCGTTAACTTCAACTTCAACTTTACCTTTTACTTTACAACAAAAGCAAAAAAATTTTTTATATATCTTCGGACATTTAACTTGATTAACTAGAATATCCAAAGCACCCTCTATTGTAAATTTTCTATCAATAAGATAAATCATATATAAACAATATGCACCACAATAACATTCATCATATTCCTGTATTCTTTCTTTAGAGCCTAGATCAACATAATTTTTTAAGAGTATAGGCGGATTCTCAACACCAAAACTGTCAAAGTATTAAACTTTTCCACCTCCCCTTCTGATAACTAAAACCCAGTGAGTACCATCAGTTGGATGTAAATTAACAATAATGTTGGAGTTGGTTTCATTGGTCATTTCTGGTTTCTCATCTCTTTATCTCATCTTTACCTATATCTTTTATTCTGATATTACCCATTGGTCCATTATCAATACCAAAATCATTATTGAATTCTTCAAAAGTTAGGATAAGCTTTTTAATAATAAATATTAATGTTTAATTATGGCAAAGCATCGGCGAAGCCGTTTGGCGTGCCACGGACGGAGTCCGTTCACGGATGGTCGAAGACCCGTAAGTCGAAGTCTAGGTCTAAGTCTAGTTATAAATCTAAGTCTAATTATAAGACTATATTCAACATATAAATATGGAGAACGGTCGCTTAATTTTTTTCTCGTGTCAGTAGCATTTGTTTGTACATTTATGTAGTTAATTTTATTATGAATTGCCAAGTAAATAAACAAAACTAGAAGAAAACTCTGGTGGGTTTATGAATAAAAGATTAGTTAAATTTGAATTTGAAAAGTCACAATTACATACTATTGTTTATGGTGCTACTGGTACGGGCTTATTTTGTTAGACAATATTTATTTTGTTAGACAATATTTAAAGTTATACTTAGATCAAAATCAAGATCAGAATCAAAATCAAGATCAGAATCAAAATCAAGATCAGAATCAAAATCAAAATCAGAATCCAAATCAGAATCAAATTCAAGATCAAAAGTCTATGATGGGGCAAGAGCGAAAGCAAATGGTGAAACATGACCGGAGGTCTATGGCAGAGCAGCATGACCGAAGGTCCATAATCACAGTATGTAAAGATGAAAAGGATTGGATTGATCCCAAGACTGGTGCCCCCTATGCTGGATTTGAAATGGATGATATAATTATGATCACACTGAAAAATATACTCAAATTCCAAATTAGTGTAATTGTTCTTGATGATATGGGTGATAAGTTTACTAAGGATATAGTTTATTTTTTTACAGAAGGAAGAGATTAAAATATTGAAATGATTGTAATGTGCCATAAACCAGCTCAGATAGATATTATGGCTAGAATGAATTGTGATACTCTTTATATAACAACCTATAATGGAGCTGATCTATTTGAGATTTTTAATACAACATATGATTGCAAGCATGACTTCCATGGTATAATTCAAGAGTTAAATAATAGTTATTATAATTGTACAAATGGAACAGATGATGCACTTCGTTATGGTATGATTAAGTATAATAAGAAAGAGGAAACTATTATTATTATTGATAGAAATGAACTAAGATATATGACTCAAGAATTGGTTTCCTTGACCTTAAAGCTCTTAGTTTAACCGATGAAATAGAGAGTTAAAAAATAGATAAATTTATAGCTTATATGAAACCACTATTGATTAAGGCTACAGATAGAGCGGTTATTAAAACAGATAACTATCAGTTCTATTTTAATAAACTTCTTACTTTAAACAATATTAAAATTCAGAATGATGTTCTAACAAAAGAAAAGATGACTGATTATTGGAAAAAGCATATAGGGTTTATAACAGGGGGTTTGAGTGCACTATTTATGATATATAATTGTATTGAACCCGATACAAAAGCACATGAAAGTCATATGATAAATAGATCGAGTACATTATTGAACTATGCTTGGGGTGAGGATGGGTCACAACCTTCCTATCAAGAGTATGGCGAAGCATCGGCGAAGCCGTTTCACGGACGGACGAAGTCCCATGATCACGTTAGAGCTTCTTCTTTGTATAGTAATACCAATCAACAAGAAGAGTATATTGATCAGGCAAGCTGCTTCGTAGATGAAGAGACTGAAGCTCTAAACGAAAAGGGTAGAGATGATTTAAAAGATCTATATAAACATAATCAAAAAAGTAGAGATGAAGTTATAAGTTTCGTTGGAGATAATACTGGGTTGGGTATTGAAAAAATTTTAGATAAAAGATATAAATATAAAACTCTTAATAAGCTAGGCATGGAAGTTTTAGGTATGTTTACCTTCTCTAAAGATCATGCTAGAAGTTTAATTGAAATTATAGCTAGTTATAAATAAATATAAATGTAAAAAAATAAAACTGTAAGGATAAAGTTTGATTGGTTATAAGAGTTAATAAATAAATAAAAATAAATATAAAACGGTAAATATAATAGAAAATAAATAAATTAAAAATATAAATAAATAATTATAAATATAAATATAAGTATAATTATAAAGATAAAAATAATTATAATTTTAAATAGAAATAAATAAAAAAAAATTGAAACTATAAATAAATATAAATTTTTTGATTACTTGTAAATAATGCATATGAAATGCTTAGATTGTAATTATAGATGTGGAACCCTGTGCTTTTTCATTAAAAAATAGAACATAAATATAAAGTTAGTAAGTGTGCATGTGGAAATCAAATAATAAGGGGTAATCGTGTGGAAGAAATTTCTTCTAAGTTAAGGGGTACTGCTTCAAAATCTTCTAGCTCTAGCTCTAGCTCTAGTTCTATCTTTAGCTCTAGCTCTAGCTCTAATCCTAATTCTGATTCTAATTATAAATCTAATTCCAATTCTGATTCTAATTCTAATTATGATTCTAATTCCAATTCTAATCTGCAAAGCAGTTTAACTGATTCTAATTCTAATTCTGATTCTAATTCTAATTCTAATCTGCAAAGCAGTTGGGGTACCAAGGGAGAAGCCACTTTGCCTTGCCACGGACGGAGCTCGTTCACTAATGGTCATATAGAAACAAAATTTGATATAACAAATAAAATTTGTAAAAGATGTAGAGTTATAAAACAAATAACATGCTTTGATAAAAAGAAGGCAATATGTAGAGAATGCAATTCAACTAAGGTTAAGTGCGAAAATTGCATTTCGATTATTAGCTTTAGTGGGTTAAGGAGCCATATAAAAAAGTCTCATAAAGATATAGATCTGGCCGGGGGCAATAATCTACGAAGGGGCTCTGCCCTTGGTTCCCCAAGCAGCTTCACTGATAAAGAAATCAAAAGAAGAAGCAGAGTATAATAAATATTATCTAATATATTGTAAATTAAAAGCCAAAGGTATAGATGTAGATAAATTATTAGAAAAGTAGATTACTAAAAACTATCTGCGAAGCAGATTCCCTGATAAACCTTATCTCCAGCCTTATCTCAAGCCTTATCTTTAATAAAATTATAAGGTAGAAATATAAATATATTAAACTTTTTGAAAAAATTAAGAGATAAGCGCATATCCGCATACTTCCGCATTATTCTGAGTAGGAAACTATGCGCAACTGAGCGCGTGCGCATGGTGTGCGTAAGCATGCGGGTTTTGGCTTATTTTTGGCTAATTTTTATTTTTTGATTGTGCTATTAGTAGTGGATAAAACAAGGCTACCAGTTAGCAGACGGTTTGGTCCATTTCCCGAGTTTTTACGAGGGAAAATGGACCAAGTTGGCTGGTGGCTGATAGCCTTGTTTTATCCACTACTGAGTTAGAATTAAATTTTGAAGTGCATAAAATAAATATACCAGCGGATAATGCCCCTAATACTTCATACTTCCATTAAAACAGCTTAAAACCAGTCACTCCCGGACGCCCCAGTTGAATTGATTTTGAATGTGATTTTGATATTTTAGTTCAATGTTCTTACAATGTTTAATTTTCCTCGGAAAGGGTTTGGGGTCTGTCTGTCCTTCCAATCACTGTTTACAAAAATCTTCTCCTATTTATTTACGCTTTGATCACTAATCGCACTCTCCACAATTAGTAACATTCTCACTCAACAGTAAAAAATTTTCATAATCCTTTTTTAGTGCGCGCTTCTATATTGATAAGGCTGTGTTGCCTTTTCGAAACCCTTTTCAAGCGGCCATTTCAAGTGTGTTGAAAATTTGAAACATTTTTGAATCAGGTAAATATCCTATGACGTACAGTAAGTCACATCTGTTTGTGACTTACTGTTCTTGCGAAGAATCTACTAAACTGAAGTTGCAATTTTCTCCATTTATTTAGTTTCTAAAAAAATAATAATAATTTTACCGAACAGCTAACTAGATTTCATTAAAATTTGCTGATACTCTGCAACTAGTGTCTGACACTTTGGTGGTTTTCGTCCTCAATTTGACCTGAAGGCAATAATGACTAGAAATTCATGGCCAGAAATTTGACAAGAAGTTTTTGAAATTTGAGCGCAAAACCACATACGTAAAACCGATCCGAATTTCCCCGGACGCTGAAGCAAAATCCAATCTCATCATTAAAAATTTTGATCTGAACGCAAAAATTAAAGAACCGACCAATATCTGAAAATTTTCGTCAAAATCCTAGCAGTTCGCAAATTTTGTTTTGGCTTTGACGCCTTTCCGATTAAGTTTTGACTAGCCAAATGTATAACAGTTTTATACCAACATTTATCATAAAGATGTCAATGTTAAGTCGCTTGTGAAGAATTTTTATCAATCAAAATACGCCTAGTTATATGAAATTATTTTGAAAATTCTTAGAAATATAATTTAGAAAAATGTATTCCTTTCTCCGAAAGATTATTAATACGTTGAAAAATCTGTTGTATTTTTTTATTCTGGCTTTGCCAAGCTAATGATCTTAGACATCATTGAGTTTGAACCAGAACAAAGCTGTAATTTCAATTAGGCAGAGATGGGAAAATACCAAAATCAAATATAGCCTTTAATGCTTTTAATTTTAAAAATTCACTGATTGTCAGATAAAGACAGGCGTCTTTAATAGTGAAGTTAAATTTTTTTGATTATCTGAAGCCGACAAAACTTTTGCTGAGGAGCACTTGTAGATGAAAAATTGAAATCTCAATTACAAATTATCACGCAAAAAATTACCAAGCTCCTAATGTGTCAAACAGCATAAATGCAAATTATTATGTTTAGTAAAAAATATTATTACTATCATCCACATTAAGACAACCGTATTTGAAGTTCAACCAATTATCTCACATACAGGAAAATTTAAAAAATGTGTTATGAAAATATTTTCAATCTAATTATTTTTACTGAAAATTAAAAGAGTCAAGCACTAAGCCATTTTCAATAACCTGCATTTTGATTTATAGTACTACTGAGAAGTAGGGACAAAATTACATCAAATGCCGTAAAAAAACTCCAGAAAAATTATGAAAAGGTAATAGAACCCAATAGCTGCAAACTATATCACTTAATTAATCGCTTATTCATCGTGAGAAAACACGAGATAATTGTTAATGAAATTAATTGACGCGACAAAAAGTACATTAAATGAAAGCTTATGTCAAGTTTTACTGCTTTTCTAAAAACGAACAATTGCAAATTAATGAAAACCATAAACTATAAACTAAAATAGTGAACTGATCTATTGAAACGCAGAAATTTCTAAATACTTACAATATTCCGCAAAATTGTCTGAAAATGACCATAAATGACGCAAAAAGTGAAAAGTATCAAGGTATTTAAATTTCCTCAAAAAAAAAACGAAATTTGCAAAATCATAATTAAAATCGTCTACGCATGACGGGTTTTCTGAAGAGACCCCTCACAGCTCTCTACAATTAATATATCGATCGCCTAAAAGTCACTAAACAAAAATACCCAATTTAGAATGTAGCTCCTCTCCCCACTAAGTAGGGGGGTGGGGGCGAGAATCTACTCATTGATATGATCTCACCTGTTAGCCCTGGGAACCCTAGAAGCCTGTCCGGGTATTCCGGCGATATAAAGTAAAAAGAACCTGCAAACCAGTCCATTTTTTGTTTCAGCCATAATCCAGCCTTACAAATAAAACCAGTTTTAAACAGAAAGTGGATTTTGCTCTTGAAAATCTGTTCACCTATATTTATCAATTTTTCATACCAAAATTTAATCAAATTCATGCGGGAAAAGATTGATTTTTGGCATCTGCTTGTTAAAAAAGGAGGCACAACTCAAGAATGTAATTTGAGAGCAATTGCGAATGTTTTTGAAAACGTCTCAACAATTTTTCAATGAAATTTTACGTTGAGAATTTTGCGGAACATGATTAAACAAACTAGCAGAAATATAAATAATGGTGCAGCTCTAAAAACATTTTGATTTAGCTTGGCAGAGCTAGAAAATATAGTTCTTTTCATGTTACAAAACACATTAAAAGTTTCAAAATTGAAAGAAATTAAGCCTTTTTTAAGTATTCATATCATGAACTGTTTGCGAACCCTACACCATGCGATAGCACCATGCATTAGGACCAGATAGCCAAAACAATTCATTGAAAAAAAACTATTTTTTCCTTAATTTTTTTCTCATAAAAGCATGAAAAATCAACAGGGCAAGCACACGTGTCAATAAAAGATGATTTTGTAACTCTGATTGTCGGTTGAAAAATAGGTCAAAAACTGATCAATTTGCAATCCCAGTTTTATTAACAACATTATTACTCAGGTTGAGGTACTGGTTCAAAATCAGACCCATCCTCACAACGTTTACATGTGAACACATCCACAAATACTGACAATCTTTAGCCATTATCAGAATTAGCCATCCACAAAATGATCAGAAATGTATCACTATATAGCTCTTTCTCAGCTCGTTTCGCATGTTCACGCATTTGTACCTTGAAAATGCACCTAGCATAATTGAACGGGTAGAATTTACAAAACCCAATAGAAAAATTAATTTTTCACAAAGATTTTTTCTCACAATATTTAATTCAATTTTTTTCAAAATGACACGAAATAATAAAATAAAATTAGCATCAATCCAGTGAGATTTTCCATCTTGCGTGTATGCCTAGATTTTGACTCTCAATTCATATACATTGGTCGTGCTATATTTATTAATTACACAATCTTTTTCTCTATGAAGGCCTTCATGTGATGTTTTGATGGCGCAAAATCTCTTTTTTCTTAATTGGAAGTGGATTATACACTTTTATAGAGTTTACCCCGTGCTTTAATTAAACAGAATTAGGTACTTATAGCTTGGTCATTCGAAGAAACTGCGTCGTCGAAATTTATCTCTCACTTAAAACACTTTTTTGAGGTATGCTTTGAATTCTTAAAACTTAACATTTGCAAAAAAAACGTCTGACTACAGGTACATTTCTATGTTCACTAAAATGTTTCCATTGTTACTCTCTAGTTGAGAGATACTTTGAAGCAATCGACCGTGTTTTGACTTCTTTTGTCGTCTTTTGATAGCAAACAGTTGGCAACAAATATCCGGAATGTTACGATCATTCTCAAAAGGAAAAAAATTGCGTGGCGATCAGCCATCTAATTTGTCATTACGAGGAAAGGAACACAAGCATAAGCTGGATCATTTTAAAGATGAAGCATCCAGATCAGTTTTCATATCCTGCCCCACCAAGATTACTTATTCTGAGAGAACAGTTTGTTTTAACTAATCAAAACTAAAACTTTAGATGGTTGAGTTTATTGTTCTGCTGGTTTAAAGCAGTGTTCTGCTCCTTTTCGTATTTTTATCCTGGATTTCTAGAGTATGCATATATTTACTTTAGAGGGGACTTAAGTAGATCAAGCAAAGTAGATAGATGATTTCTGTCTTATTTGAGCTTAGCATACTAGTAGTGGGAAAAAGGTGCTATTCCGCCACTTCCTAATCGGAAGATGACTAAATCCCACCTTTTTCCCACTACTCTATATATCTACTACTTGCTTATACCCCCCATTTTATTCACTACTATATATATTAGCTCTATATTCAATCAAAATCAATCATTAGCTCAAAAATCAATAAAACTATGCTTGTAACAGCCAGTAGCTTGTAAAAGCCAGTAGCTTGTAACAACCAGTAGCATGATAACAACCAGTAGCTTGTAACAACCAGTAGCTCGTAACAAAAATAAAGCATTGAAACAACCACTAGCTTGTAACTCCGGTAACTAATCTTCATTCTGATTGGCTAGTCAGTAAAGTGTAACAGGTTACTTCACAAAGAAAGTTCTAGAATAATTCTCCACGTGGAGACCTTTATTCTCCACGGCATATTTTGGCTATTCATTATGGCTTTCGCTTGGCTACACAAAAGAGTTATCTTTTGAACAATAACATTTGTTAAACAAGCATAATTAAAGCATACGAACTAAATAGCAAAACTTGGACATAAAACATATAGATTTTTAGCATTAACTCGAGAATTAAGAAAGTTATCAAATTCAAACTTTGTGAATGGATAACTATTAGTTGGATACACACTCTGTATGAGAATGAGGTCTCTACGCCAAGAGGGTGGAGTGGGGCTACCTTTTTAATTCTATGACCAATCTTAATATTTGGGGGAATTTTTCAAATGTAAATAGCTCCAAAACTGTTGGTTGAAAATTGAGCAATTTTGGCAGTGACTACCACAGACCTATATTATAAGACATGCAAGAGGAAGGAACTAAATCGGACAAATAGTTTTCGAGATAATGAGATTTAAATTTCAGATTGCAACAAAATTTAGTAATGAATGTTATCTTCTCTTCCAAATAAATCTTCAAATATAAGTTCTACGACACCAGTGTTATGGTCATTGACATAAATGCTAGAATGGTAAACTCAAATATCCACCTTTGAAAATTCACAAGATTCGCGGAGAAAAACTAAAGCTATTTTAAGCATTTCTCACAAATTTCTTTCAATTAATTTTTTATGCATAATTTACAACACATTTGAGTTATAGTCTAACTAATTCACATTTGAGTTATAGTCTGACTTCTTGTACTATTAGTGGCTGCTAAATATGAAAGAAGCTTACATATTTTTTTCATTTTAAAAAATTATTTTTTTTTCCAAAAAAACAAACAATTTATAAAATTTCAAAATAAGAGCGAAATCATTCTTTAAGAGCGAATCACTCTTCAAGAGCGATTGGTTCTCATTTGGGGTGATCCCCCAGTAGAAAGATCTAATAATAGGATCTTTTGTTGATCCATCTAATGATGTATATAGCGGCAACTTTGTTGATCCAGGATTAATTGGTTTCTCACTCAAATCAGGGAACCTGCTTCGCAGATTTCTAATAAATCCTTTAGGTAAATCTCCATCTGGGTGTTGTTTCTTAAAATGAGCCCTTATCACATCATATCTCACAATAGAAGCACAATATGGACAATTAACTTTAGCTGTAGTACAACTTCTACATGTATACTTACTCTCATCAAAATTAGTTACTGGTTTTATATAATTACATTTATTACAATTTCTAATAAAGACTTCTTGGCTAGGGTTAGGGCTAAGGTTAAGGTTAGGGTAAAGGTTAGGGTTAGGGTTAAGGTTAGGGTTAGGGTTAAGGTTAGGGTTGTGGTTAGGGTTAGGGTTAGGGTTAGGGTTAAGTTCAGGGTTAGGGTTAGGGTTAGAGTCTGAGTTAGAGTTAGAGTCATAGATAGAACTAGAACCAGAACTAGAGCTAGAACCAGAACTAGAACTAGAGCTAGAACTAGAACTAGTTTCATTTTTAAAGAACAACCCCATGGAGAAAACTTTTTAGCCCAAATACCACTTAGTATTATATTACCACACATACATTTATCAGTTTTATCTTTATAACATGATTCATAATGATATTTTAAAACAGCAATGTTTCCATACTTATAGTTACACTCTAAACATTTTAAAAGCCTTTATATTAGGGTAAACTATAATATTTACCTAATCATTTCTCCTGATAGGACTTTGTCCATCAGTGCAACTGCTTCGCAGATGTTTCACCATCGGTGTAACCGCTTCGCGGATAATATTTAGCCATGATTTCAATTAAATCTTTAGTATTATCTTTAGATGTGATACACTCTGCTAAATATTTATTTCCTAACGTATTGAGTGTATTGGTCTTACATCTCTTATCTAAAATCAATTCAAGGTCTAATTCTTTTTTATCTCCAACAAAATTTATAATCTCTTCTCTAAATTCTTCAATATCTCCATACAGTTTGGTTAAAAACTTTCCTCCCTTTCTATTCAAAATTCCCATCTCTTCATTGACGAAGTCACAGCTACACTGATCTACGAAGGAGCTTCCCCGATCTATATATTCTTCTTGTCGATCTTTTGTCAAAGAGCTCTCCAACATACTTGGTAGATCTTCTCCATATCCACCGTTAACCAAAGTGTTTGCCCTATTCAACATATTGGTTGCACCCATTGCTACATATCCAGCAGTTTTTATTGTTGTATCAGGACTCATGAAATTATATATCATAAAACACGTACCTATAATTCCTGAACTAGTTGATACTATTCTAAAACCTTTTGCTTTAACCATCTCTTTTGTTAAAACATCATTCTGATTTTTAATATTATTTAAAGTAAGAAGTTTATTGAAATAAAACTGATAATTATCATGATTAATGATATTTCTATCTGTTGCATTTATTATGAGTGGTTTCATATATGCTATAAGTTTACTTATATCTTCTCTTAATATTTCATCTTTTAAACTAAGAGCTTTTAAATCAAAGAAACCAACTCTTGAATCATATATCGTTGTTCTATTACTATTAATAATAATAAAATTATTTTCCTTCTTATTATATTTATTTATACCATAACGAAGTTCATCTGACATTCCATCTGTACGATTATAATGGTTACTTTTTAATTCACTAATTAGTTTACTAAAGTCATGTTCACATTTATATATCTCATTAAAGTTTTTAAATAGATCAGGTCCATTATAAGTTGTTAAATAAATAGTATCACAACTCGTTCTTGCTGTATTAATTATTTTAGCTGGTTTATGACACATTACAATCATTTGAATATTATAATGTCTACCTTCAGTAAAATAATAAGCTATATCCTTATTTAACCTATCACCCATATCATCAAGTACCATTACACAATTTTGAAATTTATACATATTATTTTTTGTGATCATATTTATATCACATTTATTAAACCCAGTATAAAACTTATTAGACTCAGGATCTATCCAGTCTCTGTCATCTTTACACACTATAACTATATTTTTAGCTTGGTCTTGGTTTTGGTTTTGGTCTTGGTTTTGGTTTTGGTCTTGGTTTTGGTTTTGGTCTTGGTTTTGGTTTTGGTCTTGGTTTTGGACCGAGTTTAGTTTTAAATATTGTCTAACAAAATATGTTTTGCCTGTGCCAGTTCCAACATAAACAATAGTATGTAATAGTTACTTTTCATATTCAAATTTAATTAGACTCCTATTCATAAATCCACCAAAGCTTTCTTCTAGTTTTGTGAATTTGCTCGGTATTGAATCATATATTATAAAACAAATTACAATTATGATAATAAAAATTATAACTGTGCTACCTGTCTCCATTTTTATATATTAAACATAGACTTGATTTAGACTTATATTTAGATTTATAATTAGACAAATAATTAGACTTGTAATTAGACTTATAATTAGGTTTATAGTTAAACATTAATATTTTTTATATAAAAATGCTTATCCTAACTTTTGAGGAATTCAATAGTAATATTAATATTGATAACAGTGCTATGAGTGATATCAGAATTAAAGATATAGGTAAAGATATAAGTCTAACACCAATTGAAATAGTAATGAGAGATCAAACTCCAGATAATATTAATGACAAAACTTCAACTTCTTTTTGTAAATCTACATCCAACTGAAGGTACACATTGGGTTTTAGTTATAAGAAGAAAAGGTGGTCCTGTGTATTACTTTGATAGTTTTGGTGTAGAAAACCCACCATAATTTTTAAAAGAATATGTTGACCTGGGCTCTAATGAGAGAATACAACAATATGATGAATCTTATTGATAGATGATTTAGAATTAAAAGTGCTTTGATTATACTAGTTAATCAATGTAAATAACCAGGAATATATAATGAGTGTTTTTGTTTAGATTGTAATGTTAATCAGGGAAGGGACGAAGTCCTTGGTACCCCAACCTGCTTCGCAGATGATAATGATAATCATAATGTTATTGTTAATGATAATGATAATGTTAATGTTAATGTTAATGATCTACGAAGTAGCTTTGCTAAAAATGATAATGATAATGATCTACGAAGTAGCTTTGCTAATAATGTTGATGATATTGATAATCAGGGAACCTGATTCGCAGATGATCTACGAAGTAGCTTTGATAATAATGATAATTTTAATGATAATGATAATGATAACGTTAATGATAATGTTAATCAGGGAACCTGCTTCGCAGATGATAGTTTTATATATCAGGGAACCTGCTTCGCAGATCTATTTGATGAAAAACATCAAAGGGGTAAACCTAATAACAATAGTCCTACTAAAAATATCCGTGAAGCGGTTTTACCTATCTCATTAAACATAAATGATGATCTACAATCATGGCCAAATGATGATAATATAATTACTGAAGCCGCATTCCCAGATAACTTAGATGTATAATATCTGGTCCTAGTGAATGTGGTAAGAAATTCTTATTAAAAAAACTAATTCTAGCTAGTATATATTTTGATAAGCTATACATCATTGGACCTACTGGTGATCAATACAAAGGATTAGAGAGAATAAACTCAAAAGCAATTATAGAATTTATTAAAGATAAAAAAGATTTACCATCTACTGATAAACTACCCAAAGACTTAAGAAACTATTGATATTCAATGATGTTAGAGCCAAAGAACCAGTTATTAATGAATACTTTTGTAGAAGTAGACATAATAACTGCAATATGATATATCTTGATCAAAACCCGTTCTCTCTTGGTAGGCAGAGTGTTAGAGAGAACTGTAATCTATTTTTTTTGAACATAGAGGTAAAGTCCTAGCATCGATATATCAAGATTTCTTTAATAATTTTGAACTTAGTTATAATGATTTAGCTAATATATGTAATAAGGTATGGAAAGAGCCTTATAATTATATTGTCATTGATGTAACTAAAAATAAAAATATTAATGGTAATCTAAGAATTAATTGAGATCTGAGAGTTTTGTAGTTTAGTTTAAGTGTAAGTCTAAGTATAAGTATAAGTATAAGTATAAGTCTAAGTCTAAATCAGATGGGTCTTCGACCAGCTAGTTACACTAGATCAACGAAGTTGCTGACTATGTCAGATGCCAATTAAAACTTAATACATCACCATAAAAATCTATAGGTCTTCCATGCTCATCATTAATATGAAATTCTATATATTCTATTCTATCTTTAGTTACATTTTGATACAAGATATTAGTTGGTATAATATTTATCAAGTAACCTGGTGGTTCTCTTAGAGTAAAAGTATATAGTATGTCTGTGTTATTCCCATTATCTTTAACACCAGATATCACATTACAATGAATGTTAAGAGTACTAAAACCCATAATATCAACAATTTTCTGAGATATATATTTACCCTTTTTTTAATCTACTTTCCTAAATCCTAGTAACGAAGCTATTGAGTTTTCTACGTCAAAGCTAAGTGCTCCCTGTTTGATTTCCATTTTAGATTTCATTGTATTTTTATCACGTTCTATTATAACAATACCATCAGTTTCTTCTTTTATTAATTCTGCTATGTCAATTAACTCATATGCTCCCGGTTTAATAGTTGAATATAATAATGGGATTCCTTTATAATTATAATTAAGAACTGATGTAATGTTTGAACTAATAATAGAGTTGGTGTTGGAATTAGAATTAGAATTTGAATTAGAATTAGAATTAGAATTAGAATTAGAGCTAAGATTTTCCATTGAAATTTCTTCGCTATCTATAACAGTACCAGCATATAGAAATTGATTATTACTTCTATTCACATTAAACACTCAGTTATAGACTGATAATCTAATTAAACCTAATTTTGTTGTATTAAGTATAGGTTCACTTAAGTTGAACTTTTCTGTTGACCTTATCATTCTGAAGTTAAGTGTGTGTTCTTGTTTAGTTTTAGTTAAAGCCTCATGTATATTTTGTAGTTCATATAGAATTAAGTTGTCAGTCATTTTTATCTAATAAAAATGGATTTTAATTTGGATACAACTTATGGTTATAATAATGATATACACAAAAGTAAGATTATAAAGTATAAACCAAATAATCTGGCAACAATGAATACAACCAATACTAATATTAATATTATACTTAATAGAGAAGAGAATCATTTAAATTTGCATGATTCATATCTAGAGATAGAGTTTGTTGTATTAGATGATGCTGGTGGTGTATTTGCTAATGATGCTAATAGCAGATTAGTTAATTATGGTATGATGGCATTGTTTAGTTCAATTAAGCTTGAAACTAGTGGTGGTAGGACTATTGAATATATAGATCATTGCCATCCTAATCTATTGATGTATAAGTTATTAGATAGTAGTGCCGATGAATATGTGAGTGGATTTGTTAGAAATATAGGTAATAGGGAGAGTCAACTCAAAAGTGATCATGTTGCTGCAGAAAAAGGTCATATGTATATGATGGTTAAGATGAGAGATTTATTTGGTTTTGTAAATGATTTAGAAAAGATTATATATGGTTTAGGATTTAAACTAATATTAAAAATAAATAATAATGATAGAGTTCTATATAGAATTAATGCTAACCCTGGTGCAGTTGCTAATGATGGTAATGTAGCAATTAGAGATATATCATGGTGTGTGCCTAGTATTGATCCTAGTAATGATAATAGAATTATTGTGCAAAAGGGTTTAAGTAAAAACAATAATGTAGACTTTAGCTATTATGAAAGAAAGACATTTTTTAAGAATGTACCCGATGCTACTAACTTCTTGTTTTGATCTAGGTATGGAAAGTGGTATGGAAAGACCACAATATATAATAGTTGGTTTTGAAAATATTAATGTTAATGGACAAACTCATGATGCAAGTACATTTCATATAATGAATGTTACTGATTGTTATTGTAAGATTGGTAGCGAGTTTTATCGTGAGGATGGGATGAAAATTAATTATGGTACCAATAGTTTTATTGAGGCTTTCAAAGAGATTGTTAATTTTAAAAAAGATTATAAGGGATTACCTCATAATATTAAACCATATATAAATCATAGAACATTCAAAAGTAGTTATAGAATATATGTATTCGATACTAGATATCAAAGTGATCATATAGGTCCACATCCAATACAGCTTAATTTTAAAATTAGGGCTGCAGTTGCAGATGTTATTTGTCATGCATTAGTATTAACTAGAAAGGTTGTTAGTGTTAATAGTGATGGTAATAAGATGGTTGATATAGTCTCGTAGAGATAGAGACTAATCCTTGAAACTGCTTCGCATATAACTGAAGGTTTATTATATCTTAGTTATCTACGAAGTAGGTTCCCTGATATCTAATAGTATAGTTAAAGTATACTTATATCTAATAGTATAGTTATAGTTATAGTTAGTAATAATAACATACTTATACTTATACTTATACTTATACTTATACTTATAGCCAGTCATTATCTCAATCAAACTATTTCCTACTAACCTTATTAAAACCCTTAGCATAAATAATATCTAATTTCTTTTTGTTCTCTAGAGATAGACCCTTAGCTTCAAGCTTTGTCTTGGGCTTAGCTTTAGGTTTACGTTTATTCATAACAACAAAAAGATTATACTTTTTAACTTCCATTATTTTTTATATATAGAAATGAGTCTTTTAAATAAGTTAAAAACCAATTCATATTTTGTTGGTGGTAAACATTATAGTGGTACTAATAACATAAGAGTTTTTTTTACTTCAAAAGGTACTAAAATGTTAAAGGGTAATTGTGTTATATGTAGAAGGAATAAATCAATGACAGTATCTGATGCAACAGTAGAAGCTGAGTGATTGAAAGATTTCTTCAAAAGTGTTGGTAAAGCTACGGTTAACTTTGGAAAGAAAGTTGCTAATAATCCAGTAAGAGCATTAGAAAAAGCAAGTAAAATAGGAAGTGCAGCTGCATCTAGAAACCCTAGAGCTGCTTTATCAGCCACACCTGATTTAATTAAAATTGCGACTACTGGTGAAGGTATAAAGGTAGTACAAAAAGGAAGAGGTTTATACATAGGTACAAAGAAAAAATAATAATTTGATTATGATTATATTATCTTTATGATTTTGATTATATTATATTTATGATTATGATTTTGTTTATATTTATATTATGTTTATGATTATCGATCTGCGAAGCAGGTTCCCTCAAAAATATTAATACTAATATTATTATTACTAAACATACTATTATTACTAAACACCATTAACTTTTGTTTACATTGTTTTTCTTGTTCTTATTAACATTGTTATTCTTGTTCTTCTTATAAACCTCATATACCTTAACTAATTCATTATACTCATCATTATCTATTTCATTATCATTCATTAATTTAGTGTATAGTCTATTAAACTTGTCGCTAAACTGTTTACTTAAAATATACATTTGTGAATACTTTATGATTTTATTTCTTATTTTAGTATTAATTGTTTTTGATAATGAGCCACAAACAGTTGCTGTAGCAAAAGCTGTTGGTATAGAATAAGGTAATCCTATACCTGTTAATGCAACTGATGTTGATGTTGCAGTTGCTGCTTTAGATGATAATAGTATTTCTGTTATCTCAGCTATGTTAATATAATTTTTATATCTACCTAACTTCTTATTTTAATTATTAGTTTCAGTTTCATAATAATTTCTAATATCTTTTATAATGTTAAAGTTGTTATTAAACTTTTGTTTATGTGTTGTTCATTAACGGTTGACAAGTTGGGATATAGTAATCTCTCACTCGGTGCTGTTGGATTGGCCATAGTTTCGGTTATCTTAATTAGTAAGAATTCTTTCTATTTCTTTTGTTATATCTTCTTGTTTAAAACCATAATGCTTCTCTAGTCTTTCTTGTTCTTTATTATCAATTAACATACTTCGTGAAATTATAGCAATTATATATTGTACTATTGTCCTTGTATTAATATTGTATTATTTAAAAGGGCTTCATCTATAAAAGAATTATTTTTTTTATTAACTTCTTTTAATTCTTTTAGCCCAGTAGTAAACATTTCATCTAATTGTATGTTAGTGATATTCTGATTAAACTTATTATCATCAAATTCTTGTTTTAATTGATTATATTTAGAGATAGTATCAGCAGCAACTTTAATACAAAACTTAACATTATTTGTGACTTCATTTGCTGATTCAATAAATTTATTAATTAGTTCATCATTAACTTGTGTTTCATTTAGTTGTAATGTTTTTGATGTAACTTTATCAAAGTCACCCTTTCTTAGTTCAGTTATGCTTCTACTTAAAATGGCTATTTTATTAGAAGAGGATAATAAGTTATTGTCACAATACTCTTCATTAACAACATCTTTTTCATCTATCGGATGATGTACATTTGTAATTTTATAGGTATCCTTCATATCAATATTATCATTATCTTCTAGGAAGAATCCGCGAGCCTTACTTAGTATTAAGTTGTTTGTTGATGTTGATGTTGATTGATGTTTAGCCAGATTAAATCTATTTCTTGTCATCTTTGTATTTTTTCACAGTAAGAACTATGTCTAATGATTCTAAAACTTTATTATTAAGTTCAAAGTCAAACTCGGATTTTAATAGTTCCTGTTCATAGTATTTACCTTCTAATATCTCAACATTAATATCTTCTATTTTATATGTTGGTGGTCGTGTTTTTAAAACTTCAATTACTTTAAACAACTCTCTATTCCAATTAGAAGTGTAACCTTTAGAGAAGATATTACGTTTATCTGCATTTCTGAAATAATCACCAACTTTAAGTTTAGGTTTAATATTCCTATAAATGAATGAGTATTCAACTTATCGGGATTATTAGAAGCATCAACTGGTGTCATATTAGTTGATGAATGAATGTTATTGTTATATGTTATGACTGCATCATTTAGTATATTTACCCAATTACCATCGCCATTGATGAACATGGGTTTATTAATTATATGCAATAATGTTCTATTGAATCTCTCTATGAGCACAGCCTTTAAATCACTATAAGTAGAATATAGTTTTGTTTCATATTCTTTAAGTAAAGATTTAAATGTTTTATTGTAAAAATCACTACCTCTATCTACCTCTCTCTATTTTCAGAGCCACCCTGTGAGTCGTCTGATAAAATTGATTTGAAACCATTATTTAGAGATAAACCAGATTTATTCTTTAATGGAATAGCCCATGCATATTTTGTGAATATATCGATAACTGTTGATATAAACTTATAATTATTATTGTATTTACTTAGAGATGACTTATCAATTAAATCAGCTGACCATGTTTCATCTTTATATAATGGTTTTATTCTTTGTATTCTAAACTTTGTTATTTGAGGACTGAATACTTCTTTAGCTGAAAATTGTTGATGTTTTTCCATCATTAATTATTTACCATAGTTAAAAACAAAATTATCTAGTTGCTCTTGATTAATAACATTCATGGATAATAGTTGCTTATATATAGCTAGCATTTCATCATATAATCCATCATGACCAGCTTTTGTTTCTAGTGTTAATAATTCAAGTCTTTCTACTAAAATATTTGGGTTGGCTTTGCTATTTAATCCCCTACCATATACATCATCTTTTACCCCTATTATACGTTTTATTGCTCTATATCTAGCACTTTTCTTATCCCCTCTTCCTAATTCTTATCCAATATCAAATTTAAACCTTTTAATTTTGTTTTCATCTTCCTCGATTTCACCATATTTTATATTTGGGTTAGTAAGAAAGTTTATAAACACATCTGAAAATTCATATATATTATCCTTAACTATAATAACATTTTCTCGGTAAATTAGTTTAACACCGTTCATTTCAAATTCACCAATATCTAAATTTCCGAACTTTAACTTTAATTGAGGGTTAGATTGAACTGACATTAAATTAATAATTTGAGCTGTGTCTTTATCTACTAAAAGTCCTGGTTTATCTCGAGCTTTCTCTACAGCTTTGTCGTTGGACTTCATTAATCCGTGAAACGGCTCCACCGATGCTCCATTAAATTGGGAGCCAGCTTGCTGGATCATCTTAGTATGTGTATCTAACTCTTGATTTTGCCAATCTATTGCTCGTAATGTTTGTTCACTTAATGCTAGATTGTGTTCATTGTTTGCATTTAGTGTTTTAGTTAAAGGACCAAATAACTCTTCTATTTCACCATAATATTCTTGTTGTTTTAATTTATCTTCTAATCTATTCTTTCTGTTTTGTTTTTCTAGACTGTTTAATTCTATAAGTGTTTCTAGTTTATTCATTTTTTAAAAATAATTATCACAATTCATTATATAACCTAATAGCGGCTTCAATAAACTTTCTATCATCATTAATTGTTTATTCTTTAATATTGTTTATCAGGGAACCGGTTTCACCGATCAGTGCGGGGTTTGCCATGGGCGAAGTCTGTCGGTTTGACGCGGATGAAGTCCGTTGGCTGATTTTATTTACTAGATCTCTTTTGAATAGACACATGTTCTCATCTAGGGGATAACTTTTTATATTATTTACATAAAATCTTTTTTCATCAAAAATACTTTAACTTCTTTTACTTATCTTAATTGTGGCCATACCCACTTCCTACTTTTTGAATCCTGCTTTCCTCTATTATTCTTTCCTTATTATCTATTAGAGCACTATAATATTCTTCGTGCTTTCCATTACTTTCTTTCTTTATTCCTTTCTGCTTTGCCCCATAGTTCTTTATACTATATGTTTTGGGTTTTAATACCACGAATTCTTCTATAACCTTACTACCTAATTCGTGTTTAAATTTGCCAGGTATCTTATTATTAGTTTTCATTGGTTTATCTCGATTACTCAGATCCATGTGCTCATTGTCGACGTTAACCTCGCTAGAACTTAACACGAAGCTATCCGTTTCTATGTAGTGTAACATTAGATCTTTAAGCGAGGGATTTAATACATAATAAAAGAATTATACATATGAAGCTTACTGAGCTCTAGTACTGTAGATCCTAAATAAGTCGGCTTATCATATTGTTCTTCCTTTATATAGAATTCTATTAGAGTATAGTTTTCATATCTAATTACATCTTTACATGTTGGTTTACTAACAACTTTAAGTAATTCATAATCATCGGTTAGAACCTTAGCTTCTAGATACTTTAATTTATTCTCACAACTTTTACCAAACAATGAATTATTTGTTAACTTAAAAATATCTTTCTCAGGTTCAATTTTAGCTTCAGCTCTCATTTTAGTATTAAGTTCAATGTAGTCTCTAATTATATAATTTTGTTTAAATTTAATTTTTCTATGGACTTTGGTAACCTTTATACACATCTTAACAACAAACTTTAACATCCGACAGTGTATTGGGTATTCATATTTATTATTCTGATCTAATATTAGTTTCTTGCTTTTTGAAGAAGTTGGGGGTCTTTGTTTGTATCCCAGTTCATTATTCTCTACTTCTCTTCCATGGGGTAGTAGTTGGAAGTCGCTAGTTCTCTCTTTACATTCTTTAGTATATTCTAAATCACAGATAAGCCAATAGCCATAATCACCATCATCTGAAGTATTTATTACTTCATCTAGAGTTGTTTTGGAGTACTCAAAATCTTTATATGGTAGCTTTTGCATTAGTTCATAACCGTATAAGTTATTGGCATCGATGTACCAGATGGTTCTTTGATCATCTGCGAAGCAGGTTCCCTGATGGGACTTTGTCCATGCTTCGCCAAGCTCTACGATTGATGTTTGACTCTGACTTTGACTAAAGCTTTCATTTTGTTTTCTAATATATCTATCACCCATAACACCACATATGCCACCTCTCATTGCACTATTGAAGTCTTTTAGTATTTGCTCATCTTGTATTGTGTCTAATTCAACGTTGCTTAGTTTTAGGAAACAATCGAAGCTGTAGCTTGGTAGACTAATATAATGTAGAGGATTGAGTTTATATGTATTCATGTTTAACCTATCAAATAGATTGAAGCAGTGTCCTAATATGAATATATCAATTTCCATATATTTTACTGTTAACTCTTTACCTGTTTTATTAATATTAGAATTATTAAAATCATCTACTTCATCTTGAGTTGGTAACTTAGTTGTTAGTGATGATCTAAAGTCTTGAATTGATAGATTGCCTAATTTAGTATTATAGCTATTCTCATCTTTAAAGTATTCATAAGGATATAATGTTTTATTTTTTATGTTGTAAACCTTTGCCATTTTATCAAGAGACATTGTCAAGAAACTGTAACTATCTATAAACTTTAATATACCCACTCTAAACATTCTAGCTTTACCATTAGTTCTAGGTAAGATATCAATTCTTCTCCTGCTAATATTCTGTTTAAATATCTCATTAAATAATAGATTGAAGTCATAGTGAAGTCATTATGAAATATTACTGGAATGAAGTTTTGATGTTTATAGTTTAAGTTTAAGATATTACATGCTGGACCTCTATATCTACTGTTTGATGACAGTGATCTCTAACTTTATTAACACAGTTTTTATTACAAATGTGGCATATATCATTTGTATCATGATACAATTCATCTTCTTCTGTAAATATCATTGCTTTTTTTTATCTTAATACTATGTTTTGTTTCTGTTTCTAATAAATCTCTAACATAATCTTTGATGCAGTCTGGGCCAAAGTATGATCTGCAAACAGACTTGGTCTGTGGTAAACCAAGCAGGTTCCCTGATTGGTGTTAGGACCTTCGGTCTTGGTTCCCCAACCACTTCGTGGATCTGTTATATACTTCATCTTTGCTAAGCAATTCATCTTTGCAATGCCAACTATAGCCAATAGCAATAGGTACATGTTCAGATATCTTATATGTATTGCTACCAATATGTTTTCGTCTGATCCTTTCATGTAACATTTAATATCACTAAATATAACATTGTTCACTTCTTGTTGTTTATATTGATTCTTGAATTTAATTTGTTTTAACTTAGGGCAAACAATCTTTGGTTTGATTTGGACACAACATTCATGAGTTTCATATTTATGTTGAGAACTAAAACAAAAGGGAACAATTATCACAAAACCAGTACTTGGTATGTTTGGTGTTAGGTCTTTTTAGTAATACTTTTACATTTTTAATTAGGGCACAAGGTTCTTTCCATGCTAGTATTCTTACATTATGTCTACCTTTTACAAAGTTAGAACATTTCTCTAAGCATTCTACTTTGGCTATGTTACTATCTTGAGCAGGTCTGTAAAACCAAATATTGATATTACATTTATTTTAGATTTTTGTTATATAATCATATGCAGTTTCATTATATTCCCAGTCATCGACTAGATTGTTAATATACTTATTTTCTCCAGTTGCAATGCAGCTGTAATACATAATCGTAGACAGTTAAATTTATTACTTCTAATATTTAAAATCGCTTTTGTTTTATCTCTTAGACCTGGTGGCAGTTCAGTATAAGATCCTAATGATGGTTTAGTCTTGTCTATATTTATTTGCATGTCTGTTATTCCAATAAACTCATAATCGTAGCCGTAACCCTCATACGTTTCTCTAACATGATCAAGCCATTGGTTCAGATTCAGTCGATGATCTTTATCCATATATTCATCGGTTCTAAAGTTTATATTAGTAGTCTTTTCTTCTGAGTCTCTCTTCTTATATAAGCAATTGGCAGTAACTTTATATTTATATGATTTAAATGGTTTAAACTCGTCTAATATGTAATCTACTGGTTCTTTAATATCCTTGATAAAACTACCATTAGGTTTAGTAATATATAACTGCCTTTGATTAAAGCTTGATTCAATATTATAATTATCTGTGAAGCAGGTTCCCTGATTAGCAAAGCTACTTCGTAGATCGTTTAAGACAACGTTTTCTCTCCAGTGTTTATTCATGTGAGTTTGTAGACCGATCTGAATTTTAAATTTATTGCCACAAATCCAGCATGATTCAGTTTTAGTTTCAGTTTCAGTTTTAATAATATCCTTAGTTTTAATAATATCCTTAGTTTTGGTCTTAGTTTTAATAATATAATCTTCTTCATCCGAAGTATACACCCTCTCCGAGATTTCTTCTTCTTCAGACTCAAACATTTTCTCCAATAGTTCACTATGTTTGAGATCGTATGATTGATGCCTGTATAAACCTTTTTTTGATTCCAAGGATAAATTACAGACGTCGCAGAAGTTTATGACACTTGTATTAGTGGATTGAGATATGATGTATTTATTTAGGGAAATATTCGAAAAATAACTTTTCGAAAAATGAAAATGAAATGCAATAAGTGTAAAAATAAACCTTGGAAAGAATTTTGTAATAATTGTAAAGAATTAGAGTACTCTTGTTATGTATGTAAAAATATGGTTAAAGTTAAAGATTATATAGAACATTTGGGATGTCATTATTCTGATCCTGATCAATATCAAGTATGTAGTATGTGTAAGGTTTATAAACATATATCATTATATAGATTCAGAAAAAGGAAATGTAGACTATGTATTTATTTTCATAGATATAGATATGGACATACTAGAAATCAACTCAGGGAGCATGTTTATAAGTATAATATTCAAGAAGCTAATTCTTCTTCTTTTAATTTATCTGTCATGTAGTTTTGGTTTTTTTTATATATTAATTTTAGATTTAGACCTTTTTTCTTATTTAATACCAGATTTAGTATAAATAAAGAGTGAAAATCACTCTTAGAGTAATTCATAAAATATTGATTGATTTTGATTGATTTTTTGATTTTGATTGATTTTTGATTGAAAATAGAGCTAATATATAGTAGTGAATAAAAGGGGAGTATAAGCAAGTAGTAGATATATAGAGTAGAAGGAAAAAGGTGGTATTTAGTCATCTTCCGATTAGGAATTGGCGGAATAGCACCTTTTTCCCACTACTCATTCTAAATAACAGGTTCTTGTTTCGAAAGCGGCACAGCGCATACCCTAGTGATTAAGAAATTTGAAAACTTGCAAGAATCTTGCAAGCTATCTTGCAAGAGAATACATACTTGTTGCAAGATTCTTGCAAGATTCTTGCAAGTTTTGAATCCAACTTGCAAGATTCTTGCAAGATTTTGAATCCGACTTGCAAGATTCTTGCAAGTTTTTGAATTCTGCTGGCAAGATTCCTGCAACAGTTTGAATCCACATTTTTTTAATTACCTGGCTGCAGGGGGCGAGTGGTGGAGCTGAAAATGAATTTTAAGAACAAGAACATAATTATATGTCGGTAAACAATCTCATGTCAATTTAAAAAAAACCGACTTTGATTTTTTCCAGTATGATTTTTTTCATTCCGGGCTTGGGACCGGTAGTGGCGGAGCTACATAAAAGAATTATAGGAGAATTGAGCAATGCACTAGGTAGAACTACCTGGCTCAAGAAGCTCTCTCCAAAATAAAACAAAATTAATCAAAATAAAGCACCCAATCAAATATACATTTTAACATTAAAATATAAGAATTAATCACAAAAACATGAGACAACAAAAGCATGCTAATTTACCGAAATTCGAACTGTTTGTTTCTCTAAAAGAGTTTTTCTTTAAAAAAAAATGAGAAAAAGTTTGAAAGTGTTTTCGTCTTTCATTAGTTAAGTTGAACTTTAAAAAGACGGATTTGATTACCTCGAGTTGTCTCAAGTTATTTGTCGGAGATTTGTAATTGAATTCAAAATCTTGCAAGAAACTTGCTAGATTCTTGCAAGATTTCACATTAAAAAGGCGTGTACAAAAAAGTCAATCAGGTCCAGTTTTGCTGATCATGAATAGTGATATCAGTCATTTCATTTGGTTTTCAGTTAGTTTCTGCTAGCAATTATACACAAATAATTTTTCCAGAATTCAAAAACTTGCAAGATTCTTGCAAGATTCTTGCAAGTTTTTGAATCCGAGCTAATTTTTTTTCACTGAATTTGGTTTTGTAATTTGTATATTAAACAATAGTTTGCTGCAAAGAAGCTAACTAAAACATTTGTACACCGATTTTTTTTGCCTTGATTGATATCTTGTAAGATTCTTGCCAGATTTTGAATCCGACTTGCAAGATTCCTGCAAGTTTTTGAATCCTGCTTGCAAGATTTTTGCAAGAGTTTGAATCCACATTTTTTTAATTACCTGGCTGCAGGGGGCGAGTGGTGGAGCTGAAATTGAATTTTAAGAACAAGAACATAATTATATGTCGGTAAACAATCTCATGTCAATTTAAAAAAAATTGACTTTGATTTTTTCCAGTATGATTTTTATTCATTCCGGGCTTGGGACCAGTAGTGGCGAAGTTACATAAAACAATAAAAGAAGAATTGAGCATAGCACTAGGTAAAACTACCTGGCTCAAACAGCGCTCTCCAAAATAAATCAAAATTAAACAAAATAAAGCACCATTTCATTTGGTTTTCAGTTAGTTTCTGCTACCAATTATACACAAATAAATTTTCCAGAATTCAAGAAATTGCAAGATTCTTGTAAGGTTGTTGCAAGTTTTTGAATCCGAGCTAATTTTTTTTTTCATAGAATTCGGTTTTGTTATTTGTTTAATAAACAAAAGTTTGCTGCAAAGAAGCTAACTAAAACATTTGTACACTGATTTTCTTGCCTTGATTGATATCTTGTAAGATTCTTGCAAGAATCTTGCAAGTTCTGAATCATCTTGCAAGATTCTTGCAAGATTTGAATCCGCTCATCACTAGGGTTATGTCCAAAATTGCGTGCATTCATATTTAGGCTTTCGTGCGTTAGAAGTCAGACGAACAGTAATAACTATATATCACTGATGTGCTCTAAACTAGAAAAGTTTATTCATTTCGTATAAACCTCGTCAAAGTTATTAACCGATTAACTGGATTTAGAAAACAACCCTTGGAAAAAACAGTGCAATTTCTTTGGTTAAATTTGATGTACGTGACCCGTACTGAGCCTCCGGAGACCATCAGGCCTGATTCAGAGAAAATCAAGCCAGATCCCAGGCCTGATTCAGAGTCTGATCATATCAAATACAAGGCTGCTAAGAGAACACTCCAGAGTCGATCTCTGAGGGTTCTATTGACAGAGAAAAATCAAGACTTGGGGGTCTCTGTCCAGAGAAATCCCAAGTCTTGGGTCCCTCTGCCAAGAGAAGGTCCAAGTCTTGGGTCACTCTGTGCAGAGTACAACTAAGACTTGGTGACTTCTTGGCAGGCAAGACACAAGACTTGGGATTTCTCGTGGCAGAAGGGATCCAAGACTTGATTTTTCTGGACAGAGGGTTAGAATGGTGCATTTTCTAGGTTCATGGGCATTTTTAACATAAATTTGAGTACCCTAATTTACAAAAAAGCACCAATTTTGATTATGATTACTATTTAAACTGTGTTCGTGGCTCTTGGTAAGGTATGGTCAACTTTTCAAGGCCAAAGTTTCAAAAATATCTTTTTACAGAAATTAGAACAGAATTAATTTAACCGACCGCAAACGAATTAAAATAATCTTTTCATTACTTTCTTAATAAATGTTGGCTTAAGTTTTAGGATCTACTTATCAGCTGTGTAAGTTGTAAGGACTGTTTATTGTTTAAAAATGTCCATAAGGTAATTTGATCCAGTTAATCCGCAACTGTTTTTTTAACTTCAGTTTTCAGCTAATTTTTTTTTGAGACGTAAAATGTAAGCATTGATCCAATCTGACCATGAATTTTTCAGTGGTGATTCTCCCATTGGTTTTTCAGAACTGAGCGTTTTTCTTCTTCATTTATAACAATAACTGCAAAAATTATCAATATTGAGAGATTGAGTTACTTAACAATCTGTGAAATTAAAAAAATGTGCCTCTCTCTATTTTAGGAACCAAATGAAACTCAGCTTGGAATTCCCCAACCGTTGATACACAAAACACAAAGACTCAGAGGAGAAGATATGCAACAGAAAGCTTTGCTGAATTCTTAAAGGTGACAAAGTTTCAAAAATATCTTTTTACAGAAATTAGAACAGAATGAATTTAACCGACCGCAAATGAATTAAAATAATCTTTTCGTTACTTTCTTAATAACTTTTGGCTTAAGTTTTAGGATGTACTTATCAGCTGTGTAAGTTGTAAGGACTGTTTATTGTTTAAAAATGTCCATAAGGTAATTTGATCCAGTTAATCCGCAATTGTTTTTTTAACTTCAGTTTTCAGCTAATTTTTTTTTGAGACGTAAAATGTAAGCATTGATCCAATCTGACCATGAATTTTTCAGTGGTGATTCTCCCATTGGTTTTTCAGAACTGAGCGTTTTTCTTCTTCATTTATAACAATAACTGCAAAAATTATCAATATTGAGAGATTGAGTTACTTAACAATCTGTGAAATTAAAAAAATGTGCCTCTCTCTATTTTAGGAACCAAATGAAACTCAGCTTGGAATTCCCCAACCGTTGATACACAAAACACAAAGACTCAGAGGAGAAGATATGCAACAGAAAGCTTTGCTGAATTCTTAAAGGTGACAAAGTTTCAAAAATATCTTTTTACAGAAATTAGAACAGAATGAATTTAACCGACCGCAAATGAATTAAAATAATCTTTTCGTTACTTTCTTAATAACTTTTGGCTTAAATTTTAGGATCTATTTATCAGCTGTGTAAGATTTAAGGACTGTTTATTGTTTAAAAAAGTCCAGAATGTAATTTGATCCAGTTAATCCGCAAACGTTTTTTTTGAACGTCAGTTTGCAGCTAATCTTTTCAGCTAATCTAGTCGAGCTTAAACGGTGTATTTTCAGAGCAAATTTATAGGGTTTGGAATTAGCAGGTTTGATTGCACAAAATCAGAGGTCACCTTGGTCTGGAATCGTCTGATCAGAGGATACTTTTTGAGAACCTCAAACTGGGTTCTAAAATTTGGTTCTAATTACGAAAAAAATCACACAGCTTTTATCATCAATTGTGTCTTTATTGGACTGACTTCGAATGATGATATGGGCGGTTTAAACTTTTTTTTTAAACCTGAGATTATTTTGTCCGAAACTGATTGGCTGGATTTCCATTTCAGATAGTGTTACCTCTTAATAATATGAGCTCTCAGAATGTTTCGCATCATTTTATGCAAAACATTTTTGTAAACCATCATTGAGGGAGAAAATATTTTTTCATTTTTTTTCAGATGCAGTTTGATTGAATTTTTTTGATTGGACACGCTCGCTGACTTCTGGTCAATTACCAAACAAAAACGTTTTTAAAGCTAAAACAGAGCAAATCTAAATTTTTCAGTCAGGACAATTTGTTCTCTGCATTTCTGTTGTAAAACCGGGAAGCTGAAAGGTTGAATTGGGATTAAATTTGATTTCACTCTTTTTGAATATTGAAGAGACTAGATCGTCAGTTGTCGGTCGAAGATACATTTCTTTGTGCTATAACATAATACTAATTTGAGTACGTTAATTAAAGAATTACAGTGTTTGAACCAGGCCTAAATTGGTAGTAATTTTTCTTATTATCAGTTTTTTAAGAAACGAAGACTTTCGTTAACCATTCAAGGCTGTAAAGATCTTCTTGGAATTGCCGGCATGGTTAGTAAATTGAGTGCATATTTTTTATGCTGCGAAAAGGTATGTTAGGTATGTTTTCCCCTGCTAGACCATTTGCACTTTATTAGGATTTTTAACCTCTAGAATTGTGTTGCTTGACACTTATTTATATTCTTCGAGCCCGCTGGGAATACATTGTTCTGATGATTTTGCGCTAATCGCAACTTTAGAATTAGTACAGTCCAATTTTTCTTTGTATTCCAGAGTCAAGAAGATCTAATCTTAACATGCTCAAAACATTCAAACAAGACGTTAAATCTTAAACGATTATTACAATATATCACAAGAAGATTTTGTTTGACAAGATTATTAAAAGATTAATTATTCTTACAAAATTATTTATACAAGATTAGTTGTAACAAGGAGGCTCGGTAATGTGCGTTTGCACATAAAGTTCCGACCCCGCTCATCCACATTTTTGGCATAAATGTCTATCAATTGAGGAACAGATAGAAAACCCCAAAACTTCAAGTATTTTTCAAAAAAATGTGAATGAACAAAGATCGCCTCCGACGCAAATATCTCATTGGAGTAAAAAAATTGCCGCATTAGATTTGATGACATCAGTCATTATTTAGAAAACAAGTCAAGACGAACAAAAAATCAAACAGCAATAACAATGAATATTAATTACATTTAAAACTTTATGTCCATTTTCAAAAAAAAGTTACGAACAAGCTCAAAATAGCGTCAGATAAAACTAAACTAAACAAGAAACTTGTGCTTCACTGCAATATACATGACACCACTCTATAAAAAGGCTCAGTAAAAATTAGACGGAAAAGAAACAAAAACAGCAAAGATAATATTTGGCTTATATCTTAAAAAACAATTAATTTAAAGGAAGTAAATTCATTAGATGGCAAATTGAAAACATCTGATTTGTTTGTGATCACAAAAGCTTCTATATGAGGGCATTGGGACCTGTTAAAAACAATTTTTCATGCGGTTACAAAAAGAACTACAAATAGAGACAGCAAAACGAAATCAAATAAAACTTGCCAGAAAACACTTTTGAAGCCGAAAGGCCATATCCGTTTAATATAATTAAAAGAGCCTTTCACGAACGATAAAAGTTTTGTATAGGCCTTCTACTTAATGAAAATAGGCAACAATTGGTCCAAAAAAGGCATGATTAATTAACACTTTCGTTCTTTTTTCAAAAACAATTATTTTTAAAGTCATGAAAGCCTTAAGATTCAAATAAAACAATTAAATAGGTTCGTCTATTTGTCCAAAGGATGCAATTGAGACCTGTAACTATTCAGAATTTGTCTAAATTCTACAAAAATATCGTTAAATATAGACAAAAATCAAAAATTAGTTTAGTTTTTGTTCCAAAAACCCGTGTCGAAGCCAGCAAAACTATATCGTAATCCTGAAGAAAACATTAGATTCTGTACGCTTGCACCTTACCTCGACAGAAATGATGTCATATGACCTGTCATTAACAAGACCTATAATTAAGGAGACTAAGTAACGAACAGATAAAACAGAAAGAAATGCGAAGTTACACAGCGTTAAAAGAGTTTTTTGGTCGGCTATCTACTCAAATCAGAATAGAGACTCATTAATTCGCACATGAAATGCCAACGAGACCTGTCTTTTTCCCGGTAATTTCATAAGACTAAACAAACAGGTTAAAAACGACAGTAAAAACGATCGTAAAAACATTCAATTCAATTCTCCGAGAAAGGGGTATCGAAGCCGTCAATTCCATAATCTATACCTTTCAGGTCTTTTAAATGTTCAAATGTGCCCAAACGTCAAACGTCAATAATCTAATTTGTGAACTGGCAGTAAAGTGATAATGTAACAAAACGGGGAAAAACGTGAGAAACGGGCCAAAACCTCAAAATCAGAAAAAAAATTGATTTCTAGTAGTATCAAAGCCGGAAAACCATGACTCAGAGATCAAAACTGCAAAAAAGATTAAAGTTCACTAGAAAAACACGTGAAAAGGTATCTTTTTGCTGACAATAAGCTTCAAGTTGACCAAATTAAAAGAAAATTAGTGGCGAAGTTAAATGAGCGAATATTTATTAAAAAAAAACTTTTAAAAGTCAGAACTACCATAACCTTTCGATTAACGAAAAAGGATAAATTATTTTAAAACTGTTTAGGAAATCATTTGAATCTATCAACAGTGAACTTTGATGTCAATTGTTCTGTTCTTTAATTAACATAATAAAGCTCGATTTTTTTTAAAAAGACAGACTGATTACAACCAGAGTTATTTTTCGAATGTAACAGTCCAAGGTTGAACCAAAACCTGCCCCTTTTTTCTTTTTCTTCCTTTTAGAACACTAATTTTTTCAAATGCTTTAGATCTAGATAATTTGTTAGCTAAAAGATCAAAAACCAATACTGCGTTTTTGATAATCATAGAGTAAAGTTAGCAAAAAACGGCAGAATTTTGTTTCTAAACCACTTTCAATGGAAAGGGAAGCAACATTAGCTCCCTTTGTAGTTTACAATGATGTTGTTTGTTGTTTTTAGTGTTTGTAATTACGGCAATTTTAATCAAAGTGGACTAAAAAGCTTATTTCGGGCAATTTTTTGCTGAAAAAGGCTGAAATTTTTAATTCCGTATTCTACGCTGGAGGTACTTTTAAATGATACCACTCACAATTCTGTACGATGAGCATATCGATTGGTCAAATCTCAATATCAATCCTCAGCAGCCCTAAGATGCAAGAACACAAAAGGGGCAAGAAAATGTTTTGCAGTTTTTGCCCCATTTTGGCCATTGTCCCGATTTCAATGAAAGAACTTGTCTTACAAGATTAACTTTGTTTGTAAGAAGACTAATTTTGTCTTGTAAGATTTTTCACAATTGATGCTTGAGAAACCTTACAAATGTTAGAGCAATTCTTTGCTCTTGCTCATTTTGTTGATTCTTTGTCAACACTTTTATAGTGAGAGTAAAGTTTGGGACCTTTGCGGGTTGCGACCCCGCAATCTTTTAATTGATTGCAATCCCGTGCTCTCCACTGAGCCAACTGGTTCACACTGCGAGAGTCTTACTATGCTCTTATATTGAGCTATCATTTCAAGCTCCATCTTATGATAACAACTTAGATACTAGAGTGTATACTCTAACAACAAAAATAACTTTTTACAAATCTTACAAAGCTTTCGCTTTTGACTCGGAGTACGATAAAATACTAGAAATTAGCCTCAAAAGAGAGTTTCAATTTTTTGGTACCAGCAAAAGTTTGTATTTGAACTGCAAAAATTTGTGTTTGCAAAACAATAACACAAAGGACGTTTTCTCTGCATTTCCAATTTCATCAGACCCATGCATATATACTTGAAATTTGCAGCCTATATGTGCCTGCATAATATAAAAGTACTTAGTAACAAAGTTTTAGGATGCCTACTATCCTATGTCTTTAGAGTTGCTCCTGTCATTTGAGTTACACAAATGAATGAATTTATCGTACCTCTATAGTAAATCTCGGCGTGGCCGCAACCCTTTTGGTTTATTAATGACTTTCTAATTTATGGAGCATAAGAAGGTCAAAAAAATTGATGCATAAATACAGCGATTATGCGCTATTTTAACACTTAATTCATGGGATCTTTAGTCATCAATTATTTGATTGTAATGTATTATGAAAGATAATTATATTGTTGTCCCAGGCTGTTGTGCCAGACCCAAAGTGGATGTGTCCGGACAGGCCCAGACGGAAAGTGGATATGTCCAGACTATCGTGCGTTCAAAACTTTTCGTGCGCCCTTCGTGCGTTCGAAGGCAAATATGTCCAGACCATCCCAGACCGAAACGGTATATGTCCAGACTTTCGTGCGTTCTTTTCCAGACCATCGTGCGCTCCAAATCAAATTCGTGCGTTCAACGCCAAAATTTTTGTGCGTCCATGTCCAGACTTTCGTGCGGTCATCAGACCATCGTGCGTTCATGTCCAGACCATCGTGCGTTCATGTCCAGACCATCGTGCATTCATCCGTGTTTCCAGACCGTGTAAATTTGAACGCACGACACTCCCTTCGTGCGTTCATTTCTGTCTGGACATATCCGGTTTCGGTCTGGGACCTCAGCCTGGGGTGTCACTAAAATCGAATGCTTTCCGGTTTTCAAAAAATTTAACGCATAGCTGCAGTTCAATAGAATAATAACGTTGACTAAAAAAACGTGACAACTCTTAAGACATTCAATATTTTCTGTTAGAAGATTGAGAGAGAACAACCTAATGTGAACTGTGCATAAGATAAGCTTGGCATAGCTTGTCAAGAAGCTCGACTTGTTCAACGTATACTTGGCTAAAAGAAAGAAGCATTGAGGAACAAGAGAGAACGTGAGAACAGTTTATAAGAGATGTCCAAGTTCGAGAGCTTAAGATGAGTTGGTGTAAATGGGTAGCACGCTAGACGTGCAAGTAAGAGATGATGGTTCGAATCCAGTACTCGTCAATATTCACAAGTAGTTGCGCCTGAACATTTTCTATTCGAACAAGTCAAATGGAATGCTCAATGCACCAAACTTATACATCGTATATTGAATTAGGTTAAATTGCGATTGTCATAAATCTTGGTTCAATCATATGTTTCTACCAGATAACAAAATCTGCAAAATTTTTTCAGAAAATGATTAGGTTTACTTTAAGTTGCATCAAAGTTCCCAAATATCCTGGGTGTGCTATAAAGGTGTTTTCAAGGTGTTTTATAAAGGCGAAATAAAGGTGAAAAGAGTATGGTGGTCTGTATTTTGAGGAATTACTAAGACCAAGTTGAAGTTCCAGGCCCAAGTGACCTCTTCACAAACAGACTGTCTTCCAGGCTTTTTTTCATGATAAGATTCTTCCCGACCGAAGATCCTCCTAGCAGACCAATGTTCAACTCAGCGACACTTTGATTTTTAGTTGGTTTTATATATTATTCAAGCAAAATTGATCGTGTTGTATGAAAAACGAATTTCGTTATAATTTTTATTTTTTGGAAAAATTAATTTAATACGTAACAAATAATGTTTGTTTAAATCTGGCTCAGAAGCAATCGCCTCATTGTAAAAATTGAACCACATTTTAATTTTTTTTACTTCGAGAAAGTTTTAGCAAGCATATTTAACTCAAAAATCTGATTGATTGGTTTTGTTTATGTTTGAGTCAAAATTCTTTATGAATGCCGGGTGCAGTAAAATTATTATTTTATGTGGTTAAAATTAAAAGACAATTCTCTTCTTCACAATTTTTCTGTTTGAACTATTTTTCTGAACAAGCCACAACTGAATTTGTTTGACATATAATCTGTTCATCAAAAAATCCGTATTCTTCGTGAAGAAAGTGATAATATAATGTTCCGGAAATTTATTATTAATTAAATAAATTCTTTTATAAATTGCCCAAATGTTAAAAGGGTTTCTGAGGTTCTGTATCTTCAAGCCATAGAGAAACCTTTTGTAGCCAGTGCATTATACATATACTATTCAAAATTTGTACGAATACTGAGCATATTTCAACCGGTGATAGTGATGGCACCTCAAATTGGCAGTAATCTGAATCGAACTCCAGGTCTCAGTCATCAGACCTGAGAGAATGCTAGATTTAAAAAGTCCTTTCCCTTCACCCCATTGAAAAGGCACCCCTGGATTCCCGGGCCTCGTAGCGAAGGTAGTTTTTGTAATGAGAGTTTCCATTCTCTTCCTTTTTGACTTTTCTTCCTTTGCGAGCACTTGTCATGTTCGCCAGGTATCATTTTCTGCAATCACGCATTGCAGGTGATCTTTTCTTATTTTTGATTTCTACCTACTTATTGTTTACGTAAGGTTTACTGCATCCATTTAAGGAGCAAGAAAGCGATGTTGTTAATCGTAGTGTCATTTTGGCACCAAGTTCTGAAAGTGTGTCAACGGTTTAATTGTGATCATTCCGCACATGGCAGTTCGTTGCAGCTCTGTAGTTAAAAACATGTAGTCTACCGTTTTTCATTGAGCACTTAATTATCTGAGTTTTTTTACCAACTATTTTTAGAGAGGTATCAGATTGGTCAGAATATTCCATTTGTTTTTTTCTTTGGGGTTCATTTCTCTACCAAGTGGTATTTCACGCGTGCAAATTTTGAAATGGACAGTTGAATTTAGAATTATTGAACTGCTGATCTGTTGAATTAATTACCATAGTTATGATAACCAAGTTAATTATAATTAAATATTTCTTAATGGTAAAAAAAAGGTATCAGATTGGTCAGAATATTTAATCAGTTTTGACTTAGTGACCCCCTACCTTTACAGAAGTCTAGTAGGACAAGGGTTGAGTTTGATTCTATGTTTGATTTGTTTTACGGAGGTGTTAACAATTCTGAATCCTCTCTCTGCAATCAATTAACTTTTCTTCACAAGCTGCAAATGGTAAAACCAATACCCCTCTCATCTTTCAACATGACCTACTTAGGTTCTGAACCAGGGAATCCAGACCAATGAGATGGAAATTGGGTTTCATTGGACTGAGCAGTCCCAACAATTTGCGCTCATCAGATTGAGCAGACAAGATTTTTTTTAATTATACTTAGCATACCGAAAATGTGGATGTCATCCCGGCGAGAAGACAGAAAAATGGACAGAAAAAAGACTGAGCAGACGGACAAATTATCTCTGATTAGACAATAAGTTGTTTATAAGATTGAACAGACAGAAAGTTTGGCTCTTATCAGATTGAGGAAAAGTGCTCTGATCAGACTGGTCAGACATGAAAATTGTATCATCAGAATGAGCAGACAGAAAAGTTGGCTCTGATTAGATCAAGAAATTGGCTAATTGGTTTTAACCAGACTATGGCGCGACCCAAACACCCCTACCTCACCCGCTACAGGACCTGTAACGGAATTCTACCCACCTCAACCGGAATTCCTTAGTTGGACCTTTGTTTTCTTTTACACAATTTTTGCTGGAATTTATTTCGAGTGAAACTGTTTGATCTTTCATTGTTTGCGCCTCCCCCTGGTTTATTTCAGAACATCGCTGTCATAAATCAGACGGAGCTCTCTGAAGAAAATGGAGAACCGAACAGCTTTCAAAACTGGCAAGAGTTTTACCCCGCCACAGCAAAGCTTGTGTTCACTCTCGACATCTCGTGTACGACTATCAGCTGGTTCGGTTTGTTTGGCAACCTTTTCACAATGTTGGTCATATCGAAGTGGGAAAATATGTCATCAGGCGCTGCGTTCATGTTCGCTCTCGCTTTCAGTGATTTCTTCGGCGGTGTTTACAACGGAATTATTGCCATGGCAGAACCGCTTATCGGATGGACGCTCATGGAGTACAATGACGTCATTTGTGCAATGTGCCAACATTTCCGGTTCACCTCAACTCTGAACTCATATTACGCAACAGTGCTGTTCAGTTTTGACAAGTGTATTGCTATTTTACTCCCGTTCAAATATCGCGAGTATGGAAAACCAAGGGTAGCGGTTGTTGCGTCCCTAGTTTGCTACTTTCTAATCGCTTTGTGGACATTCCCCACAATTTTCGTGTTCCGACTGCATCCGGTTTCGGGTCAGTGCCGGGCTATAAATTTCCAAGTAGTCAGCTACGAGTTTTTCTACGGAACTCGCAATGTGATTGGCTGGTTTGTGAGCGGAGTGGTACCAATAACAAGCGTGTTTTTGTCCACTGCAATAACAATCGGTAAAATTCAGTTTATGAAAAGGAAAAGATCAGATAGTATGACGCAAGCAAGTCGGCGCGATCGGGAAATGACTCGACAAATGATCATTGTTTGCAGTTTGTTCGTCAGTTTCGGAGTTTTATTCGCCTTTTGCGTACGTGTCGCCTTGAATATCCCGAAAGTAAAAGGGTACGAAGATGAAAAGGTGCTTCAGCTTTTCCTCGCGCTCATAAGAAACTGTCTGGCGGTTCAGAACTCTGCCAACTTCTACGCGTACTTGATTTTTGGCAACAAGTTCCGGGCAAATTTTGTCGAACTAATAACCGGAAAAAAGCCAAACAGTAAGAAAATCAGAAAGTTATTCGGTTTGCAGGCGGGGAAGGTTTCAACAAAGCCCACTGAAACAGTTGACAGTGCTCGAAATTGAACTTTAAATTTCGCCTAATAAAAGATCAAATCATCATTAATATACACCATCTTCTCCCCCCTGACAAATATTTCCAACTTCTCCAACTAACTATTTCCATTTTTTTAAATCTTACCCGCTATTTCTATAATTAACATTCAAATCTGGTACTGTGTGTCTATTTCTGAGAGAAGGTTACTAAATTTTTTGAATTGTTTAATGAAATCGACTCAAATTAATAAAGTCTGATTTTGGCAACCGAAACTCATGGAGTTACTGTTATATGATGGCTCTAACAAAGTCAAAACTCTACTGTGAAGTGAAAAATTTTCGATTGAAGGCATCATAATTCTTTATTGTCTGTCTTCATGATTGAGTTGTTTATTGCGTTTAACATGCAACAACACCAATTCAGGTGCACTAAAAACTAGCCGTTTCAACAAATTCATTAGAAAACAGGTCTCAGAAATTTATTCTGCGATAGAAGGTTCCGACCCCTCTAATCAATAGCCATTTCTAAGTTCTGTATGTTTTTCAAACTGACGTGAAGTTAATTAGCAATTCAAGAAATGAATTGTAATTAATTGTACCATAATCTAATCATTTTTTCGACCTAATGTTGCAACCTGAGGTAACGTCTTTACCCTCCCGTAACTAACTCCAAGTGCGTTTTAGTTGTGTACGGGGATCGAACCTGTCCTCTTCCTCTCCTTAGACGTTCGTTCTCCCTATTGCGCCACCTTGACTGAATATTTACTTGTTTTTATACGCTTGAAAGAAACAAATTTCAAACGAGAAAGTGAGCAAAATATATTACATGGGAGACTTGCATTTACATTTGCCCAGTACTGTTTTTCATTTGGAGTTCGGTACGGGTTAGGATTGGAACATCAAATAGTTGGAAAATGCTATGTAGGCTGTTCTGTGAATACTTTGTAAGTTTTGTACCCAGTCCACAAAATCTGGGTTCTTCAAGGAATCATTAAAAATGCACTTCTTCAGGCCTGTATTATCTACAATAATTAAGACCGAGAAAAGTCTCATTATCTGTGAAAAATTTGGAACTACAGCAAAATTAATTATATATGATTTGTTCAGCCGTCCATTCTACTTAAGAATACCAATGCTTTTAAATTTAGTATATCTCAGTATCTCTTCTTTTTGCAATGTTAATTTACAAAAGTAAATTATCAAAAGAAACTGGTTTTAAAATTCCCTTCCTATGAAAATCTTGAATCTTCTCCGCTTGCGCCCTACAGCAAAATACTCAACCCCCATTTGTGTATGTTTTAATATTATGCATGCATATGAATTTTTTCATGTGAATACGCGTGAATGGGCGTTTAGAAAATCTCAACAGAGCGGTAGTTTGAAATTAATAAATGCATAATAATAATGAGCTGCATAAAATGTAAACATCAACCAAAAACTTGTTTTTATTTCAGTATTAGGAATTGCGTGCTTTGTAAAAAGGTCTACTGCTTTGATTTTCCTGAAAATTGTTGCAATTGTGGTTGTTGATGCATTATACTAGGTACGTAATCATGAACACAAGTAACCATTCCAGAAGGTAGCAAAACATTAATATTTGCCTAAATTTCGTCTTTATAGGACTTGGGGGGTGGGGGTGGGGGCAGCGGAAAATATCCAAAACTTACATTTTCAAGCATTCTTATTATAAAAGAATTAAAGGATCTTTTCAACAATTGCCCCCCTTTGGTATCTAGTGGAGAATCACGGCCCCTTCTGTGCTCTACTTTACCGCAATATTACTTGGCCTACAGTTTAGATAGCTGAATAATAGTTTAAGCGCAATTGCGGACCGCAGTTCAAGGTCATGCTTCTGACGCGCTGTTGGATATAATCCAGAAATAGCCGGTCGGTTATTGCGGCGAAGCGCGCCCACCGACCCATCAGTCGGAAACTCTTTTCGCTTTGTATTCCGGTTCGGCTAGTTGCCATACCATGGCGTATTTTAATCTATTCAATTTAATATAGTATGTGCATGCGTGGAAAGTTAGTAGTCGTCTCTGATTGGTTAATAAATGGCTCGCTTAAATTTTGTTCAAGAATAGCCACCCCTTTTACAAAAGGGGGTTAATTGTTGAAGAGTTCCGATTTGAATAACTCAAATTTATAAAACTATTAAAACATTATACTCGGGTGCTACGCTATTTGGGCGCTACAAGTATGGTAATTTCTAGATGCGAGTCATTGTCTTTAAAGTAAGTGAAAAAGTATTCAGCGGATATCGATTAATTATTTAGGTTTGCGTTCAGTCGTCAGTTATGCACAATAGGAACCTATGACCTTCCAGCAAAACATTTCTGCATCTGTAAAAATTGTTAGTACATTGTTTTTAATCACAAATTTAAAAGCCCAATCTTGCTTCTAGTTGATCTAATAGCACGAAAAATATTGAAAGGTCACTCCAATTTTTTCTGTGCAAGGGTTTTTAATAAGATTAGAAGAATTGACCAACAACAAAAAAAAACAATTTTTAAAATTCGGAAAAAAATTAGTGTGTTTTCATCACATGGTTGTTGTTAACTTTAACAAAATTTAACTATTCATGAAGTTTTCTAACAGTTTCACAAAAATTTGTTCATGTTTAATTGAGGGAACTTTTTTTCATTTCTCTCATTTTTTACAAAAATTTACTTCATCATCATCAAGCTCATGTTTTTAAAGAGCAAATAGCATTAGTAATTAGTCCCACTATCTTTCTGTTGAAGCAAATTATAATTGTAATTAACGAATTGAGTAATATGCGCAGCTTTGTTTTTGGTAAATTATCTCACCTAATATAGGGAAAGTCGGCAATTACTCTTGGCCAAGTTAAGGGCAATCGGAAATTAAATTTTTCCAGATTACGGGCAGTCGTTAATTAAATTTGGACAATGCAAAATGTGGCATGAACAGAACTATAGACAGAAAATTTCCAGGCTTGTTGTTTTATGATTCAGCACTCAAATACCATGTCAACCAATTCCGGGTAATTTATTTGAACAGGCGTCAAAAGAGAACGTCATTTGAAATAACACAGCATAAGCCTACAAAAACTCAAAAAAGTCTTTGAAAGTCGGAATTCAAATATGTCAGTTGAGGGGCAGAATGAATGAAGAGTATGCCCAGGTAAATACGAGAAAAGTGAATCCTGGATAGCAAAAACTGCCGACATTATATCGTAAGATGCGACATGAACAGATCAATACCCCTACCTAACCTTCAGAGATCATCAGTACTGAATCAGAACAATTTCAGAGAAATTTAGGTTTTCAGTACTGAATCAGAGATAATTCAGAACGAATTCTGAATTTCTCTGATTCAGAGAAAAATTCAGAATCAACTTTCTCTGAAAATCTCTGAATCAGAGCAAAGTCAGAATAACAATTTCTGAATCATCTCTGATTCAGAACAAAAATCAGAAATTTTTTAAAGCAGCCAAACAAACAAAATTTGCGAAAAATTGGCTCCGAAATAGGTCTTTGCAACAATAGCAGTGATAAAAGCAGGCATCTTGAGTTTTTTTGCACTTTTTACAATATAAAAGTTAACTATAATTCTGATCATTTTTTACAACATCTGCTGCATATCTGAGCACCTGGTTCTATGATGCAATTAGAGACTCTATGCTAACCAAGAATATACAAAGATTTTGGTCAGAATGTGTTCCTTTGAGAGAAAAAAACTGTCATTATAGAAAAATAATTTGCGACTTTCTCTATAATCACTTATCACTTATATAAAAAGTCTTATATAAAAAGTCTGTTAAACTAAATTATTTGATTTTCTTGATTTTTATGTAAACTAAACCGTATGGCCACTCTGTACTTAAGTTGTCATTATTTAAAAGAAATGGCATTTGCAACAGAGAACTTTTCAACTTTTTAAACAATTTTTATGTGAAAACTCGTCACAAAATGTAAACCTTTTCGACGATATAAGTAAATATATCCACAAAAATTTTGACAGAATTCTGTAGTCGAAATTGGAATACGAATCGTAAAATACGGGGAAAAAATCTTTGTCACACGATTCCACAAAAACTCAATTTTTTTTTGAAATTTGATTCTTCGGATATTAGACTTATTATGCAGTATCCAACGAGTGGTAACTGTAGAAGAACCTGAGAATATTCCTACCCAAACAAACAACAAAGTTTTTTTACACTTCCAAATTTACACAAAAAAAATCTAGTTTCTGACATTCATTCATAAGAGATAATAATTCGTGTCCTTGTCAACAGTTAAACTCAGTGCAATAAGCACGCCATTTTTAGAACCAGTTGTTTGGGCTATGTGAACTGTGAATCTGCAAAAGGTTTGGTCAGATTGTGTTTATTTGAAAAAAAGTTGTCATTATTTTGTGTATTTTGTTTTGGAAAATTGTTCAAGCTTGGTTTTTTTTACCATGCTATACCAGTTTTCCTAGAGTTTATTTCAGTAACTCCGCCACTGCCGGTCCCCAGCCCGGAATGAAAAAGGAGGAGGGTTTAAACCACACAGAACATACTGGAAAATCTCAAAAAGTCAGTCTTTAACTTGACTTGAGGAGATTTCCGACAACCTATTTTATAAATTTCTTCATTTTCTACAGGTATTGTATGAATTTGTATATTTTAAGGACCTGAGAGCGAAAGCAATGGTAAAACCTAGCTTGGCTCATGAACTTAGTTATGAATTTTCCCTAATTAAGAGAAGATCAGAGTCTGAATCAGAGTCTGAATCAGAGAAAAATCAGTCTGAATCAGAGTCTGAATCAGAGAAAAATCAGAGTCTGAATCAGAGTCTGATTCAGACAAAAATCAGAGTCTGAATCAGAGTCTGATTCAGAGTCTGTATCAGACTCTGAATCAGAGGAATTCAGAGCGAAATGTGACCTGAATCAGAGTCTGAATCAGTACTGATAATTTCTGAATTTTACTCTGATTCAGTACTGAATTTGCTTTTGAGTTAGGTACGGGTAGGCAGAAAAAAATTCAGGCCTGTTGTTTCGTGATTCAGTACTGAAATACCATGTCAACCAATTCCGGGTAATTTATTTGAACAGGCGTCAAAAGAGAACGTCATTTGATATAACACAGCATAAGCGTACATAAAACTCTGGAAGAGGTGGAACTTTTGGTGGAATATTTGTCGGGATATATAAGTGAACCTAATCTTTCAACGAAAGTGGCAGACTGAGATAATCATGATCATTCAACCTATAGCAGAACACGATAATACTCATGACCTTTTAAATAAGAATTTTTCATTAATTTTAAATGCCTTCACTACAAAATGAGCTAACGGTTGCTACTTTAAGCCAATTTTTCTATAACAGAAAATTGAATCAACAAGAAAGTTATCCAAAATATAGCAGAATGATTCGGGCAAAGAGTTTCGTCAAACGATACTGAAAGGATCTGTATCTGCAAACGTTTGTCTCTGCCTAAAAAATATTGTAGAAAAAAGTATTCCAAATTTAAGACCGAAGCAGAAACTTGAACTTAATTTATTTTCGCTCTTGAATAGTTCGTTTATTGCGAAAATAATTTTGCTTCATTGTTTTAGTGTTTCCATTGAATTAAACGGAAATTTTAAACTGAACTTAGGATACGATAAGAAATTATTAACTGCCGTCTTTCATATCCCAGGACTGTTTCCGCAATTTAAGAAAAGTATAGACCAAACCAACTTTAGCAGTAGATAGTGGGGCCGTGGTCAACCAGAACGAATAACAAATAATAGCTGTATCAACCTTTCAGCGCCCTTGGCAAGTAGACTTCACCATTAGACTTTGGTGACCAATGCTCAGACTGAACAAAATTTTGTTTGATCAAAAATACCCTAGGTTGTTTTGTTTGGTTTTTGAACAAATTGTTAAAATAAAGAATTTTGAATTAGTTTGAAGTACAAAAATCTTCGCTTTAAAGAATTTTACAGTTTCAGAAATCATTTTGATGAAGTAGCCTAATTACTTGAATTTTTATGCTGACCAAAATGTGGGCATTTGCCAGGCCGATCAGGCCAAAATATGGTTTCCGTCTAGACAGAATATGCGGAAATGTAACCTTTGATCGACTCGAATGAACCTATGTTTTGATATTGGTTAGATTAGACAGAAACTAATATTGGTATTGTCCAGACCAACTAGCCAAAAATGAGTATTGTTCTGACCGAACTGACTGCAATTTGGGATTGTTTATATGGAGGCGCAACCTCATTTGGTCCAGACTCCTAACTTGAGTCGCACCAATGTTGATCTGGCGAATACCTATGTGGGGTCTGGGACCTCATTCTGGGGATTCGTGTTTTCCATATCTATGCGGTAAAACAAAAATTACCTCAATTTTTTTCTCCTTCAAGCTTTCTTACTTTCGTCAAGTCTTTTGATTGTGTGATTACTGTTTTAGTAAAAAACAGGAAGTGATTATGAGTCAATGGTTCTACATCATCAACATATGAACTGACTGAAACTACTTGGCTTTGCGTTCAGTGCCCGCTCAAAAAACACATGGTAGTTGAAAAAAGGCCTCGGTGACTAATTTGTTCTGCAAAACTGTTTACTTTGCTTTCTGGCAACTTCTAACAGACCGTTCTCATAATCCTATAACGTGGTGTGCTGCAGTTGGATTCAAAAATCAATTTCAATCCTTCTTGAATTATACATTTTCCGCTCCCTCCTTTGCTCCAGGCCAAAACGTACTCTGTAAACTCTTGTTCAACCCAAACAAAATCTGTTCCACTCTGAGTGATTGCTGCACTTGATTTTGTTCTTCGTTCAAAACTTCGCATAATTGCATCGAGACAAGTTCCTGTGTCCAACTTGGGTACCACCACTATATGCATCGCTCTCAAAGTTAGACATGTGAACAGACAACATTATTGTTTATCGTTCCTTCCCTCAATCTTGACAATGAAAGAAACAAAGTAATCCACGCTTTTATTTGTAAAAGCTATTTAAGCATATAACTGCTCATCGGATAAACATGTCATTATTAGAATTGTGCTATCATTAGTGCTCTGCTTTTCCTGCAGATAACACAATTGTTCTTGATAGTTCGTTAGTCGTTTCGCCTGCCTAGGATCCATATCACTTGCTGAACCATGTTTCTTAAATGTTCTGTTCTTTCTTGCTGACTTTGGTGCAGTACTGACTTTTGCTCAGACGGCCTTTGGCAAGAGTAAATCCTCCTTTATAAAAAGAAAGATAAAAACATTGGACTTTGCTGCCTCTTGGAATTTCGTTTTTACCTCTGAGAGACTTCACCACTTCGGTAAATTGTTCTCGAAATAGAAACCTGAAAATTATTGAAATTGCTATCATTTTTTCATCAATGCTGACTACAAGTGTTGCCGATCTGTGTCTGTTCTATGTTCGCCGTACGTATGCCATCCCACTTGCCATCCCATTTCAATACTGGTCATTTCGTACGAATAAGACATTTTTTTCAGCCTGTGTGTTCAAGACTCATGATTGTATATACTCTACATCTGAGACAAAGATTAGGATTACTTACTCTTGACATTTACTGCCTGTTCGCTTTAACCAGGCCGACTTCTTGAATCATTCACGTTCCCTCGTTTCCTCTATGGTGATTACTCTGTTGCCGACGTCCGCTGTATTGTTGGTGACATCCACAATTCTTCATTGTGAAATACTAGTTGCATCCATTATTCCAACTGCTCAATTATTCAGACACATTTGTTTTTTTTACGACGAGACTCGTGTATCCTCTTTAATACGGCTAATGAATCTGACTAAAAACTACAACAAAATTTATTCAATATGAGGTCCTTGACTAACTGTCATTTCAATCTTACTGCCATGACTCTCGCTTGTTATTTGAATTGTGACATTGAAAGATTCATCTTTCGAGTTTTCGTCATTTTTCAATGACAAACGTTTAGGCAACTGATTTCATTTGGTTGTGAACATAGATATGCAACTGTACACATCGGTGTAAACACATGAGGTTCCATTTTGTAACCCGATGCATCAAAGTGTCTTCTATTGATGCTTTTTTCAGCTACAATTTGAAGTTGTTCCTTTCACTTCAGAAACTGTGCTGCTCCACTAGGTTTAACTTTGTTTTTCCAATGTCGCAAAATTGTTATCCAGAGGCCTTTCAGAAGATGTCATTTAGAAAATCAAACAGAGGAAACAATGCCATGGGTTCAAATTTGGAAGATAACAGCGGCAGAATGTTCCTCCGGGTTACGGGCGCTCCATATGTTTTATTGGCCTCCCTGAAGACTATCCATAACTATCGTGTCATAACTGAACACTATTATAGGTAACAATCAAGTGTAGTCCGAGCACTGTAGAGCGCTCCATATTTGCTTCTAATTCGACTTGCTTCGGTTTGATGATCACATTCCAGACTTCTAGGAATGCTTCGGTAACTTCATTGTCGTCCATTATCCACTTCTTGATTTCAAATAATTGTTGGCAGAGAAGATGTTGTAACAAATAGAAGACTTCAGTTGCAGTTTCTACCGATTTGGTGAAATGGTTTGTTTCAATTGGGTACATTCCTTAATTATTGCCTCACACTCAATTTAGAGCTTAATTGGCACAAGATGGAGAGCTCTAAGCTCCAAAATCTTGACATTGATATTTGTATAATTGAACGAGTTCGTTAGTTCTGAGATGCCACAGGAACCTCTAACAAGTTTTGTCATGTTCAGGAACCTTCACTTTTAGTAACATCGAATTGATTTCAGCGGCCAAGACAATTGGTCTTTCACGAAAACTAGATATCGTTCCAATCAATCTGACAGCTTTGTACGTTGTTGCAGTTTTGCTAACACGTCTCATTTGTTCAGACTTGTTCCGTTTTAGCACTGGATGCAACGAAAACTTCCATTTTTTAAGAAGGTACTTTTTATTTCGGATTCACCAAGTACTTATTATAATCCCTTCTCTAAGTTTGTATTTAACAACTGTTGATATCAACTTTTCAGCTTTCCGTCCTTTTGAAGTTTTTGTTCCAATGAGCAAAATGGATCCAAGAATAAGCTGTAGTTATTCGGAAGGCTTAGCTCTGCTTCACTCCCCAGCATTTCCAGATCTTCTTTGCTGAAAACATGTTAATCATTTTGTCTTCTCTTGCGCGTCATGACCACTTAGGTCAACAAATAGGTCCAAAGGCTTCCCATTTTAGTTTGTTAGAATAACGAAAGTTGATTTTGTGTTCCTATCTTTTAGTCCAATGGGCCCGGCAGCTCGTACGCATTTTAATCAAGGGTGAATTAAAATTTAATCAAACTGAAGTTTTTGAGTGGAAAAACAACCAAGTGATTGAAACTTTGGTACAGCTTTTTATCGTCGTAGTTTTGTTTTCAACAAAAAGGCTGCCAATCTTTCTGCTCCCTTGAAATCTGAACACTCTCAGTTCACAATTGCCCGTCTAGATATCATTTTTTGATCATCAAAAAGATCAGGACAGTCTTTATCTTTATCATCGAAAAAAACCGCCATTTATCCTTGAGATCCTGAGGTTGTTTATTTACGGCCATATATATTGTCGAGCTTGATTGCAGATCACCAACTTGTTTTTTCGACTTGAGCACCTTCAACAAATTAGAAAATATGATTGAAAAATTGATCGGATTTGAGGAGTTTCGACGCCTCAGTTTGAAGTTTTGCAAGTCTGCTGCCTCAGACACTTTTTAAGGTTTAGTTGAAAGGTGATATGTCCCGCGCATTGGTTGACTAGAACGGTTAATCATCATTTTCTAATGCTGTTTTCTTCAATTTGCGCACTACTTCACGCTCTTTTGCCCGGAAGATGATACTTTTCGAAATCATTGTTGTTTGAAATTTCCTCATTTGCATTTCGAGGTCTATCGTTCGCTTTTAATACCGTGCTTGCTCTGGTCGCATTTTTAAATTTCGTTATAGGATTTTTTATTTGTTTTTCACTTCTTCGCTTTGCGGAAGTTTTTTGGGAAAATTTTCCCTATCCTGACCGACGATTACTGCGCTTTTGTACAGTTTAAGCAACTGAGCTCTCGGTTGGATTGTTATTGGTACTATTGGTTTCATGTGCTGCTTGACTCGCGTTGCTTTGCTTTGCGTTCATTTCTGGTTGCATGTTTTTTGCGAACATATACAAGCCAATGAGTGTCTAGATTCACTTTCCACACCCTCGCTTGTTTAATATATCCCTCAAAGAACTTCTAATTTAGCATTCACGCTTATTTCGACGCTGCATGTGCTTTATAATATCTTCTTTCAGGAATTAAATTATCTGTTAGCAGAGACTCTTTAATTTTTTCCCTCGATCTTAATTGTCAATTATTTTGTCGCCAAAAAATGGTTTAGTGAAAGATTTGTAAAATCTTGGGGTTTCTTGTTGTATTTATTTGTTCTGGCGGATACTGCGCTTGTTTTTGTTCTCTCGTACTGGCTGATTCTCTACCTTAGTTGTGGTTGGTAATTCGATGTCCTTAATGAATTGCACTTTTCATTTCGCCTCGCTGGTATTTCGCTGTTGATTGGACCGATTTTCATTTGCTGGTGCCTTTGGCACTCTTTTCATTACATCGGACAACAGTTTGCAGTGTCTCGGTTGGCCAATCAAAAGTAAAGGCTGCACTTCTATCAAAAACAAGGAAAACTTTACACCACACAGTTCATTTCAGTGGTTTCAAGTCGCTCAAGATATTAGGTTTCTACGGTTAATTTGTTTGAACTGTATTGCTCGCTATTCTGTGGATTCCCATTGAATTACCTCAAAAATATCAAAAAGTATCAAAAAATCATTAAATAATCGTTTAGCTTTGCTGAAAGACAGATTGTTTTGCACTTAATGAAATGCACTTCAATAAGCGCAGTATGTAAGTTTAAGAAGACAAATTTGAAAAAAATCTTATCTTTTCGTTGTCTATCATGCTCTTTTTGTGCTGCTAGTCAGGTTGTTTTTCTCGTCAAGTTTGCACCCTTATTGTTATTGATAAAAAAGTCGACAGAACATAAACAGTTTTTTTAACGTCAACTGTTCAGCGTAAATCTCATGCCATAGGAAGTTTTAATTATATATGTCAAATATCCTGTGTCGTTGACAGGTTGGTTCGCGATCAAGTCGTAAAGTATCTGATATAACCTCGTGATAAGTTTTGTCTTTTCTTCCGTATGAATTTTTACTTTCTAGGACTTCAGTGCAATAGTCAGAGCAGTTTGTGTTAATATTGTACACTAGGAATTCCCCAATTAGTTAAGCGCCTGTTTTGAGGAGAGAAACACTATAACTATTTTACGTACTTCATGCAAGTTTTGTTCCGTCATTTTGTGTGCATACATGGCATTATTGATTTGGGAATTTGAGGTATTTCGAGTTTGAGCTTCAGATCTAATTCATGTCTGGTAATCGCGTACTAATAATAGGTACTATTTATTTTACTTAATCATGCTATTCTAAAATCACTGCCTTATTTGACACTTAGACCGTTTGCTTAGTTAAGAAGCTCGACTTTAACAACCTGGTATTTGAATGCTCTAAACACTCAAAAAGCCAACCTATAGAAAATTGATTTCATTTTTTGACCCGCTGTATCCCACATCAGTACCCAATTAGCTGCCCATTGAACCATTTGCTGAATTTGAGACACTAAAATAACAACTCTTCAATAGATTTTGTTATCTGGCTTTCTTTAAAAATTTTTTATGGAAACTTCTTTCAGTCAAAATACAACAACTAATGAATGAAAAATTATTTGAGGAGTTCTACTTATTGGATTGTTAATTTTTTTGACTTAGTTGAAATTGAACAAGTACAATAATAAACCATTTATTTTGCACAAGTGATTTTTTACTTTGGCACGCTTTTGTTTGAATAATGATAAACTAAGCATGCCCTAAATTGTAAAATATACTCAAATTTTAAAATAATTTTGTTTTCGAAACGCCGTTAAATAAAACATACCTCAAACTAAGTATCCTTACGCCAGTCGACAAGAATTCTATTTTGTGCGATCCTGCATGTCTTTTGTATTATAATTTTATCTTGTAAATCCTGCATGTATCTTCAAAAAAATTTTTTTTTGTTTGACTTCGCAGGGCAACATTTATCTGGCCAAGAAATGTTTTCATTATAGAAGTATATCTTGCAATATCCTTAAAG